>NW_017728920.1:416419-429812 GCF_001723895.1 Crocodylus porosus | reverse complement strand
CTCCACAATTCAAAAAGGATGTGGAGAAGCCTGAGAGAATCCAGAGAAGAGCCATGCGCATGATCAGAGGTCAAGAAAACAGACCTTACGTCGACAGGCTGAGAACTATGGGGTTCTTTAGCCTGGAAAAGCGCAGGTTCAGGGGTGATCTGATGGCCACCTACAAATTTATCAGGGGTGACCACCAGGATCTGGAGGAACGTTTGTTCACCAGAGTGCCCCAAGGGATGATGGGGTTGAACAGTAATAAACTACTACAAGACCGTTTCAGGCTGGACATAAGGAAGAATTTCTTTACTGTCCAAGCCCCTAAGGTCTGGAACAGCCTGCCAGCGGAGGTGGTTCAAGCACCTACAATGAACACTTTCAAGAGTAAATTGGATGCTTATCTTGCTGGGATCCTATGACTCCAGCTGACTTCCTGCCCTTTGGGTGGGGGGCTGGACTCGATCTTCTGAGGTCCCTTCCAGCCCTAATGCCTATGAAATCTATAAACCAGAGATTTCAACTATGAATCTGTTATGTTAAACATCCTGACCTGTTGTGGTCTTTCTGAGTATGTTGCAATAAAATAATTGTAGTAAAAAACAAGTAAAAACTAAGTTCTGGCATTTTCAAGAGGTACCTCCAATCTGTTGAGGGGTGCCTCAAATCTTGAAAAGGTAGAAACCTATTGACTTAGATGTTTCTCTGGCCTTGTACTTAGAGATGACACTAGGGAGTGATCCAAGGCATTCCCTCCCTCACTGTCTAAGCACAGTTACTCTAGTGCTCTGTACACCATCTAGTCTAGACATGAGGGGTAAAACCACTAGAATCCTACTCTATGGGCAGCAATTATATTGAAAATCTAAGATGATGAATGTGAATAATTCAGGAGCTGTAGGGCTGTGGTTCTTCAGTTGCCCAGGCTGCAAACACATGTTCTAGTTACTCTGCCTATCTCCTGATCTGCTAATGTACTTCTTGGGAACTGGCATGGAAAAGGAGCAAATGTGAACACATGTTGGACGTGTCTATATGAGACAATTAACTGTGCAGTAGCATAGTTTACTGTGTAATAAGTGGCTGTAGTAGGGATGGTCTGCATGGAGTGGGCAGATGACAAGGAGGCATGCATCCAGGCCCCAATGCACTGGGAGAATCCCAGGGCATGGAACTCTGCCACTACCTGGAGGGGGAGGTGGGGGACTCATGCATGCAGAACATGATGTTCTCCAGCATGTCCTGGAGGGTGCTGAGCACCTCCAGAATGGCCTTCATGGCAGTGGCCTTGCCCACGCCAAATAGGTGGCTGACATATCGCAAGCTGATGGGTGTAACCACCTTGAGCAGGGTGAGGGCCAGGCGGGTGTCTGCAGGCAGGGGCAGCCGCATGCTGGTGTTCTGCTGCTCTAGTTGGGTCCAGAGCTGCTCCAGGAGATCCCAGAAGGTGGTCCAGGTCATTCAGAAGGCCTCTACCCACTGCTCATCATCCCAGGTATGCTGGATGATGTGCCACCACTAGTACTGGTTGGCTCAGCGGGCCCCGAGGCAGCGGGGTTGAGGCCCAGGAAGGTGAGGGTGGCCTTAGGTGGTGGCATCTTGGAGCCCATTGTCAGTATCCCTGGTGGGTCTGGTCAGGTAGATGGGGTGGAGGTGGCAGGTGCATAGCAGTAGTCCTGGGGTAGCATGCGTCAGGCAGTCACTGTGTGTGAGGGAACCAGGAGAGGTGAGATGGCTGTGTGCCAGGTGGCAGTTGGTGCAGTAGGCCAGCAGGGCCAGTGCAGCAGCCAGCAGGAGCCCAGGGCACTGGTCGTCTATGCCAGGTGCAGGGGCTAGAGCAGCCATACCATGGGGAGGCAGAGGCAGTGAGGAGAGTGCTGCTGCATGCTGTCCCTGTGCTGGGCTTGCGCTGCCCAGATCTGGCCCCTGGCACTGGTTCCTCCAGCCCACAGAGCTCCCTATGACTGTGGGGATCCCCACAGACTGTGGCACTGCATGCTAAATTTGATATGAAGGTAATGTGGGACCTGATCCTGGTACATGGGGCTGGGTTGAGGTGTCATGGAGCCCCAGTCCTGGTCCAATCCAGCCTGCTGAGCAACCCTGCACCATTCAAGTAAGCTTGGGCTAAAAAAGTTCAGTACTACTGCCGTAATCCATCCTTTTCACATCATTCTTCTCTTTATATCCTTTTACTGGATCTCCATTTCTATCTTCACTCTCAATGGCCTTTATGGCCTATCCATAGCATAGACTCATAGATTGTAAGGGCTGGAAGGGACCTCACAAAATCATTCAGTCCAACCCCACTTGCACTAGGTAGGAAAGATAACTGGGGGTCAAGTGACCCCAGCAAGGTGACTGTCTAGTCTCCTCTTGAAGATTTCTAGGGTAGGTAATTGCATCACCTCTGGAGGAAGCCTGTTTCACAGTCTGGACATGCTAATGGTGAAGTTTTTCCTACTGTTAAGCCTAAAACAGTCTTCCAGGAGTTTGTGGGCATTACTCCTGGTTTTCCCCGAGGGCGCCCTGGTGAATAGTTGTTTGCTGAGCCCCTGGTGTAGAGGTAAGCTGCTACCAAGTTCCCTCTCAGCCTTCTCTTTTTTAGGCTGAAGATTCCCAGGTCCATCAGCCTTTCATCATATGGCTTGCAGTGCAAGTCTCTGATCGTATGGGTGGCCCTTCTCTGGACTCTCTCAAGCTTTGCCACATCCTTGCTGAAGTGCGGTGCCAAGAACTGGATGTAGTACTCCAGCTGCAGTCTCACCAATGCTGAGTAAAGCGGAAGAATAACTTCCTTGGTTTTGCTTGAGATGCATCGATTGATGCATGTCAAAGTATTATTTGCTCTGCTGGCTACAGCATTGCACTGACAGCTCATATTCATACTGTGGTCTATTATTACCCCTAGGTCCCTTTCAGTTATGGTACTGGTCAGTTTGGCACTGCTGAGCCTGTAGGTATGTTGGGGATTGTTTGTCCCCAGGTAGAGCACTTTGCATTTCTCATTGTTGAATTTCATCTGGTTCTGTTCCGTCCAACTTGCCAGCCTGTCTAGGTCCTGTATCTGCAGCCTCTCCGAGCATGACCATGCTCCCACATAACTTGGTGTTGTCTGTGAACTTGCCCAGTGAGCTTGTCACCCCTACATCCAAATCATTGATGAAGATATTGAAAAGACCTGGACCAAGCACCAACCCCTGGGGGAAACCACCGGCCACTTCTTGCCAGGACAACACAGATCCGTGCATTGGAACTCTCCGGGTCCTACTCCGCAGCCATGTTCCTACCCATCTAACTGTCATGCAGTTAAGCCAGCAATCCTCCAATTTTCCTGTGAGATCATTGTGGGATACCAGATCAAATGTCTTTTGGAAGTTAAGGTATATAGTATCAACCTCCTCTCTCTTATCTAGGTGGTGAGTCACCTGGTTGTAGAAGAAAATGAAATTGATAAAGCAAGACCTGCCTGCAAGAAAGCCATGCTGGATGTCATTCAGAATCCTACCTTCTGCAAGCCTATGATACATAGACTCCTTAATGAATTTTTCCAGGATTTTCCCTGGGATAGAAGTTAAGCTAATTGGCTTACAGTAACCCACGTCCTGTCTCCTCCCATTCTTGAATATAGGCACAACATTGGCCGTCTTCCAGTCCTCAGGGACCTCCCTGGAGTGCCATGAGTTTTGGACAAGTTTCACTAAGATTTCTGTGATGACTTTAGGCAGCTCTTTCAGCACTCTTGGATGAATTTCGTCTGGTCCTGCTGACTTATATATGTCTAATTTTTGTAATTGATTATGCCCCAGTTCAACATCAGTAGTAGGAAGGTGATCATTCCCACCACGCCTATTCTGTGCCCTATCTGGAGTGATTTTCCCCTTGGCCCAATGAAATACCAAAGCAAAGTAGTCATTCAGGAGTTCAGTTTTCTTGTGAGTGTTGGTAACCAGCTGTCCTGAGTTGTTGACTAATGGCCCCACATTCCTGTTTGTTTTCCTTCTGTTCCCTATATACCTAAAGAAGAACTTCTTGTTGTCCTTGATTTCCATTGCTAATTTAAATTCACTTGCTACTTCAGCTTTTCTAATCTGCTCCCTACAAGTGTGGGCTGTTGTACAGTCCTCCTTGGGAGATATCCCATCTCTCATTCATAGATGTAGGAGCAGAAGGGTCCTGAGCAGATCATCAAGCCTGACCCCCTGCCCTGGGCAGGGATAAATACTGGGTTCATATAATCCCTGGTGAGTTTAAGCTCATATGATCCCAGCTAGGTAATTATCAAGTGTCCTTTTAAAGACCCCTAAGTTAGGAGCCAGCACCACTTCCCTTGGAAACTGGTTCTAGATCCTGGCTGCCCTGACTATGAAGTAGTGCCTCCTGATGTCTAGCCTGAACCTACTCTCAATCAACTTGTGGCCGTTATTCCTTGTTACTCTGGGCGTTGCTTGGGGGAACAGGGTCTCACCCATTCCCCTCTGTTTCCCCCTGGTAAGTTTATAGAATGGCCACTAGATCCCCTCTCAGCCTTTTCTTGTGAAGGCTGAACAGGTTCAGGTCCCATAGCCTCTCCTTATAGAGTCTGCTCTGTTATCCCCTGATCATGTAAATGGCCCTTCTTTAGACGTTCTTGACGCTGGCCACATTCCTCCTGAAGTGCAGCACCAAGAACCGGAGGCAGTACTCCAACTGTGGCCTGACCAGTGTTGCATAGAGGGGGAGGACCACCTCCTAGGACCTGCTTGTGATGCATCTGTGGATACATGAGAAGGTGCGGTTAGCCTTACTGACCACATCCTCACATTGGCAGCCCATGTTCATTTTAGAATCAACAAAGACTCCATGATCTCTTTCTGCTACTGTGCTTTCGAGAAGGGAGTTCCCCAGCCTATAGGTATGCTGCTGATTCTTTCTGCCTAAGTTCAGTACCCTGCACTTGTCAGTATTGAATCCCATCCTACTAGCATTCACCCTAGGGTTCGCCCAACCCTGTAACCTGTCCAATTGTATCCTGTCCCTCCTTTCCAGTGTGCCCACCATGCCCCAAATCTTGGTGTCATCAATAAATTTGAACAGGGTGCTTTTCTCCCCCCTCATCAAAGTCGCTAATAAAGAAATTAAACCTGAGGACCAAGCCTTGGCGGACTTCACTGCCCACATCCCTCCAGATGGAATATGACCTGCCCACCACCACTCTCTGGGTGCAGCCCCCTAGCCAATTTGTGACCCATCTGACTGTGTAGGCATCAATGCCACAGTTGCCTAGCTTTTTAATGAGAATGGGGTGGGAGACAGTGTCAAAGGCCTTCCTGAAGTCCAGAAAAACTACATCCACCGTGAGACTTGCACCCAAGGATTTTGTGACCTAATCGTAGAAGGCAATCAGGTTGGTCTGACAGGATCTGCCCCTAATGAACCCACACTGCATCATCACCTCTTGAGCATCATCACCCCGGCTTGTCCCTCACAGATATGCTCCTGGATAATTTTCTCAAAGAGCTTCCCCAGGACTGAAGTAAAACTAACGGGTCTATAGTTGCCTGTGTCCTCCCCCCTCCCTTTTTTTGAAAATGGGAACCACATTGGCCTTCTTCCAGTTTTCTGGCACCTGGCCAGAGCACGATGAGTGCTCGTAAAGCCATGCCAAGGGCCCCGCGATGACCCCTGCCAATTCCGTCAGCACCCTGGGGTGGAGAGCATCTGGACCTGCTGATTTGAACATATCCAGCCCCTCCAAAAGTTCCCTAACTTGGTTCTCCCTGACCCTAGGCCTGGTGGAGTCTTTCCTGAGTCTGTCCTGAATCCTGATGGGGGAGATGTCCAGGTCTCTGCTCAGAAAAATGGAGGTAAAGAATTTGTTTTAAAAGTCTGCTTTTTCATCTGGTGCAACCACCAGATTGCCAAGCATATTCTGCAGGGGCCCCACATTGCCTGGTGCTTTCTTTTTACTCCCTATGTATTTAAAAAAAGGATTTTTTGTTGTCCTTGATCCTTGTTGATAGCCTTAGTTCCATCTCTGCTTTAGCCTTCCTAACAGCCTCCCTACAGAGTCGAGTGATGGAGTTATAATCCTCTTTGGTAATATTCCCTCCTTTCCACTGGATGCACACCTCCTTTTTGGCTCTCAGGTGTTCCCAGATGCCTTTGGTGAGCCAAGGGGGCTTTTGAGTACTCTTGCCCCCTTTGACTTACATTGGGACCATCACACCTTGGGCTCAGAGGATAGTCTCTTTAAGGAATCTTGAAAACCTAGTTCCCCCTACTCTCCAGGACCACAGTTCCTGTCCTATCAATGTGCTCAACTCATTGAAGCTGGCCATCCTGAAGTCAAGGGCTACTGCCTTGCTGCAGGCCCTTGACACCATGCGTTGGATAGGGAATTCTAGTAGACAATGATCGCTATTCCCCAGGTGGTCAAGAACCTGGAGTCCCCTCACCAGGTTGTTGCCTGTGGCCAGGACCAGGTCCAGAAGGGCATTCCCCCTGGTGGAACTGTGCACCTCCTGCATTAGGTGGAAGTCTTATATCTCAGCAAGGAACCTACACGAGCAGTCAGACCTGGCTGACTGCTTCTCCTCGCAAATGTCTGGGTAGTTTAGATCACCCATGTTGGCCACATCCTTTGACTTAACTGTCTCCACGAGCTGACCCGAGAATTCCCGGTCCATCTCTTCCCCCTGGTTGGGTGGTCTGTAGTAGACCCCCACTGTTAAGTCCCTTTCCCCATGACCCCCTTGTATTTTGACTCAGAGCACTTCAGTCTGCCCCTCCTCTGACCCTATCCTGTTAGTTGAGGGCATGTATTGCTCTTTGATGTAGAGCACCACACCCCTACTTTTCCTCTCCATTCTGTCCTGCCTGTATATTCTGTAGCCCCTAATGTTTACTGCCCAATCATGGGTTGAATCCCACCAGGTTTCAGTGAGCCCTACTATGTCTGGGTTTGTACTAGGTATCCGGAGGGCAAATTCCTTCTGCTTATTGCCCATACTTTGAGCATTAGTATAAAGGCATTTAAGGCCTCCTATCGGTGCAACCCCCCCCTCCCCCAGGTTCCTAGGACCATCTGGACCCTTGTCACTTACCTGGGTACTTCTTGTGCCCGTCACCTGTCTTGTCTGGGAGGTGTCCTCCTGTGGCCCCTTCCCCCAGCAAAGCTAGTTTAAAGCATGCCATACGAGATCAGCCCACCTGGAAGAAAAGACATGCTTGCCTTTAGGGGATTGGTGAAGCCCATCCCACCTGAGCATGTTGCCTGCGTGAAAATGTGGGTCGTTGTCCAGGAACCCGAGGCGGCCTGCCTGGTAGCACCAACTCTGAAGCCACTGGTTAACCTCACTGTTGCAAGCCTCGTGTTGTCATCTGTGTCTACTTACTGGGAAAATAGAGGAGAATACCAGCTGTGCCCCCATCTCCTTGAGCTTGGCCCCCAAGGCCTTGTAGTCCTTCATAATGTGGTCTGGATTGCTCCTAGCTGTGTCATTTGTTCCCATGTGGATTAGGACCGTGGGGTACTGGTCCAAGGGTTGAATGAAGGCTAGGATCCTCTCTGTGATGTCCTGAATCCAAGCCCCAGGCAGGTAGCAGATCTCCCGTGCCATGCGGTCAGGTCAGCAGATGGGACCCTCTGTTCCCCTCAGGATGGAGTCTGGAAGATGACAAGGACTTGGCATTTCTTCCTCCTGGTGCTCCTTCTCTGTGTAGTCTGTGTCATGCGTGTAGTGGCACCGTCCCCCCTGGAGATACCTTTATCCTTCTCCAAGGCTGCCAGGGCCTTGTATCTGTTCCCAAGTTGTACCTGGGGAGCCTCCACCATGCTAGCCCAAGCAGCCCTGATTCTGGTGGGCACCTTCTGCTACTCCTCTGTTGTGCATCTCTCCTGGGGGGTCTGTAGGCAGGAACACTGGTCCTACAGTGAATGGAAGTAGGTGTCAATCTCATCCTCTATAGCCCTGATCCCCTGTAGCCTGCTTACCTCAGCCCGGAGCTCCCCCATCTGCTTCTCCAGGGCCTGAAGTTGGGCACAGGAGGGGCAGCTGAGGGAGCCATGAGACCCCTCTCCCACCACTGGCCCCTGGCTCCCCACCAGGCCACCCCTACAGATGGGGGCAGAGGGCTGCTGACCCCCCCATCAGCTCCATCTGGATGGAGGCCTCAGAGAAGCCCAGGGTGGGTGGTGCCACTGGGGCAGGACCCCTAGCAGCTGCACTCCATGTCCTTACCATGTCTGTGGAGCTGTGAGTCTTCCTCTTTCTCTTGCTGGAGGCTCCTTCCGGGTTACTGCTGCATGCCTGCCTTGCGTGAATGCCAGTGCAAATGCCGGCGTGCCCTTACAAATTGCACTCTGTTTGCACACAGCTTGGGAGCATGGCTCCCTGCTGGCTCAGTTAAGAGGGATGCAGGGGGCTCCCCCTCTGGATCCTCTACAGCTATTGCTGGCTTCCCTGCCCCACTTATCTTTCAAGGATCCGCCGCCACCACCTCTGCCTCTGCTGGTGAGTACAGGGGGCATACATGTGCTGGAGGCACATGTGTCCACTCCAGACTCAAGCCCCAACAATTCAATTCACCACCAAGATATTTACTTCTGCCATCTGCTGGCTCAGAATGCCACTCTCCCTTGCCCAAATACTGTTTTCTAACAAGTACCTGTATATTTTCTCCCAAAATACCTCTCATGTTTGCAAGAAAGAACTCATAAACACCTATGAGCTACAGCATTATTCTCCTGAAAACTCCCCTCTGCCCTGATTCCTATAAAATTGCCAGTGGTTAGGCTGTTAATGCACTGAGACCAGTACCTGTCATGGTGATCAGTACTGTCTCATTGTTCTGTTCTGTTCCCCCACATGCCTGTATCTATGTTTTTGTCTCTTGTCTTATACTAAATTATCTCCTTGTTCAGCATTTGTACCTTGTCTAGCCCAATGGTGTCTTGGCTCATGAACTGAGCTTTTAAGCACCAGAGTAATGCAAATTATGTTTGTGGCGTGCAGAGTGAAGGGCTGACACAAAAAAGTGTCTCTCTCCCCTCCATCTCAAATAGCTTCTTCCTTGTTGGGTGCCCCCCTTGAATCTTTCAACATGGAACTTGTACCGCTGTTGACATTTGCTTTTGAGTTTGGCCAAAAGTCCAAATTGCTAAATGGTCTGCAAATATGTATGCAAGTTCTGTGACATGCTTGCAAAGAGAAGGTTGCATTTGTTCAGGAGACTGTATATGCATACAAAAATTATTCTGCAGATTTAAATTCTAGGATTTGCAAAAAGGTTTACCCATGGGGACAATGAATGTACTTTTGGAGGCTCTGAATGACAGCTGATTTGTACATATCCTGTTTTTAGGGAGACATTTCATGCAGATTTGTATCATGCAGTGGCTGCCAAGGATCTTTTACAATCTAGTGACTGAAGGATCTGCTAATTAAGAAGCCCTTAATTAGGTTTTAAATGATAAACTCTAATAGTTCCAGTGCAGCTGTTATAAACTATCCAGTAAATTATACCCAGTTGAAAGAAGCCATAATTATGTATTTATATAACAGACTTCAAGGACTATGAAAGATAAAGATTTTTTTTATATCCACAATTGGAAAAATATGAGAGCAACAATCGGCCTCTTAAACCAATGAAAGCAAGGGCATTGAGTTAATCTAGAAATCTGGTACTGAGTCTTACAGTCATGGCACTGTCATTTGTTTTGTGGGGTTTCTTATTTATAGTGGATAAGATAAAGATGTACTGTCAGCTAGGATTTTATCCTTTTCTAAATTTCCTTGCTTTTCATGTGCAACCTTAATGATACTTCAGCTAACTTTTATGTGGTTTTACTGTTTTGCAAATCCTAGCCAGAAGACTCATATTAGCTAACATATGCCAACTTCTTTCTTTATATGCTGACTTCTGGAGGTGTTAAGCGCACAGAACTTCTATGAAGTCAGTGGGAGTTGAGAATGCTCAGTAGTTGGCACTATTGAACCGACATGACAATTTTTACAGCAAACCTCAGTCAGGAAGTGTTGGTTTAGTACTGTACTGCTCTTTATCAGACATTCACAGTTACATCCTTACCCTGTCAATCTCCATTTTGAAAGAATTTGGGCCTTTTGCAGCTGCAGTAGGTCTGAGGTTCAGTTAGGGGCGCTGCTTTCTGTGTCAGTTCTTGCAGTAATGTCAACAGAAAGCTTTTCAGTATAGTGGCCCTTTTCTGTGAGCTCAATCCTGCCGTGGTGAGGTCACGAGAGGTGCTGAGACTGGTACTGAACACAGATACAGTACTTAGGCCATTGCTGAACTGAGCCTGGATTGAACAAGTAAACATTTTTTTATCATTTGTAATTGAGAAATACTGCATGAAGCAAACTAAGGACAATTTTGATTGTGAATGTTATGGCGAACTTCAAAGAGTATTATATTGGGCCAACATACTTTGCCTTTTAGATGCTACATTTGGCTTTAGTGAAACTACCCTTGTACTTAAAGTTAACTCAGTACTTAAGTACTTTGCTGAATCAGGGCTTAAGGCATTAATTAGAACTTGGCTCATATTTACTTGCAGGACTTTTTTTTAAGTCTTCAGTGCTTGGAGGTTTAATTAGTATGCAGATAACCTCCTCGTAGCAGGGAGTGGCTTCTGTCACTGAAGATACTCAAACATCAAGGGTAGTACACTAGGCAGGAAGGAACCCCCTGAAGGTTTTCAGCCTTTGTGGAGAATAATGATGTATGAGACAGGGATTCCTTTGGAACCTGAAGGATACATGACAGACAGAATAATATGGGAGGAAAACACTGTCTTCACAATTGAGACTGATGGTCTCATCTTGTCTCCTTGTTATTGAGAATGAGATGAGTTTTCTTATGAAGGACTTCATTTTGTGGCAGGTTCTGCATGTTGGACACACTGCCCTCAGTGGTTGCTTTCCATCCAAGGTGCACATATTGACAGGAGCCAAGGAACCCTTTGTGGTGGCATTTCAGTTTAAACCTAAAATTCCTTTCAGCATTGAGATGCATGTTGTCAGGAATGACAGCTGCAACTAGATAATCTTATACCCTGCTTTCCCATCTCAAATGACTAGCTAGAGGGGAGAAAACCCAGAGTGCTACAGGAGTGTCAGCTTTATGAATCAGCTTTTCTAGTGCTTTATTAATTTCACTTTTCAGTGGTTACCACATGTTTGGAAAAGACAATTGATTTGTATGGATCTATGTAGGATGGAGAAAAGCTGGAACTAAAGGAAGTGTGAGCTGACAGCAATGCAACAGTGCTAACTGACAGATAGCAAAGGCACTATTTAAAGACACTTTTCTCATTCTGTTAATTTTTTTTAAATGGCCTTAAATCTATCCTTGTTTTGCCAATTTCAGAAAGGAGAGTTTTCATACATATTGATTTCAAAACAATTAATTGAAACACCTGATGCTTATTATAAATTATCTGATTTTAAAATACGTATTTGTAAAATACCAGATTCTTGTGTAAGAAATGGAAAAACAGCTGGTTCAAAACTCCTCGTGCAGAATTGCAAAGAACCCCCACTATAATTTGCAGCCATGAAGTTTGCTTTTGCAATTTTTTTGCACCTACAGCAGTCTGATTGTGGGTACGAAACTGATAGTCAAGAGGTAGAAATAGTCCAATTCACCTCCATGACTCGGTGGGTGCAAAATTGTAATCACAAACTGCACCCACAAGTAGATTGTTTTAGCTTCAGCCCTTTAAAAATTCACCACCCAAAGTGTTTGCAGCACAGTTTAGAAAACATATTTTTCTTGCATTATGCCCTGACTCCTTAAATTCCTGCAGAACTTGGACCTTACTGTTAGATTTTTAGAAAAATAAACATATGCCATGGTGAAGACTCAGACATGAATAAAAGCTGATGTCAATCTTAAAGCAGACATACAGCTATACATGTAGAGGTGGTGAAACCAAAGCAGTCTGAAATCTCCAAGGTGTGTTCTTCCTTTTTTAGATCAAAATAGTGCTGGTAAAGAGGTCAGTGGCACATGTACATGTTGTAACACATGGTGCTTCTTAAAGCAGTTACAGAATCAATTGAACAGATAAATCTAGCAAACATTAAACATCTCTGGTTCAACGCAAATAATAGGCAAAGCTGAAAAAAGCCTGCTGACAAGAAGAGTGGGTGTTGGTGGGTGAGTTGCTGCAGTTTTAGAGCTGTTAAGTGTAGGTTTTTTAGCATTTTCATTATTTAAAAGTGAAGTGGTAGTTTCTTCACTCCTTCTGAAAAGTTAATAATTTACTCTGAACTATAGGGTAACCCACACTGATTGAACTGATTTGTAAAGCACTTTAAAGTGATTTCAGGCATGTATATAACTCCCTGTCTCTAGACTTCATGCTGTCTCAACTCTGTCCTTTCTGGATATGTCTACACTGCACCACACATAGGTGTATGTTTACATGCTGTAATATGTAATACAAGTACGAGGCCCTGGCAACTCTGGAGGAGAAGGAAGGAGAGGAGGAAACCGGAGAGGAGGCAACTCCATGCTCTCCACCTTCTGAGCAGGCCGAAGGAGCTAAGCAGGCAAGGAGGAAAAAGCATCGAGTGATCATCATAGGCGACTCTATCCTGAGAGGTACAGAGGGCCCCATCTGTTGCCAGGACCCCTCAACATGCAAGGTCTACTGCCTACCTGGAGGAAAGATTCAGGATGTGAAGGGGATGATCCAAGCCGTGATCCAGCTCACCAATTACTACCCCATGGTCCTAATCCATGTGGGTACTAATGCAGCCAGGAAAAGCCCTGATCACCTGATGGTGGACTACCATGCTCTGGGGTGTGTGCTAAAGGAGATAGGCGCACAGGTGGTTTTCTCTTCTATCCTACCAGTGAATGGATGTGGGAGACGGCATGCAAAGTGCATCGCAGAGACCAACTGGCGGCTTCGGGAATGGTGTCTCAGGGCAGGCTTTGGCTTCCTCGACAATGACCGGGACGTCACAACGAGAGACATGCTCGGATGGGACGGGCTCCACCTTTTCCCCTAAAGGTAAGCGTGTGTTCTCTTCTAGGTTGGCGGATCTCCTCTGGCGGGCTTTAAACTAGGCTTGTTGGGGGAAGGGGAAGACAAGGGCGGAGGAAACATCGGACTGCCAGACCAAGCAACACCCACAACTACAGCCCAGCCTAGGTCAACGAGCGGAACATAGACACAGGTAAGCAACAGGGGCCAGGGCAATGTTGTGATTAGGGGGCCAATACACACATCCACAGAAGGCTTCAAATGCCTCTACACAAATGTTTGTAGTATGGGAAACAAGCAGGAGGAACTCACCCTCCTGCTAGCTGACACCAACCTGGACATAGTGGGGATCACTGAAACGTGGTGGGACCCAACGCATGACTGGGCGGTGAATGTCAAGGGCTATAGGCT
>NW_017728920.1:404290-416208 GCF_001723895.1 Crocodylus porosus | reverse complement strand
GCTGGCTCCTACCCTGGGGGTCTTTAAGAGGAGGCTAGATGTACACCTTGCTGGGGTCATTTGACCCCAGTACTCTTTCCTGCCATGGCAGGGGGTCGGACTCCATGATCTGCTCAGGTCCCTTCCGACCCTAGAAACTATGTATATAAGGTCTGCTGGACTGGAGTCCGACCAAAGGTCCATCTAGCCCAGGAGCCTATCTGTCATAGAGGCAAGTAGCAGAACTTTTAAGGAAGAGTAAATATGTATGTCATGTGTAGAGAGATCCATCCCCTGTCGTGCCCTCCCAGTTCCTAGCAGTCACAGGCTTACGGATAGCCTGAGCCTGAATTCGCATCCGTACGTCTGTTCAGACACTGACAGCAGTGTGATTTGCAAGAGGCTGGGCTTCAGTCCAGACTTCAAAAGTTGATCTGGTACCCCAAGTACTGGCTTTTAATGGCTGAAGTCCAGGCTGCCTTGATTACAGTGCTTGGAATCTAAACTTAGTAGATTAAAGCTAGTTGGAGTATGTCCACATGTGCTGCCAGCATGCCACTGATTGCAGTAGGCATACCTTCTCAGTAGCTGCAGTTCCTTTGGCTCTCGTGGTTCTTAAGGGTACTGACACTCACTGTTTGGTTAGGGGAGTTGTGGGGTGGGGAGGAATCAAGCTCCACTTTAGAGCTGATTCAGGAGGAGCTGCCTGTCTGCAGCCTCTCTCCTCTGTGCCCCCTCCACCCTTCCATCTCTGGTGCTGTCTGTAGGAACGGAGGGGGAAGGAGCTGTGGGATGGGGTTTGCTTAGCCTGACCTGGAAGGGGGAGGGGGGTAGATGGATTGGAACTCTCTGCCTGGGAGGGGGACCTCCAATCCACTCCCCGCCCCCACCTCCAGCTCAGTCTGAGCAGCCCCCATCTCCCTCCCCCTCCCATCTCCCCCTTCCCTTACTGCACCTCCCTCTTGCCTCAGAGTGTTAGCCCAGTGCTGCAGGCTGGCAACACTCCTGCCCCTTGAGCAGGAAGCAGGGAAAAGCCTGCCATGGTGCAGGCAGGGTGGGGGTTTACCCCTCCCTAATCAGAGCCTCCTGCTGGGCCCTGGCCATGCCCCTCTCAGCTCACCACTGGAAGGTAAGGCAGGCCTGCTCTAGAATTCCCCAGCTTCTAGCCTGAGCCACTGCAGGCATGTGCCTGAATTTTCTCAGGCCAGAGAGATGGTTGGAAACCAGTTCAGCCTACCCAGGTTAGACTAATCTGCAAAGGTTGAATCAATTCAGGCTCAGACTTCTTGAATGTCTATCCCTAGCCAGAATGTTTTGGTCTGTTGGAGTCCAGATAATATGTTGATCATGGCATTAAGAGTGCCAGTGATGGAGAGAAAAAGTTGTAAGCTTCCTATTTATCTCCCCATATTCTAGAAGTTATGGAACATTGAACCAAATCCATCACTCCTTTTTGATGTGAATAGCCATTGATTTCAGTGGGACTGTTCACTTAAGTACGGGCTGAAGTACTGGGCCAAATAGGACCTTGAGAGAATTTCTGTGTGTAGAAACAAAGTGCAAGATTGTTGAGGGATGTCAGCACCTTCCATGTATATACTGAATATGGTAATGATTCTGTTGTCTTATCCATGTGGAAAAGTTACCCGTGCAGTAGCGTAATGTGTGAACTGAGGGTGCACTGACTACTTCATACTAAGTCCCTGAATGTACACTCTTAGTCAATGTTACTTGTGGAGTAACTTGATACCATTTTCCAAATGGACTATGCTCTAAGGAGTTGATGGGTGATTCATACATGCTAGAGCCCCAAAGTGGAGCATTAGAGTTATGAAGCACACTGGCTCAAGTTTCCCTTTCAAAAGGAAACAGCATCGATTTAGATATTGGGACAGGAGACTTCCGGGACATCTAGGACATGAAGGAGTTCCTTTTGTAGCTCAGAGTTTTTTAAAGACAATATGACCGGTATGCTAATATCACTGCCTACTGCACTGGCCAATATTATTTCAATATTTCCTCATATTATCCCATGTGTCTGTCTGTATTTGTCTACCTTTACAATTTGCTTGTAAATTACTTGGAGCAAAGACCATCTCTTGTTCTCTGTTTGTATAGCACTGAGCACAGTGGGTTTCTAGTCAGAATGAGGCTCCTGGATGGTACAGTATTTCAAATATTAATAAGTAGCCTATATCTTTGGGGCAGGAAGGCAACTGAACTGTATTCCTAGTAAAGAGAATAATGAGACAGAGCAAGCTATGGGAAGGGAAGGGTGTTAGAGAGAACTCTATGTTCTCTTAAGCCTTCCATGGTTCTGTTGTTTGCCATATATATGCTGCTTTATTTGAAGAACCGTGCTGGGGCTGGGTGTTTGTCTGTGAGCCCTTGTTTTAATGTTATTTAATATTGTTTGCCTTATGAGAAGTTATTGGTAGTTTGTGGTGGGGAACTGGAACCAGGGGCCTGGCCACAGCCTTCAGGACCAAACCACAAAACTTGCACAACTCATTCAGCAACCTGAATGTTTGCCTTCCCAGCTGTAAGGTCTATGTCATCATACACTCACTCTTATACCTCTTATTTTTCTGCTCTTGTAATTTGTATTTGTGAGGGAAAGTGTCACATTATTCATTATAAATAAAACTAGTTGGTTCAAGATGTTTTGTTTTACTAGCTGGCGAAATTTTGTTACTACTTTATTTATCTTAGAGTATATATTGTAGTACACTTTATGGTGACTACTGTCTCAGTAAGTTAAATTGAATAGTGAAATTCTTAGTGAACTTCAAGGACTCTTCAGTTCTTCTTCCTTCCCTTGTTATAGAAAGTGAATGTCAGTCACGAAAATGGTGGTTTGCTACCTAGCCATGCAACAGGTAGAAAATAAAGCCTACCCAAAGTAAAGGTGAAATACTAAATTAAACATAGGAAGTAGTATTGAGCTAATTGCTGTACAGTTTCTAGTCAGGATAGCTTAGAGATATCAAGATTGGAGATGAGGAAGACTGTGTGTCTTGTAGGGGTGGGCGTAGCGCGCCATATTCGATATGGATTTGAATTCAGCCTGATTTGGGGGACAGTGATTCATAGCTTTATATGTTTTTTCTACATACCATGAGGTACGAGGCACAGCTCTTGAATGCTGAGATAGTGGGGTGGATGGAGCATCCCACAGGAGCTCAGGGGGTCTCTCTGCATACTTGGCGGTGGACCTGGAAGTGGACTGGAAATACTTCCAGGTCCACCACCAAGCACGTTGGGGGCGGGGGGGCTGAGCTGGGAGGGTGGGAGAAGGGGTCCCCCGCATGCTCCACGGAGGATCCAGAAATGGACCAGAAGTATTTTCGATCCACATGCGGGTCAACTGCCGAGTGTACGGGGGACTGCCTCTCCAGCGCTCTCATGGGACACTCCATCCACCCCACCATCTCAGCGTTCATGCATGGTACCTTGAGGTATGTAGAACAAACATATAAAGCTGTGTCTATGGCCAAATCGTTGAATCTCTCCAAATCAAATTGGAGGCTTTGGATTCGATTTGGAGAGATTAATAGGTCTCCTGATTCAATTTGGATTCAGAGATTCGGCCGCTGAATCTGGCCAAATCTCCTCTGAATTGACTCAGCGACTGAAGCTTAGCACAGCCGTAGTGTCTTTCATAGGCATACTGTCTGCCTTCACGAAGGGTGCGGTATCTGCTTTCTTTAGCATAATCTTCTGCTAATGTACAGAAATAGTGGTGTATACTACATCCTTATCGTCACTGCTACTTTTGCAGAGGCCAGGGGCAGTAATCCTTTTTCATTCTGCATTTGTAGACTGTCATTGCGTTCATACCCTGAACCAGAGGGCTTGCTCCCACATGCACCTGTCTGGGGGTGGTGGTGGTTACAGGACTTCATTAACACAGAGTCAAAGAGAAACATGTGACTAGCATACACGCTGGTTGGAGTTAACTTCATATTCTTTGCCAGTTCGAGAAATTTACTACTCATTCAAAGGAGATCAGTGCCTTTTAAATTGCTTCAAGAAAATGACTAGTTAAGGAAACAGGGAAGGATTCTATGTGAAACAAACCAGGCATACAATTTATAGTACAGAAAGGTAATAACCAGGGATCCGGGTTTTCTATTTCCCACAGAAAACTCGAGAAAACCATGGATTCCCTGTTTTTATTGGAGAAAATGTGGATTTCTCTTTTCAACAGAGAAATCCATGGATTCTCCACTTTTGCAAAGAGCTCTTGCAGGCTGTCACAGATCCAGCCTCCAAGAGCCAATTGCAAAAAGGGCAGGAAACTCCCAGCCCTGGCCAGAGGGGGAGGGAGGGTGGGGGAGGGCAGAGCCTGAGCCTCTGAGGCAGCCAAGGCCAGGCTCAGGCTCACACTGGCCCTCTCCCCAGAGCATGGAGGTAAGTGGGGCTGTGGGGCAGGGCTGGGGAAGATGGTTTGGGGGCTGAGGGAGCAGGGGGTGCTGCTGGTCTCAGGCGGCACATTGCAGCTGGGAGCAGGGCCAGGGGGTGAGGGCAGGGGTGCCCCTCTGCAGGAGGCTTTGCGAGCGAGCGATGCAGGGTGCAGTATGGTGGTGCCCGCCATGTGCAGGTCGCACACATGCTGCCCAGCCGGCTGCCCAGGGGAGGGGGAGAGGGAGGCTGGCATGTGGGGAGAGCACAGCTCTTTGGCTGGCTCTACAGCCATGGTGAGGGATGGGGGCGGGGGTGGGGCTTGGGTGTGCCCTCGGTGCTGCTGCTTACCTGGAGGCCCGTTATGGCGGTGATGGCCACTGCCTCCAAAACCCCTCGCTGCCACTGTAGAGCCTTGCCTGGAGCTGTGCGGCTAGCCGCCGGGCAGCAGTGGCAGCATGGTGGTGACCGGGCGGCACACAGCCATCCCCACCACCACCCCACGCTGCACCGCTGCCTCCAGCCACACAGCTCCGAGCTGTGGGTCTGCGGTGGCAGCAGGAGGTTTTGGAGGCAGAGGCAATCACCACTGACATGGGTGCTGCTTGCCTGTGGGGCTGCCCATGCCAGTGGTGATGGCCACTGCATACAAAACCTCCTGCCACTTCCTCAGCCCCCAACCATCGTTCCCAGCCCTGCCCCACAGTCCCCAAACCCCACTTACCTCTAGGATCTAGGAATGAAGGGCATGGCTCCCTGGTGGCAGTGCTTGCCCACAAAGCCCCCCCCACCCTGCATGCAGACAGCACCACGGAGCCATGCAGCTGGTTGCAGGACATGCTGCTGAATGCAAGACCCCCTGTTTCACCCCCCAGCCAAGCAGCACGTATGTGGCCTGTACACGATGGTTTCCACCGAACTGATGCTGTCGTGCCCTGCACCACTTGCCCACAAAGCCATTTAGGTGGCCGTGGGATGGTAGTGCAGGACGCAGTGGCAGAGTTGCGGTGGCAGCCTCCGTGTGTGAACCTCCTGTCATGCTGGCTGGTATATGTGTGGCCCACAGAGTGGCACCCCTGCCCTCACCCCCCAGCACCGCTGCCCTCACTCCCCAGCACCTTCCCTTTCCCCCTCCCTGCCCTGCTTCTTCCCCCCACACACACTTACCTGCTGGGGTGGGTGTCAATATCTGTCTGCATGTCTGGGTGGCTGTTGTGATGGGCATCAGGATGGCAGTTCAGACTGTTGAGGGGGGAGTGCAGGGCATCAGCAGCACTGGGAGGAGCTGTGGGGGGCCTTTAATTTTTATCACGGATTTTGGGTTTTTAATCAGAGAATTTGCAATTTTTAATCAGAGAAAACTGGGATCCGTGGTAATAACAAATCCTATTTTATAATGAGACTCCAGTATGGTATACCTAAAACTGAACAAAAGAATAAAGCACCAGTAAGCACGAGAAATGAATTTATAAAACCTGTATCTTTTTTTGGTTAAGTGTTATTGGTAGAAGATATACAGGCTGCTGATGGGAAACGTATTGAAAAGCACCGGATGCAGGAATGCCTAGGATTTTTCTGATTCATGATTGTTTGAGACCAACTAGTGGTGTCTGTCAAAGTAGATAAAGAAGATTATTAGACTTTTTAGCTTTCTTGGTATAATAGAATCTTGACTTTATAGTGAGGCCCATGTATTTAGGAGCATTATAGACCCCAAAGTGCAAGTGCCTAAAAAGATTAATATCAGCGATTTTGCTGATATTGGACTAGTGAAATTATGTCAGAGGCAAATGATCATCAAGTGTTATGGATAGAAATAAAAACTTTCTTTGGGTGAAAGTGATATCTTTTATCAGACCAAATTAAATAGTTGGAGTTTTTTTAAAGCAAGCTTTTGGGTTTAAAACCCCTTTTTCAGGCTGAGAAAGCCTGTGCAGTTGGTGTGTGCTCTTCCTGGATGGAATGAATAGTAAAGAATCCAGAGGCTGAGCTGGTATACATGCAAGACAGACAGTCAGTGAAGATGTAAATTGAATCATTAGTGGGTGAGAGAGAGGCTGGGTGGGAGGGGGAGGGAGAAGGGAAGGCGGGGAAGAGAGAAAAGGGATGAATGTAGCAAGTAAATAGTGGAGGAGGCACCTGGGGAGTCAGGCAGGTTATAATGTGTCATAAAACCAATGTCTATATTCAGTCCATGATTTTTTGCATCCAGGAGGTTGATGAAGTGAAGTTCATAGGCTCATCTGTGAGATGGGTTTTGTAAGCTCCCTTGAGGACTAGAACTGAGAACGTGGCGAGAAAGTGGTTTTCTTGTGAGAAATGTGCCCCAACAGGTAATTGGGTATATTTGTCCGTGATAGATTTCCAGTGTGCATTCATTATGGTGCACAGTTGTTGTTTGGTCTCTCCTATGTATTTTCCATCAGGGCATCTGGTGCACTGGATATGATGTATAACTTTTCTGGAGGTGCAGCTGTAAGATGCAGGAATGCTGATGACTCTGTTGTGGGGTGTAGTAATTGTGGGGGTGGTGGAGAGGCGTTGGCAGGTTTTGCATTTCTTGTCATAGCATGGTCTGGATCCATTCAGTGTGTTCTGGGCCTTAGGAAGTTTGCTTCTGGTAATGAGGTTAGTGAGGTTCGGTGCTTGTTTGAAGGCTAGGATGGGTGGCTCTGGGAAGATCTCTTTAAGAATAGGGTCTATTTCTAGTATGGGTTGCAATTGTTTGAGGATTTTCCGTATGGGTTTGAGGGAGGGGTGATATGTCATAACCCAGGGGCGGGCAGTTATTTTGGGCAGAGAGCCACTTACTGAGTTTTGGCAAGCTATCAAGGGCTGCATGACAGGCAGCCAGGGGCAGATAAATATTAATTTTCTAAATTTTTGAGGGGTCCTGCGGGCCAGATAGAATGGTCTGGCAGGCCGCATCCAGCCCACGGGCCACATTTTACCCACCCCTGTCATAACCGGAAGTGCGCAATTTGTGGGGGGTTTTCTTCTGTACTGAAGTAATTCTTCACGTGTTATCTGGGTGGCTCTTTCCAATGTGCGATCTTTCTCTCTGGAGGAGTGTCCTTGTTGAGTGCAAGCCTTTTTAAGATTGGTGAGGTGACAATCCCGGGTATTCAGCCTCTGTGTAAATTCGGTGGTATCTGAGGGCTTGGTTGTATAAGCACATCTTTCTTGGTGTGTTTAGGGTGATTGCTGGTTCTGTGCAGATATGTATGTTGGTCTGTAGTGTCTTGGACAAAACTTGCTCTTTGGGTGACAAGAGGTTTTAGGATTGTTTTCATGATACTTGATATTTCCTGTTAGGGTTCCATGGTTGGATATGATAGGTCTGCCAGGGTTCCCTTGTTTGTAGATTTTAGGGAGCATGTAAAAAGTCCCTGGGTTGGGTAGTGGGGAATCAAGGTCTCCAGTTTTTCTTGTATTTCTGATGGAAATGATTTGATGGTATTTTTGAATTTCATGGTGAAAAGGGGAGTAGGATCTTCTTGTAGTTCATTGTAGTAGGTGCTGTCAGGGAGTTGTCTGTTGGCTTCCTTTATGTCATCTTCATGGTTTAGGATGACTATGGCTTCTCCTTTATCTGCTGGTTTTATTACTACTTGGTGGTTAGATCTTAGAGATTCTATGACCTTTCTTTCTGGTAGAGAGAGGTTGTTATGGTGGCATGTGTTGTTCATTATTTCATTGTTCATGCTTTTCTTGAAGCAGTCAGTGTGGTCAAGGTTAGAGTTTTGTCCACTGTGAGGTGTCCAGTCTGATTTTGGAGGGTTTTTGTGGGGTTGATCTTCTCTCCAGTTTCTCGGTTCTAATCCTCAAAGGGAGCTTACAAAACCCACAGATGAGCCTATGAACTTCACTTCATCAACCTCCTGGATGCAAAAAATCATGGACTGAATATAGACATTGGTTTTATGACACATAACCTACCTGACATCTGACTCCCCAGGTGCCTCCTCTGCTATTTACCTGCTACATTCATCCCCCTTCCCCTCCCACCCAGTCTGTCTCTCACCCACTAACGACTCGGTTTTCATCTTCACTGACTGCCTGTCTTGCATGCATACCAGCCCAGGCTCTGGCTTCTTTACTATTCATTCCATCCAGGAAGAGTACATACCAACTGCAGAGACTTCCTCAGCCTGATGAGGGGTTTTTAAACCCAAAAAGCTTGCTTAAAAGCATAAATTCCAACTATTTAATTTGGTCTAATAAAATCTAACATATTCACCCAAAGAACCGTGTTTGCTTATGTCCTTAGACCAACACGGCTACAACCTACACCCCTATATGGATAGAAATAACATTTAAACGTGGGAAAACTTCTATTTGAAAGCAGATAATTACTGAAATGTCTGACTGAAACTGGCTTCTAGTGGTCAAAACAGAGGAATAAAAATTGGAAGATCTGAGTAGTATCCTCAACCTTGTTTCTGAACGACATGACAAAGAAGCCTGTTGTCATAAGGGTTAACTTTTCAGATCTGATCAGTTTTTAATGCAGCAAATGGAGAGATGGGCAGGGGGAAGCAGGCTATGCACCATTTAAATCGTTTTCATGCTGAGGTTTGAACCAATCTTTTGATGCAAGCTTAAGCAGCCCTGAGGCTGCTCAAATGTGTGCTAAGTTGCATTGTCCTCCAAGGTGTTATTACGTTAGAAAGAACTGGAAGTACTGTGTATTTGGTCAAGCTCCGAACTCTGGTACAACTCCAACAGCTTTCTAGGCAAGCTGGGGTCCAGGAAGAGATAGTGTAAGATGCCTACATCAGCTTTCCACCATCTGAGGTTTCATTTCTTTTATATTATAGTTCCTCATTTGCAAAATGGATATAACATTAGGGTATAATTAAAGAACACCTGTAAAAATATAAAATTGTGAAGAAGGTGCTAGAGCTGTGCTAAACCTTTGATATTGTGTTAAATTGAACATTTAGATCTTGGCACTATTGAGTAACTAAGGCACCAGTTTTCAGTTGATATCCTAACTACAGTATTTATTTAGAACCAAAATAGGAATGTGACTACCACCTGTGAGAACGGAGATCCATTCTCCTGCAGATGTTTCAAATCCTTCCCATCCCACAACTTGATAAAAACAACCCCTAAATCTCAATATCATTTCCTTCCTGGTGTAAGCCTAGTGAATGAATTGAGCCCACTGAATTCCTTTTTTATTGTACAGATGAATTGGAGTGTGAGTGTCCGGAGAAACAGTATCTGAAAGAAATATTGGAACTGCCAGGACCTCTACAGCAAGGGATAAGAAAACCACTTTACTACAGTGAAGAAAACAAAGTGGTTGTATTAACTCTTTCATGTAGGTTGTATATATTAATAGTAACAACTGCAGTTTTGTCATTTTGTGGGGAAATGCACAAGTGTTTGAATTGTCCTATTTTAATTGCAATTACTGAATGAGTGTTGTGGAAAACCATATACAGTACTTTGGTTATCTTAATCTGTAAATATGAGGCTTTGGGAACAGCTTGTTGTTATAAAAGAATAGCATTAGCAAGAAAACAGGCAACATTTAACCTCTAGGTTGAGTGGCAGTTGGAAAGCTGATATTCGTTTATGAATTACAAAATGAAAAGCACATAGCATACTGAGTTATCTTTGTTTGCCTCCAAGTTCATGCATTATCTTCCTATATTACATATTCTCCAGGATATTGTGTCTTATATCGCTTCCCATAACAGGTTCCAGCTTCTAAGCAGTGTCTCTGGGCATGACCCTAATGTAAATATTAACACATCACATGTTCACTGAGATGGGAATGGCTGTGCATGTGTGATGGCCATCTTGATTATGATTAGGAGCTAAAGTGGGACTACCAGATCAAACTGCATGAGTTCCTACCAGTATTTCTAGCAAGCATAGGCCCTAGAAATAGTCTAGCTCCCTCTGCAATGCTCCCTAATTAGTCAATCCTGCTTCCCAGCATGACTAATTAGCTCCAGTGTCAACACATAGTGCTACTGGTGGTATCTGAGTTCACTCATTCAGAGCTAGTTTAGGTATTTCTGCCCAGCACTGCATTGCGCTTTGTAGACACAACCTATTGCTTGTGTTAAAAGGACTGAGGCCCAGAATTTCAAAAGCATTTAGGTTCTTAAAAATGCAGACAGGCATTTAAGGCACCTAACTCCTGATGTTTTCAATAGAAGTCACACATCCAGGCAGTTTTGAAGATCCCAGGAAATAACTACTTCTATTTTTTATGATAGAAATGTCTATCATAACCAGAAGGAAATTTGACTCTACATCCTGCTTGCCACCAAACAACTTTGAGGTAAACAGACTATTCCAACTTTTCTCCGAGCCTCATCTGCATAAAATGAACTGTTGCAAATGGGGGTGTAGGTTGTAGCCATGTTTGTCTAAGGACATAGGCAGACAAGGTTCTTTGGGTTAATCTGATATCTTTTAGACCAACTGAAATAGTTGGAAAACAATTATTAAGCAAGCTTTTGGATTCAAAAACCCTTTGTTAGGCTAAAGAAGTTTCTGCAATTTCACCAACTCAAGGCAAGGAAAAAAATTGGACTCTAAGCCCCTTGTGCCATCTGGACTGCTGAAACAGCCTTAACTGACAATTCTGTGCACCCTCTATCCACTGCAGTGATCTGGCAGTGGGGGCTGCTGCCTGGCTATGACCTGTTGCCACCTGTGACAGCATGTGGCCCCAGGGCTGCGTGCCTGCCAGACCCAGATGGGGTCTACATGGCCACAGCAGAGGCATCTGCACCTCTGGACCAGCTGCTAGTGGGCTGTGGCTGCACAGTTGGCCTTTGTGCAGCACTACTGCTATATGTGCTGCCGCCCTGCCATCTGGGCAGCTATTGCCCAGAAGATCTTCTTAGTATGGTGACCTACTTTGAACTGTCAAAGCATGTCTTCCTGGGCCCAGGTGGCCAGGAAGTCAGCCACCTCCAGCTGGGTCCTGGGTGCCAGCCCTGAACAGGCTTCTTTGCCTGGTCATACCAGTTGCCGCATTAACAGGAATCCTGGTGTTCCATATTTAAAAACTGCAAAATCTCTCATAAAAAAAATCCGAAATTCACTCTTTAAAATACCCCAAAATCCATGTTCTTCCACAATTAAAACAAAAGGCCACTTATATATATAAAGTGAGAGAGAGAGATCCTTTGGGCAGTGTTTTACTGATATATTTACAACATTAAAACAATTTGGAAGCCTACCAGCATTTCTATCACCATAATAAAATACATTCTAAATATCTATATGTTTTGATGTTTGCTTTTGGTTTTCTTATCATAGAACAGTTAGAGCTTCCCCTGATCCCTTCACTAACTAGGATGTTGGGACAGTTGACCTGGCAGCCACAACTTCTGCCAGCAGATTTCATCTTGTCTGGCAGCTGGGCAGAATGGCTGTGTGCTGGGGGGATGTGGGGTTTGCAGGAGGTGGGTGGGAAGGGGCATGGGGGAATGTGGGTTAGTGTGGAGGGGTGGGGAGGCATGGGGTGTGTGGAGGGATTGTGGGGGGAATGTGGGTGGGTT
>NW_017728920.1:357323-404249 GCF_001723895.1 Crocodylus porosus | reverse complement strand
GTATGAGGGATTGTGGGGGGACTGGGTGTGGGGGGGGGCTGCTTAGGAGGGATGGGTCCCCTGCCTCTCCACAGAACCCACAGCTCATCAGCAGTGCCATCGGGGTGCTTGGGGCTTCCTGGCACAGTCCCCTGTGTGCACAGCACGGCTTTGGATGTTGTCACCCAGGGCCCCACACCACTTGCAGAGACTGCCTGTTGTGCCAGGCTGGGTTCTACATGCATGGGCCTTGTGTGCCATCGGGCCAGGCCAATTCCATGCATGCAGGACCCGGCCCAGCGCAACAGGTGGTTCCTGTGATCAGTGCGGGGCGTCAGGTGACATCCTGAGTGGCTCAGAGGTGCCCAAAGGTGCACAGTACCATGCTGAGCTGGGCTGGGCCGGGCCTGCACATTATGACACAGGCAGCATCATGCACTGTGCTGGGGGGGGATACTGTGCCAGGAGGCCCCCTGAGTGCCCTGATGGCTGCTGCCGGTGAGATGTGAGCCACGCAGGGAGGCTGGGGCCATGCATGGGGGCATGTGGGCCCTGGAGGTGATGGGCCCACATACCCACCACTCCTGAACTGCCCCCTATGGTCCTGTGCACCCTCACAACACCCCACCTGCTATTTACCTGGAATAGAGCCCAGGTCCAGGTCGCTGAAGCCTGCATCACTGTTTGCCTTGCACGGGCAGGCAGTGTGCTGCAGCCTTGGGGCAAGGGGCAGGTATAGACACCCTCTGGCTGGCTACCAGAACATCTCTTTGGAGGATCAGAGCCTCTGGTTGCCTCAGGGTATGGTCCTGGACCATGCTCTGCCCTGCTTTTTTTTTGGGGGGTGGGGGGAGAGAAGTAGGTGTTTCATAGTCGCTAGGGTCAGGAGGGACCTGAACAGATCATCTAGCCTGACCCTCTGCCACAGGCAGGAATGAATGCTGGGTTCACAAGACCCCAGGCAGGTGATCATCCAACCTTCTCCCCTTAATTTGCCCAAGGTGTAGGGGCAAGGACCACTTCCCTGGGAAGTTGGTTTCAGATTTTGGCTACCCTAACTGTAAAATATTGCCTTCTGATCTCTAACCTAAATCTATTCTCCATCAGCTTATTACCATTGTTCCTTGTCACCCCAGGTGGTGCTGGGGAGAAAAGGGCTCTACCTAATTGATGTTGACCTCCCCAATGAGATTATAGGCAGCCACCAGGTCCCCCCTCAGCCTCCTTTTGCTGAGGCTGAACAGGTTCAGGTCCCTCAGTCTCTCCTCATAGGTCCTGCTGTCCTCTCACCAAGTGGGTGGCCCTCCTCTGAACCCTCTTCGGGCTGGCCACATCCTTTTTAAAGTTCAGTGCCCAGTAGTGGATGCAGTACTCCAATTGCAGCCTGACCAAAGTTATATAGAGGAGGAGTATCACCTCTCTGGACTGGCTTGAGATGCATCTTTGGATTCATGACACGGTATGCCTGGCCTTGCTGGCTGCAATCTGGCATTGGCGGTTCATGTTCATCTTGGAGTCAATAATGACTCCAAGATCCCATTCTGCCTCTGTGCTTTCAAGTGGGGAACTCCCCAGACTGTATGTATGCTGTGGATTCCTTCTCCCAAAGTGCAGCACCCTGCATTTATCTACGTTGAAACCCATCCTAGTCTCCTCTGCCCACTTTTGTAGTCTGTCTAAATCTATGTGCAGCCACTCTCTCCCTTCAAGTGTGTCCATCTTGCCCCACATCTTAGTGTCATCAGCAAACTTGGATGGCATGCTTTCCACCCCCTCGTCCAAGTCGCTGATGAAGATGTTAAACAGTGCAGGCCCGAGGACTGAGCCCTGGGATACCCCACTGCTCACATCTGACTAGGTTGAGTACAACCCATCCACCACCATTCTCTGGGTGTGCCCTTTCAGCCAATTTTTTACCCATCCAACTGTGTAGGCATCAATGCTACAGTCACTTAATTTATTGATGAGGATGGGGTGAGAAACAGTGTCAAAGGCCTTCTTAAAGTCTAGAAAGACTACGTCCATGGCGACACCGTCATCCAAGGATTTAGTTTCTCTGTCATAAAAGGCAATCAGGTTGATCAGGCAGGACCTGCCTTTGATGAACCCAAGCTTATTGCCCCTGAGCATGATCTCCCCAGCTGGCCCCCCACAGATGTGCTCCTTGTTGATTCTCTCCAAGGTCTTCCCGAGGACTGGGGTGAAGCTTACAGGCTTATAGTTACTTGGGTCCTCCTTCCTCCCTTTCTTGAAAATTGGGACCATGTTAGCCAGTTTCCAATCCCCTGGCACCTGGCCAGATGACCACAAATGCTCATATAGTCAGGCCAATGGCTCCGCTATGACCCCTGCCAGCTCCCTCAACACCCTTGGGTGGAGGGCATTGGGACCTGCAGATTTAAAAATGTCTAGCCCTTCCAGAAGATCCCTAACTACATCTGCACTAACTGAAGGCCTGACAGAGCTATCCCAGAGAGGCAAAGAAACTGTTAAAAATATCAGCTTTCTTGTCTGGCGTAGCCACAAGATTACCGTTTGCATCTTGCAGGAGCCCTACATTGCCTGGTGCCCTCTTCTTGCTCCCAATGTACTTGAAAAAGGACTTTTTGTTGTCCTTAATCCTGGACACCAGCCTGAGTTCCATCTCTGCCTTGGCCTTCCTAATAGCCCTCCTACACTCACGGGCCGAGGAGGAGTACTCCTCCTTGGTGATAGCTCCCCCCTTCCACTGGTTGTACACCCCACCTTTGGTCCTCAGGCATTGCTGAATGCCCTTGCTGAGCCAAGGGAGTTTCTGAGCACTCTTACGCACCTTGCATCTCTCAGGGACTGTTATCCTTTGGGCCTGGAGGATCGCCCCCTTAAGGTACAACCATCCCTCGTGGACTCTCATCTCCTCTACCTTCTGGGCCCTCAGTGCCTCCCCCACTAGTCTCCTAAGCTCATTGAAGTTGGCCATTCTGAAGTCAAGGGCTTTAGCCTTGGTGTGAGCCCTTGACACCCTGTGTTGGATAGCGAAATCCAGCAGGTGATGATTGCTATTGCCCAGGTGGTCAAGGACCTGCAGTCCCCTCACCAGGTCATCCCCTGTGGCCAGGACCAGGTCCAGCAAGGAGTTACCCCAATGGGGCTGTGCACTTTCTGGATAAGGTGATACAGCCAGGAACCTACGCGAGCGGTCAGACATGGCTGTCTCATCCTTCCAGCAAATGTCTGGGTAGTTTAGGTCACCCATGACGATAACATCCCTTGACCTAATCACCTCCATAAGCTGATTGGAGAAGTCTTGGTCCAGCTCTTCCCCCTGGTTGGGTGGCCTGTAGTAGACACCCACCATAAGGTCCCTTTCGCCATGCCCTCCTTGTAGTTTGACCCACAGCGTCTCTGCCCGACCCTCCTCTAACTCGAAGCTAATCCTCGATGATGTGAGGTGCTCTTTGACATAGAGCACAACCCCTGCACCTATCCTCTCTGTCCTGTCTCTTCTATAAAGGGTATATCCCCGAATGCTCACTGCCCAGTCATAGGTAGGGTCCCACCAGGTTTCTGTGAACCCTACTAAGTCTGGGTTTTTAATCACAATCAGGAGGCTCGGTTCCTCCTGCTTACTCCTCATACTATGAGCATTAGTGTAGACACTGTAGAGGCACTTGAGGCCTCCTGAGAGTGCATGTGCCTCCCTCCTACTCCCAAGACAGTTGTGGCCCCCTACAAAGCAGGGTACTGCACTTGGGCAGGAAGAATCAACAGCATACCTATAGGCTAAGGAACTCCCTTCTCGAAAGCACAGTGGCAGAAAGAGACCTTGTAGTCATTATTGATTCTAAAATGAACATGGGCTGCTAATGTGAGGTCAGTAAGGCTAACAGCACTTTGTCATGCATTCACAGATGCATCACAAGCAGGGCCAAGGAGGTGATCCTGCCCCTTTATGCAACACTGGTCAGGCCACAGTTGGAGTACTGCATCCAGTTGTGGGCACCACACTTTAGGAGGGATGTGGCCAGCATCAAGAGGGTCCAGAGGAGGGCCACTTGCATGATCTGGGGACAGCAGGGCAGACTCTACGAGGAGAGGCTACGGCACCTGAACCTGTTTAGCCTTCAGAAGAGAAGGCTGAGAGCGGACCTGGTGGCCATCTATAAACTTAGCAGGGGGGACTAGCAGGGAATGGGAGAAACCCTGTTCCCCCAAGCACCGCCCGGAGTAGCAAGGAATAATGGCCATAAGTTGTTTCAGAGTAGGTTCAGGCTGGACATTAGAAGGCACTACTTCACAGTCAAGGCGGCTAGGATCTGGAACCAACTTCCAACGGAAGTGGTGCAGGCTCCTACTTTGGGAGTCTTTAAGAGGAGGCTTGATAATTACCTAGCTGGGGTCATATAAGCCCAGTATTCTCTCTTGCCCAGGGCAGGGGGTCAGACTTGAAGATCTACTTAGGTCCCTTCCAACCCTACATCTATGAATCTATGTTCAAAATATTCTGAACTAAGGCTCTCTTGTCAGAAAATATTTTCTTAAAAATGTTTTTTCCATGAAAAATTTTCTAAGTCTATACTACTGAATAATATTCTTTTTGCTAAATTGCAACTTAATATTTTTGCAATATTTTCATTGACACACAAAAATAATAATAAAAGTCCCATTTAACAAAGAACAACATTTCAGTAAGTGACCTTACAGTAGCAATTGCAATAATTTGAAGTTGGAAGAAAAATCACAGAAAATGAGAGAGTCAAATAGTTCAAAACAAAAGCAGGACTGAAATTTTGAACACTTTCAATAAATTGGGTGTTCAGTCCTCAGCCAGCTCCATTATTATTTCCCTAGTCCTTATAAGTGACTTAGAATTCTGATTTTCTGGTACCAATATCTAATTCCCTTATCACCAGTAAAATCCAAACAGCACAGGTGTCTAGGTATTCAAATCAGTAGTAACAAAACAGTGAAGCTTCTACTGCTTGTTATATTTTCAAATTTAAACCCTGTATTCAGAGCATATATGCAGTGGTAAAGGAATTTTTCAGTGTATCATGTAGTTCTCTTAGAATAAATCAGAATAATCTACTTGTTACCTAAATCTCAAACTCTCCTATTTCCTTTGGTCTCCTCTCCTATTCCTATCTATCTCCTGCTATGCCTAAAGTGGTCTGCCTACCTCCACCTGTCCTTTTGATAAGCAGGGATCCAGGTGTTCCACTTTCCATGGAAAAATGGAGAAAACCATGGATTCCCTGTTTTTAATTGGAGAAAACATGGATTTCCCCCTTTAGCAAAGAAATCCATGGATTTTCCACTTTTGCAAAGAGCTCTTGCATGCTGGCACAGTTGGAAACCTCCAGCTCTGCCTGGAGGGAGAGGGAGAGGGAGAGGGAAAGGGTGGGGCCTGAGGCTCTGAGTCATCCAAGGCTTGGCTTGGCTCAGGCTCATACTCACCCTGTGCCCCTGGAGGTAAGTGGGGCTTGGGGGTTGTGGGGTAGGGCTGTGGGGGAAGGTGGCTGAGGGAGTGGGAGCCACTGCTGGCCCCAGGCAGCCCACCACAGTGCTTCCCTGCCCCCCACCTCAGCCTGCTACCAGGAACAGGGCCAGGGGTGAGGACAGGGGTGCCCGTCTGCAGGTCTCACACATGCTGACTGGTTGGGTGGGTTCGCACATGGTAGATGCCACCATTGCACCCTATGTTGCTTTTTTGTAGCTGGTCACATGGCTCTACAGACTAGCAGCATGGGGCACGGCAGTGGTGGTGGCTGCTGTGTGAGAGCTGCACATGTGCCACCTGGCCAGCTGACTGGTGGGTGGGGGATGGCTCTCATGCAATGGCTGCTATTGCTTTGCTGCTGCTGCCCTGCAACCAGCTGCATGGCTCCATGGCCATGGCTCTGTAGTGATGAGGGGTGATGGCTGTGGTGGCTGTGTGCCAGCTGGGGGGGCTTGCATGTGGTGGCTGCCACCACTGTCTCTTGCCTATGGAGCTGTGCCTGCAGAGCTGTGCAGCTGGCCATAGGGTGGCAATGGTGGTGTGGTGGCCACAGCCACTACTTGCAAGCCTCCCCGTCTGTGGGCACAGCTCCTTAGACAAGCTGCAGTAGTGGTGCAGGATTGTGGTGGTAGTGGTGGCTATGTGCCGGCTGGCCGGGGGGCGGGGGGTTGCAAATGGAAGGCGCCACCACCTGGCACCACTGCTGCCACTTGTCTGCAGAGCCATGCCCGCGGACAGGGGGCTCTTGCGTGATGGCCATGTCCACATAAGCACAGCTCATAGGCAAGCAGCAGCAGTAGCAGCCACTGTGTGTGAGCCCTTCCCTGTCCCCCAGCTTGCACACAACTGCCACAGCCACCACTCTGCACCACCACTGAGCCATGTGGCCAGCTATGAGAAAAAGTGGTGGTGCAGTGGCGGCTGCTGCATGCGACCTCTGCTTCCCTCACCCTCAGCCAGCTGGCCGGGTGGCACATGTACAGCTTGCACGCAGCAGCTGTCATTGCATCACTGCTGCTGCGTCCCCTGCCACTTGTCCATGAAACTGTGCAGCCAGCAGCAGCAGTGTGGGGCGCAGTGGCAGAGTTGCAGTGGTGGCTGTTGTGTGCAACCCCCCTGTCAGGCTGGGCAGCAAGTGTATGGCCTCGTGTATGCCCTCACCCCCTGCCCTGCTCCTTGGAATGAGTACAAACATGCTTCCCACCCCCTTCCTGATATGCCCTGCCCTGCTCCTTCCCCCCCCCCCACTTACCTGCTGAGGTAGATGTCAGTGACTGTGCATGTGTGTGTGTCTGCATGTCTGTGTCTGCATGTCTGTACCTGTGTATGTAGGGCTGGGGGGCTGTTGGGGGAGTGAGGGGCATCAGGAGGGTTGAGGAAGCTGTGGGGGGGAGTGAGGGGCACCAGCAGCACCAGGGGAGCTGTTGGGGGGGGGGGCTTAATTGTAATTACAGATTTGGGGTTTTATATCAGAGAATTTTTTATTTTTATATCAGAAAAAAACAGGATCCCTGCTGATAAGTAATTAATTCCACCGGAGCCCACAAATTAAGTTTGGCCCTTTTTGCTTTCATCAACTCCATCCATTCTGTCTATACAGCCTCACATCTGTCCAGTCATATACTTTCTCCCTGCCAACATCATTTTTGCTCTTTCTGAACCTTTTCTCCATCTCTGAGTCTTGGAGAGGCAGTTGCAGAAGGGCCCCTTCTACTATTTCCATCCTTGGATATACCCCAGGCCACCTCCCAGGGTGATTCAGGGAAGGAGAAAGAGTGGAGCAGCTATCCATTTGCTCACAGGAAGTGAGGAGAGAGCAAAGCTGGTCTGAACTGCTGGGCTCTTTCTACTTCTCTCCTACTTTTCCAGTGGTATTTGAATCTGGTTACTCAAGAGAGGATAGAGAGTTGTTTGCCTCCAGCAGCTACCATGGCTCATTGTTCTACTCTAAAGTGGCACTAAGGGTAGGCAAGCCAATTAGAGGATGCTTTTCCACACATGGTACAGCAAATTGGGTTTCAAGGATGAGTTTCAACACTGACAAGTCCAAGGTGCTGCACCTGGGGCGGGGAGGGAAGAGCCAGCAGCATACCTACAGGCTGGGGAACTCCCTCTCATCAGTGCAGAGCCAGAAAAGGATCTTGGAGTCATTATTGATGCCAAAATGAACATGGGCCAACAGTGTGGGGACGCAGTCGGGAAGGCTAACTGTACCTTGGCATACATCCACAGATGCATCTTGTGCAGGTCCAAGGAGGTGATCCTCCCCCTCTATGCGATACTGGTCAGGCCGCAGCTGGAGTACTGTGTCCAGTTCTGGGCGCCGCACTTCAGGAGGGATGTGGACAGCATGGAGAATGTCCAGAGGAGGGCCACTCACATGATCAGGGGGCAGCTGGGCAGGGTCTTTTATCCTTCCTACTCTGGGCTCACATGGGTAATTCTCTCTTACTCCCTGGACCTGAGTCAGCTCCCTTGCTTAGGGACTCACTACATCCCAGGACCCGGTTCCCCAGCCTCTGGATGAGTTCTCTCAGGTCTGGGGTGGGTGTGCAGAGGTGCTCCTGGGGTCTGGGGCTGTTCAGACTCCTCCAAACCCCTAGTAATAGGGCAGGGCCCTGTTGCAGGAGCCTATGTTAAATATCATTGCATTTATGCACAATTCAGAATTTAGAAAAAAACAAAACTAACAAACAAACACAAACCCCTGCATCTCTTGCTCATGTGGAGCAGGCTAGAGCTGGCTGAATTTTTTTCAAGATGTGACGGGCTGGCTGGCTGTGACCTGGCCCAAGGGTTCTGAAAGGGCAAAAGATGTTTGGAGGACTTGGGATTCCCTTTCCTCACCAATCTGGTAATGATTTGGCCCAGGGGTTTTGAAGGGGTAAAAGATAATGGGAGGATTTGGGATTCCTTTTCCGCACCAATCAGGCCCCAGAGACTCACCCCCCATGTCCCGATTGGTCCCTTGGGTCACCTGGAGGGGGATAAAAGGGGCAGCGTGGGCTGACTCAGAGGAGAGACCAGTGAGGGACAACAAGGAAGGAGCTTCACCGAGCTGGTTAGAGCTAAGCCAGCGGGGCAGGAGCCATGCCCCAAAAGAGCCTGAAAGAGCAGGAACTGTAGGCAGCAGTTGGACGCTCAGCAGCGTGGCATGGGGCCAGCAGGAGAGGCTCCACACTGGGCTCCAGGATCTCCAAGGAGAGGCTGCAGCCAGCAGGAGAGGCTCCTCCCCACCCCAGGAAGGATCTGAGGGGTTCCCAGCCCTGCTTCCAGCTCCTCCAATCAGAGGCTAAGCAGCTCAATGTGAGGCTGGGGCTCCAGGAAGGTCAGGGTCCCAGCAGGCTGGAGCAGTGCTACCAGTGGTGGCTGTGTGGCAGTGTTCCTGCCTACCACCTGGGAGATCTGGGTTTAAATCCTAGCTGGGGTGACTTGGGTTGAGTGAGATAACAAGAAGCAAATCTTCTTGCATGTGGAAAGAGGCCGTTATGTTTTCTCCCCCTCCAGGTACCAAGGCCCTATATTTCCTCCAGCTCCTCTTTCCCACACTTTCATCAGCTTTTTAAATAGACTTTTTCAAAATTTCTACAGAACAACAAAATCGTGTATTGCAACTTTCCATTAAGCAAAAACCTAGTTTTAATTGAATGAAAGTGTTTTAATAAAAACAAATATTTGAAGAAAATAACAGCAAGCAAAGAGAATCTACTGTGAACTCTTTTTAAACAAAACACTTCTGGAAGTTTTTTGCAAAACTATTTTTCTCTGATGTACCTGAGCTCTGTTTCCACACTGAAGCGGTTCAAGAAGGTATTCCATATGGGACTAGATTAGGGGCAGTCAAGTATTTTGGGCAAAGGGCCGCTTACCCAGTTTTGGCAGGGTGTCGAGCTCTGCATGGGTAGCCTTGCCCCTTGACAGGTGCCCTGCCCCCTGGCCACCATCTTGGGACCAATGTCCCAGGGCCAGCACTGGTGGGGCCCAAAGCAGAGTGCAGACTGGCAGGGGTCTGTGGAGCCAGGCTGAGCTGCACCAGCAGGGAGAGGGGGGAGCTGGCCCGGCTCCACAGAGCCCTTGCCAGCTGAGACCCTGTACTCCTGCCACCCTGCTCTGGGCCCCACCAGCACTGGCCCTGGGACACTGGTGTGGGCCCCATGCTCCTGCTGGCTTCCTGCCCACTTAGTCCCAGTGCCCCCCCTCCCCAATCCCCTGCTTGCTGGCAGGGAAAAAGCTGAGGCTGAGCATGGGGAAAAGTGGCACCTCGTCTGTCCCATGGCTGGTGCTCCCTGCTCCAGTGCTTGCAGGCCAGACAGGGCTGTCTGGAGCAGCCCCATGTGGGCTGTGAGTGGTTGCTGCATGGGACGCCGGGTCTGGGGCAGGGAGGGGCCGCTCTTCCCTGCACTCAGCACCAGCTTGTAACACACCCTGGAGCTCACATGCTGGGCAGCTCACAGGTGGTGGTGGCAAACACTGCCCAGTGTGGTAAGTGGGGGGACTGCAGCTGCTGTCACCATGCACAGCCCCAACGGGTGAGCCTAGAGCCAGTGCGGAGCCCAGGCTAGCAGCAGGGCCGGGTTACAGGGTGGTGCTGAGTGCTGCGGGGGCGGGGGGAAGCAGCCCCTCCCCACCCCATGCCCAGTGCCCCACGCTTCTGGTGCAGGGCAGCCATTGTGCTCCCAGGCTAGAAGCCCCAGCAGGGGCTTCTGACTGGGGGTGGGGCGGGGCAGGGCTGGGAGGGTTCTGCTGTTGTGGGAGCCCACTGGGCTTCCCTGGGTCCTACTGCCTTTGATTCCTGTAATTTTTGACAGGAACCAAGGGCAGATGAATATTACTTGTCTACATTTTTTTAGGGGCCCCGCAGGCCAGATAGAATCGCCTCCTTTCCTGTGGGTCATATTTTGCCCACCCCTGGACTAGATCAAACTTTTGTACTTTTTATTATTCCTCCATCAGCATATGTAACTTCACATGCTTGCTACTGAATTAGTCCATGGACAGGAAACTGTTAAAGAACATCAAGAATGCACACTGAAGCACTTGGAAGTCATAGTTTCATAGTAGCTAGGGTCAGGAGGGACCTGAACAGATCATCTAGCCTGACCCCCAAGTCAGGCCATGACAAAGCCACAGTTAAAGTTGTCTGTATATGCTTAGTCCCCCTCCATTCACACTTGCTCCTTGTACTTTCCCTGCTGTCTCTATTAAACTGTTCCCTTTCATCTTAAGACTGTAAACTCTTTGGGGCTAGGATTGTCATTTTTGTGTGCAGTGCCTAACACAGGGCTTCAAGGTACTTTAGTAATAATAGTAGTGATAATGCAATCTAAATAAATAAGACTTTGAACCTATTTGGAGGACCCTTGCCTCATTTAGCAAACAGAATGGTCAGTGAACAGTGCATGAGAAGTATTCCTTAATAGCCTTTGACTCTCACTGTGAACTTGATGACTGAATGAGTCAGATTTCTGTTAAACCCTGTCTCACTCATTGCACCCAAGAGATTACACAGAATGACTGCATAAGGCTACGTGCAATACTAACACCCACACTTAATGTATAATATAGCTCCACCCCTACCATGTTAATTGGCTAAATCTCTTTTAGGGGAGGGACATGCAGTATAAATAGCCTGGCTTGCATTTTAAAATTGTTTTTGTAATCTAATGCTGTTTGTAGCATAGACAAACAGCCAGATTCTGGTACTTTTTCAAGTAAAGAAAGCAGGAAAAGAAGACACAGCATGTAGGGTGGGTCCCTTACTGAATGGGGGAAGCAACCTAGTTACAGAGGATGCAGAAAAGGCTGAAGTACTCCATGTCTTTTTCACCTTACTCTTCACAGGCAAGGTCGGGTCCCAGACTACTGCACCTGGCAGCAGTTTGGGGAGGAGGTGAGCAGCCAACAGTGGTGAAAGAACAGGTTAGGGACTATTTAGAAAAGTTGGACATGTACAAGTCCATGGGGCCAGTTAGGGATACACCCAAGGGTACTGAGGGAGTTGGCTGATGTGATTGCAGAGCCATTGGCCATCATCTTAGAAAACGCATGGCAATTAGGAGAAGCCCTGGATGTTTGGAAAAGGGCAAATATAGTGCTCATATTTAGGAAAGGGAAAATAGAGGATCCAGGAAACTATACGCCAGTCAACTTCACCTTAGTCCCTAGAAAAATCATGGAGCAGGTCCTCAAGGAATCCATTTCTAAGCACTTGGAGATAAAGATGGTGATTAGGAACAGTCAGCATGGATTCACCAAGGACAAGTCATGCCTGACCAACCTGACTGCCTTCTATGATGAGTTAACTGGCTTTATGGTGAGGGATGTGGTATACCTTGATTTTAGCAAGGCTTTTGATATTGTCTCCCACAACATTCTTGCAGGCAAGTTAAGGTAGTATGGACCGGATTAATGGAATGCAAGGTGGATAGAAAACTGGCTGGAGCATTGGGCTCAAAGGGTAGTAATCAATGGCTCAATGTCTAGTTGGCAGTGGAGGGTCCCAGGGGTCGGACCTGGATACAGTTTTGTTCAATATTTTCATCAATGACCTGGAAGATGACATAGAATGCACCCTCAGCAAATTTGCAGATGACACCAAGCAGGAGGCTTCCAATGAACATCTCAGTGCACTGCTGAGGTGGTAGGCCTTGTGAATCCATGATACCACTGGTTCTTCAATCATTCAACTAGACTTGTTATTTCTGTTGTCAAAACAGGCCAACTACAGCCAGGACCACTTAGGGGTGCTTTATATGTTTATTTATGACATTCAAATAATACTTTTTGCTGTATAGATCACCTGAAGCCTTTGCATATCCTATGTGTTGATAATAAAAAGTGCATTTTTCATTGCTGTTGCTGAGTTTGATTAAGCATTCTTTACAGAATAATCTTTACAAATGCACCGTATGTCTCACATGCCCATTCTGGGGATGAAAAAAAATAGTTCAGTTCTTTGAGAATTCACTTGGAGAATTCATAATAATTGGCTCTGAACAAGCACATTAACTAAGTGTCTCCCTTAAAATAATTAACAGTGAAAAACTGATGTTTAAATTTATCTTTGGTTTTCAAAAATTTTTCCATTTAAGATGAAGGAGATTAGTTTATATCTCTTCGCAACTATTTCCTTTCTGCAGATTTATACTTGGTTCACATGTTTGCAACCATAAGGGCAGGCAGCTCTCTTTTCCCCTCTCCCTCTTTTAATAATAGCTTGGTTCTACAGCATAATTTTGCAGCAACTTCCCTAGTAAACAAACCTAGTAAACATCCAAATCCCTCTGTGCTTTTAGAATTTCTGTACTAAATGCATACAGAATATGTACTCTAAGATAATTTCTAATAGGAAAAAATAATTTTAGTATTCTAATTGCATTTATTTACAGTATTTTATAAAATACTTTACTAGGAAATGCTTATCATGTTGTTACATCTTCTATTGTACATATATTTAATGGATATGACTAAAACAAATGTATATATTTGAAGAGGCTGGTCAAAGCTCATCATTTTTGCTTTTTTATGGATTCTCTGAAAATATTCATTTCAGAAGGCTTGCCAGAGGCTAAAGCAGACTTGCAGCCTCTAACACTTGAGGCTTTGGGTGCAGGAGGGGGAAAGGGAGAATGTATGTGGTATATGTGATCAGGGAGAGACTTGTTAAACTTTGTTTCTGTGTATTGGGTAGGTGCTGTGTCAAAGAAACACCCTTCTGGGGTTGCCAGGATGGAGCAAAAGTCATCATGAAAGCAATGAGAAAAGATGTATAGGCCCTCAAAATGTAGGAGTTCATCATGGGTGATTCTTGCACTGTGATCAGGCCTATACGGCCTACAAAGTATCTTGCTCTCTTTCTTATGCAGAGTAATGGAGTAAACTGAAATTAGAAATTTGTAACTACGCATGTATTTCAGCAAAATCATAGCCTTTGCCCATGGTCCTCGTATGCACATGCATTTTTACATGCATTTGTTTTGTGTGACTTTCATTGTGTGATGTTAGTTTCTACATTAATGTTCCTGCTGTGCATTTTCTGAAGTAGCCAACATTTTTTAGTTAGAAATAAAATGACTGATTCAGTGGAGAAATCCCTCTTCAGTTTAAAACAGTATGCTTCTGCAATTAGGTTTGTAACCAGAGACCTTCCCTCTTACACATTTAAAATGAGAAAGGGAAGAGGCTCGCATGTTTCAGGAAGGATCTTTTTTTATATCACACTTCACTGGGGTTCTTGTTGCCAGTCACTGATCAGGCTTAGAAGTTCTTTAAACCAGATGGTGAAGGGTGTCACAAAACAAGATGTTTGGTTGCCAAGATGGCATGTTGGCAAATATACAGCATGGAGGATGTGCTGGAAAACAGCTCTGCTTTAAAGCAGTATTTGCTTGAGTCTCCATTTCTGCCTTCCCTCTTTTTCCTCTAGTTTGATCTTTCTGCCATCTTTCTGGGAGGTCTCCTTTTATATGTATTCTTCAGTTTAGGGCTGATGTAACTTTTATCTGTTCATAGATTCTGCAGCACTGGTAAAATGACCCTTTCTGGAACCTTTCTCATAACTGACTGGAACCTTTCTCATAATAGTACTGGCTTGTATATAATATTTTTCCCCTGCATTTTATTTCATGGAAGGGGCCAGCTGTAAAGAAACGCTGCAGATGCTCCAAGTGAGATGGACTCATGACAAAATGGGACTACAAACAGATGGACAGATGTGTGTCATGTTTCTTTCTACAATCCATCATTTATTTTTGGGGGGACAGAGTTTAGTTTTGAGAACTTGTTCTTCCATTGGACCTTAGAAGCCACAGATCCCAGTGTATTTTCACTGAGTACACTTCTAAGACAAGGCAAACTTAGTCAGGGGAGTACTTTGGATGACTTTAGTCCTATTGCAGCTTGTAATAGAATGAAATGAAATTTAGAGTAATATGTTCACTGTAGTTAAAGACAATTAAGGGTAAGCAGTTAACATGGGTGAGCAGCTTAGATAAATCCATGCAGGACTTTGGGCAGAGGAATGCATCTTTGTGCCAGGATCACTTTTCTGAATACCTATCCCCTCCAGCATTGTGGCTTTCTCTTGGGGGAGACCAGATATTCCCCATCTGGTCTTAATATCTTCAGGGAACAAAGTACGTTACCTAGTCAGTTTAGGCACTAATTTTGGGAAGTGACCAATTAACCTTCTCCCTTCTTTCTGAGAAGCAGGACTGATGCCTCCATAGGTCATGCTGGTTTCCCCTTTAATGTTTTTAAAGAACTCCAGAGTGCCAGTCTCCAAGAATGTCCTGGGAGGGGAGTGATCATCATTCACACAATCTGTTTCTCCCTCCACTTACCAAAATGATAGAATAAGCCACATACATTTGTGCATGTATTTCAGCTAAATCAAAGAACCAAATGCAACATCTCCAAGGAGTGGGTGTGCCCTTGTGTTCCTCTTTGTGGACCTGTCAGTCTTTTAAATGTGTCCAGATGCCTGCTTTTTGTGAATGCTCTTGTTTGGAGGGTATGAACTTGTTATAGTCTTTATTCTACTGTATATATAATTATTTATTTCATTTAAATGGGTATGAACAACTTCCTGGGGTTCTCTGACCCCAGCAGTCTTTCCTGCCCAAGTGCAGGGGGTTGGACCCTGATGATCTTGTAAGGTCCTTTCCAGCCCCTAACATCTATGAATCTATGAACCTCCATATTATAGCCTCACAGAGATGTCAAGTCACTTCACTCTGTCCCCTTCCCCCTTTTTGAAGCAAGGAAATGTCATTACCCCATTTTTGCAGATAAGGAACTGAGGCATAGAGAGACTGAAAGATTTGACAAAGGCAACACAGGAAGTCTGTGGCAGCTGAATCTGGGAACTGGCTCCAAGTTTCCTGAGTTGCAGGCCATGCACCAAAAAAATTCATCATCCTGCCTGTATTTTCTCCTCCAGTTTTTATGTACTCTAAGTATGGTGGAGAGAAGACAGATTAGAAAATACTTATACAACACAACATTTTTTGAGTGTGGACTACCTTTTTGCCTTGTAACAAGTATCCTATGTGTCACAAGGCTGCAGTCCTTAGTGGGCTGGTTTCTTTTTCTTGAACAAAATTTGTGCCATTACTTCTCTCTCAGTATGGTGGTGAGACTGACATTCACAACACTGCAGCTGTAAGTATCAGTGTGAAAATAGTTTGAACTGTTAGCTCACTTACCTTTAAAAGTATGCTATTCCATAAAGTAAAAATGTCAAAAGCATGAGATGAACTACACAATCCCAGCTTGCTTGTCTACAGAGTTGGCATATAGTCCTGAAATGGGCTTTGCCCTTATACTGGAAAAGCACACTTTATAAACTTGTCTTAAATGATCCATTACCTGTGTATAAAAATTAAATTACTATTTTATACACCATTTCTGGTTAGATATAACAGAAAGAGCAGTCTAAATGCTGTGAGCAACTTTAGTATACATCTTTCTCCTTAATGCAATATTCCTAATACTGTGATAAAAATTGTTGTTGTTATTAATATTATGTTACTTATTTTGAGATCACATGAACATTAGTCATGTAATAAACTATATTGTTTGGAAACAAATGTTTATCACCAGGTCCCAGCATTGGGGTTTTTTATCTGATGATATGATTGACTAGTGTCTCATATGATCATGACCTTTTATAAGTGGAACTGCAAGGATGTGTCATTGCTCTCTTGGTTGATATTATCTTGCTGGTCATTGTCAAGACCTGGCATTCAAATCCCAGAGCATGTGAAGTACATACAGTTCAGGAAGAACCAAAAGAAAAGAAACAAAAGAAATGGAAAATCATTTAATCTGTTGTCTATGAGAGTGATGTCTAGGATGCCATAATTTTGAAAAGTTTGGAGGCATAAAGAAATGCTGAAATGACTATAGAGATGGATGAGGAAGTGTTATGATCTCTTATAATTGTAATACATTCATTATATAATTTAAAACTGATCCTGGATTGACTGGGTGGCCTTGATCAGATTTAGTTGTCAAAGTACTAGACACAAAATAATGACATTGTTAAAATATTTTGAAAGATTATAAAGTGCAAATTCTTTCCCATATTCATTGACAGACTCCTTCTCTAGTACTTTCCTAGCCCAAAAAAACATGGTCCCTGCATATTTCACAGTCTTGAATGAATGTATGCTTATGATGAGAGAGTTCCCCATATATAAAAGGAAGATAACTGAATTTCCCTAAGGCACAGGGATTCTCTAAACCAAGGGAATGCCTATTTTGAAGCCACAATAATGACTTCAGTGTTGCATTAGATTCCTGAGCTTGCTTGGGTACCAGTAGCAGTCTAGTGGCAGTGGTGTGGAACTCAGTAGACTAATTTACTCTGCATCTCGGTATTATATTAGGTGCTTTGCCTACAGTCATATGATATGTTTGAGCTGAGTAAGAAGCTGAAGCCAGGTTTACTGAGTTAAGGGTAGCATTGTAGCCAGAATGTAGCAAGTTTAGGGTAGCATTGTAGGGTCATCCTTTCCCTCTGTTAAAAAAAAATTAAATGAGGCAACATCCTTAGTGCTTTGTATCCAAATTCCTGTTCATGTTTAGATTCTCAGCTTCTTTGGACAGTTCTTAGTTTACTGTTGGCTTTGAATGAGGTCCCAGATCCTGTGGAGAGCAATAGATCATCATTGTTGCTTGTAGAAGCATGGCCCAGGCCTGACAGATTTTGAAGGCTAGTCAAGCTGGTATGGAGGCAATAGGCACATCTACACATGCTTTTACATGCGCCTAAACTTAATGTACAGTGTAGACCCATGCCCTTAAAGTGCCATTAAAATGGCTAATGTGCCTTAAATCAGTATGTGTAGACATGGCTAATAAGGGCTCTGAACAATCCCATGTTGATCTTTTCTCTGCTCCCAGGCAAATCACTTCTATCCCTATTGCTTTACTTAACTCAAGTGCCAGGAATGCCAGCAGGAGCAAAGGATCAAATGCAGACCTACACCAGCCCAAACCTGAAAGTAACAATTTTGAAGTGGATTAAGAAAAAAAGTCTGGAAGGAGGAAAAACCAGAATAGTGTCATTTCAAACAAAACGTTTGAAATTCATACACCCGTAGGCTTTTGTCTTCCTTGCAAAACTACCAGGAAATTATAGCTGTTTTAACCTCTCTTAATGTAAATTGGTATACATCTGGCATTGACTGATTTATGCATGTTTTTGGCTTGAAGACTAAATGAGCTTAGCTAAACAATTTCTCCAAACAAAACCACCTGACAGACAATGTGGTGGAGAGGATTAAGACTGGGAAGAAGAGTTGAGTGACTTCAGCCCATGTCCTAGCTTTGCAATTGATTCACAGTATATACATGGGAAAATCAATTAGCTAATTGTAAGGTGGAGTGACCTCTCTACCTAAGCTCTTTATAATTCTCTCATCATTCTGGAATCTGAATGCTCAAGTGTTGTTGGGGTTTGTGTGTGTGTGTTTAATATAGAGTGAATACAACTCTCACAGGGTCATTGCAAAGATTAATTATTAGATAAAGATTTTTATGATGTTTTAAGCAAGTAAAAGGCCAGGTATTTTCTTTTCTTGGCTTGTATGGAACCATAGGAGCATGGTGTTATCCTGTACTCAAAGGAAGTGATTCCTGAAATGCCCTTCTGCTTTATTTTTAAACTGAGTAAAGGAATTTTGTCATTCTTCTATTTTCGGTATTTTCATTGCCCTTTGTCATTACCTTGAAATAACTCATCAAACCACTGACTGATAAAACATATTTTAACTGTACATGAGGCTTAGGGTTTCTTTAAGACTTTTCTTCCCAGCCTACATGAACCTACTGCTGGCAGTAATCAGTAACAGGATGCAGTATACAGGTTTTCAGTTTGTGTGTGCCTGTGGTCCAGCCAGGCAGTACTTGCTTGATGGAAAACTCCAAAATTGATCAACCCAGGGGACGAGGCAGTATCTCTGGTCATAAAATCCTCCCCTTGCCAAAGATTCTTGGATGATCCAGAACTTTGGTTGGTTAGTCCCTACCCGATGACAGTGAATCATTGTATTCTTCACCCTTTTTTTTTCCTCAGCAAGTTTTGGTCTGGAAGCTGAAAAACATACATTGCATTCCAGTGAGAAATAACCATCACCATCTTCCTCCCCTTCCATCTCATCTTTCATACCCTGCAGGACTCTCTGAATTAGAAATGATCATCACTTTATTTTTTAATGGAAGAGAAGGGAGCAGTTTTCTCTTGGATACTGATCCATCCGAGGGTACTGAAGGCACTGGCTGATGTCATTGCACAGCCACTGGCAAGAATATTTGAGTCCTCATGGCTCACGGGCCAGGTCCCGGAGGACTGGAAAAGGGCCAGTGTGGTCCCTATTTTCAAGAAGGAGAGGAAGAAGGATCCAAGCAACTACAGGCCAGGCAGTCTCACCTCCATCCTTGGTAAATCTTTGAAAAAATTATTAAGGCTCATATTTGTGAGAGCCCAGCAGGAAGAATTATGCTGAAGGGAAACCAGCACGGGTTTGTAGGAGGTAGATCATGCTTGAGTAATCTAGTCTCTTTTTATGACCAGGTTACAAAACACCTGGACGCAGGAGTAGGGGTAGATATTGTTTACTTAGACTTCAGGAAGACCTTCGATATGGTATCCCACCCCATATTGGTGAACAAATTAAGAGGCTGTGACTTGGATGATTACACAGTCCAGTGGGTGGCAAATTGGCTAGAGGGTCATGCCGAGAGAGTGGTGGTGAACGGGTGGGTATCAACCTGGAAGGACGTGGGCAGTGGGGTCCCGCAGGGCTCCGTCCTTGGACCGATACTCTTCAGTGTCTTCATCAGTGACTTGGACGAGGGAGTGAAGTGTACTCTGTCCAAGTTTGCGGATGATACAAAACCGTGGGGAGAAGTAGACACATTGGAGGGCAGGGAACAACTACAGGCAGACCTGGACAGGTTGGAAAAAAGGGCAAAAAACAATAGAATGCAATTTAACAAGGAGAAATGCAAAGTGCTGCACTTAAGGAGAAAAAATGTCCAGCACAGCTACTGCCTAGGAAATGACCTGCTCGGCAGCATGGGATCGGAAAGGGATCTCGGAGTCATAGCGGACTCCAAGATGAACATGAGTCATCATTGTAATGAAGTCATCAGCAAAACTAACTGCACTTTATCATGCTTCAGCAGATGCATGACAAACAGGACCAAGGAGGTGATACTTCCCCTCTATTGGGCACTAGTTAGACCGCAGTTGGAATACTGCATCCAGTTTTGGGCACCACTGAAAAGAGATGTGGATAACCTGGAGAGGGTCCAGAGAAGGGCCACTCATATGGTTAAGGGCTTGCAGGCCAAGCCCTACGAGGAGAGACTAGGGCACCTGGACCTCTTCAGCCTCCGCAGGAGAAGGTTGAAAGGTGGCCTTGTGGCTGCCTATAAATTCATCATGGGTGCACAGAAGGGAATTGGTGAGGCTCAACTCACCAAGGAGCCCCTGGGAGTTACAAGAAATAATGGCCATAAGTTAGCAGAGAGCAGATTTAGACTGTATATTAGGAAGAACTTCTTCATAGTTAGAGTGGCCAAAATCTGGAATGGGCTCCCAAGGGAGGTGGTGCTCTCCCCTACCCTGGGGGTCTTCAAGAGGAGGTTAGATAGGATCTGGCTGGGGTCATCTGAACCCAGCACACTTTCCTGCCTATGCAGGGGGTCGGACTCGATGATCTATTGAGGTCCCTTCTGACCCTAACATCTATGAATCTGTGAAACTATTGTAGGAACGGTTTTCAGCAAGTCAGCCAGGAATACGTTGCAGTGAGTGCATTGAGTATAGTGCCTGATTTGCTTACATAAAGACAGGCTTGTCACAATTTTTTAATTATTGCAAATATATTAAGCAGCCCCTAACATCTTTCATGAAAATCTGAAGGAGTTTAGCATATCAAATAAAGATGATTCTTTAGTTCTTTTTTCACCACTAGTTGCCAATGTTTATTTTTCCCCAGGGCACATAATTTTTACATCACTATCAGTTTTTAAACCTTAAGTTTAGAGAATTAGCAGCATATTTGTTCTCCATTCTCATAGTTTTGAAACTTCCAGGCATCACTGGGTTACAACTAGGGAAGTTCTTATTTGTTCCTGGTATGTAGTACACAATGCAAGTCCTGGCTATCTAGTTCAGGAAGAGGGACAGGGTCACAAGTGTTGTTCCTTAGTATGACCAGCTTCCTTGATTTGGCAGGCATTACAGATGTTGTGCAGTTCTTAAGAATGTGTCCTTCTGATGAACTGTAGTCTAATGATGCTGGTCTGAGCAGCAGCAGAAGTGGAAGGGAACATGCTTCTGTGATTCACTTGAACCACATAGACCTTCAGAGCTCATAGAAAGCAGCTTATATTTGTGTTCAGTGTGACCTGTGGTGGAAAGTCGTTTGACCAATAGGCTAATGCAGCAGTAAAGTGTAAGCAGAAGAGATCAGCAAGGTGTATATACCAACCAGACCCCCATTAAGCTGGAATCACAAGGTTGGATGAGAGTTTATTCTTCTTTGCCCACTGTGGCATTTATTGTGGTAGCAGTGCTCTGGTAGATATGTCTAGACACAGCTGTGGGGTGAGGAGCCCAGAGATGGGATAGCATGGAGTTATATAGCTTGGAGCATCTACTAAGACATTGCAGAGATCTGGGTCCGGGAACTGCATGGCCTTGCATGTTTGAGGGTGTGAAGAAATAATGTTGGGGATTAGGTAAATGGTTGCCTGCCAATAAAGGGGACTAGATTTGATGTCCCAGGAGGTCTCTTTACCTCCAGCTACAGGGACATAGAACTGGCTGCAGCTCAGAAGCGAGGTGCTCTAGGATTGGGGAGTGGGGAAGAGGGGGCAGGGAACCAAGTGAGACCCAGGGCAGGAGGAGATGGAGATACTATGGGTTTGCATTATTTCCTAAGCAGATACATGGCGCAGACCACAAAGAGCAAACAGGCTTGGTGCTTTCTGTAGCAAGGTTAAATTACTGTCTTATTTAGCTTAAATCAATTGCATCACTACCTATTGCCCCATTTTGCTGCCACATCACTAGGTACTGGGGTCACAGAATCACAGAAAATTAGGGAAGGAAGGGACCTCAGGATGTCATCTAGTTCAACCCCCTGCTCAAAGCAGGATCATCCCCAACTAGATCATCCCGACTTCTGTAGCTGGGTCATAAAAACCTCCAAGGATGGAGATTCCACAACTTCTTTTGGTAACCTGTTCCAGTGTTTTATTACCCTCCCCATGAGAGTGTATGCCCTAATATCTAACCTAAACTTCCCTTGTTGCACCTTGTTCTGTCATCTGCCACCACTGAGAACAGTTTTGTTCTGTCCTCTTTCAAACCACACTTCAGGTAGCTGAAGGCTGCTATTAAATACCCCCTCAATCTACTCTTCTGAGTCTGGTTCTCATAAGCCATGTGCCCCAGCACCCTAGCCATTTTCATTGCCCTCTGCTGGACTCTCTTCAATTTTCCCGCCCCCCAGTAAGACTGAAATGCATGAGGAGGTTGGAGCTTCTGGTGTCAGCATTAAAGTGTTTATGCCCCTTCTGCAGTGACTGTTTCAGATGAAATATCTACATAGACTTGAGATCACAAACCAGAACTCATATCTCTCTCTGAGGTGAGCTTCCCAATTTCACTACTTCAGAATCATGCAGTTGGGTTGGTAATTGGGCATCTAATCACAAAAGTATTGTCAGTTCCATTGTGAACCGTTGTAGTCCAGTTTGGACTACTGTGTGGACTGGTTTGGACTAATTTGGTCTAAACTGCCAAGGTCTGCCCCACAGGGTGATATCAGGGCCCTAGAACCTGCATTATGTCAATTGGGCATCTAGTGCACATTTCAGTCAGGAAAGCATTGTCAGATCTAGTTTGGACAAGTGTGAAGAAGTTTAGATTGGGCTGAACTGGGTCTAACTCAGAGGTGCCAAGTGTGTGGTGGCTCAAGAGCCCCGGCTCCCCTTGGGAAGAGGGCTGTCACCTGAAATGCATAACATTTTCCACATGTCAGTCATCTTAGGACCCCCATGTACCAAGCAAAAATACAAGTCGGTTCCTATGGTCAACTTGGTTTGAACTGTTTTGAGTTTAGATTAGTTTGAAGCAGTTTAGAGCTGATTAGATGAGTTTGAACATGGTCTGCCCTATGTGGCTGCAACAGGGTCTGTAAGCCTGGTTTAAGGCAATTGGACATCTATTGCCTGTGCCAATCAGAAAAGCATTGCCAGCTCCAGTTTGGTCTGCTTTGGACTAATTTGGTCCAGATAAGCCTGTTTGGACTAGATTGAACCAGTCTAAATTAGCCCAAACTGGTTTTGTCTATACTGCTTTAGTCTGCTGCACATGGTAGTGTTAGGGCCCCAGAACCCAGGCTATGGCAATTGGTTATTTAGAGCACTTATATATGTGCATAGAGTTCCACTCTGACATGCTATAATTACAGCGTGTTGAAGCAAATTTGATTAATCGAGTCTGCTGGTGCGTGGTACTTACCGAGCTCCAGCAGACTCCAGAATCATGTGCATCCCTGCACTGAAAAATGGCAGCGGGAGCACTTTAAAGAAAGCTTGTTTGATGGACTTTAGTTAAAGTGCCTCCACCATTATTTTTCAGTATAGGGACACTGATGCACGTGACCATCTGGGCACCTTAATTAATTATAAAGTGCCCCTCCCCTCCACTCCCAGAGCATGTGTATAAATTTCCTCAGTGCTTTTGCCAATCAGATAAACTCTGGTGTGGGCTGGTTTGGACCAGTTTAGGTTGGTTTGAATAAGTCTGGACCAGTTTAGACTTTTGATGCTTGAGTGCATCTAACATGCCTGGGAAGCCCACTGGGAACAAGACTCAGCCAAGCAATCTTCACTCTATAGCATTTTACTTAAGTGGCAAATATGCCTCCTGTTCTTCCTTCTCCTCTTCTATTGTTGAGTAGGAACTGGAATTGGAAGGGATTTTTCAAATCTCATCCGCTGGCTCTCTGCTACACCAGAGAATCTGACTTCGACTACTTTTGAACCAGAGGCACAGGGTTCCAGAATGACTGGTTGGAATCACAACTGAGAGGTTGAAAACAATGAATTAAGTTCTTGCAGGTATTTCTCTGGTTCCTACTTTTCTGTTAGTTGCTGAACAAGCTCCAAATCCAAATGCCTATTGACACCCTAGGAAAACTTAGACTCTCTTTGTCTGTTAATTGTCCAACAGAGATTTAACTCTCTCTAGACACGAGGAGGAGGCTGTGCTGCAATAATGAGGCAACAAAAACACAGGTGTCTTGAAAGGAGAGGAGTGGGATATAGGAGATTCACCTGAAATGCACTTGAAACAAAAAACATTTGTGGCAAGGCTGCTAGACACACAGTATGAATGAAAAAGTTTCACAATAACAGCAGACAGAATCCCCAGAGGTGAATATTTGTTCTTTTGCCAAGTAGTGAGGTTTGAACTCAAAGTTTCTGACTTAATGTTAGTTTACTAATATCAGTAGTTTCCTGCATGACTCAGTGAGTAGAACACTCATACCAGTAAGAGTTACTTTTTCTGCAAGTCTCTCGGAGCTTTTGTGAGTGGGTGGAGGGAATTAGGTGACAGACACAATCCTTGCATTTAGCCTTCTCCTTGCTCCACTTGAATTTGGCTAATCAGTCCATCTCTGTGGTTACCTTTCCAACCAGTCCCCATATCTATCAACTCCCCTTTCTCAAACCTTCTTTTCTAACACTAACATCCTGGGCCCTCTGCTGCTAGTGCTACTTTTCTTCCCACTGCTCCAGATACTGCTAGCCACAAAGATAACACAGTGACAGGTGTCTGAAATGATATCTGAATTCATTTCCTAGCTTCTCCCTTTCCCACCTCTTCCATCTTTATATTGTTCTTCCCTTCTACACAGATCGGTTTCCATACTCTTCCTCTGCTGATATCTTTCTTTCCAGTCCCTCAGGAAAGGAAAAACATGAACATGAAGTGTTTAAGTGTAACAATTGGGCATCCCAGGGCTGGTCTCAAATGTAGGCCTGCCCACTTCTCTTTGGGCAAACTGCCCCATCTCCTCATCTGCCCTGCCTTGATGTTAATAATTACAAAGATGTTACTGAGGTGGGAGGCTGCCATTTATCTTCCCAGGTGACAAGACCTGTACATGACTCTGACAGCCCCTTATCATGTCCCATGCCCCACAGATGTTCCATGGCCTAACACCTGGCCTTATCACAACTCAATACACACACACACTCAGGACCCCCAGGCCCCACACTGGGTCCCAGACCCCATTTCTGGGCCTACTAGCCCCATCTCCAGGCTCTGAACCCTGTGCTGGGGCTCCAAGACCCATCCCCAGGATCCAAGCCTCTTTCTGGCTCCAAGCCCCATTCTTGGGCTCCAAGCCACTCTCTCTAGGCCCCAGGCTCCTTGCACCAGGCTCCAAGCCCCTGACTATGGGACTAGGGCTCCTCTCTAAGTTAAATCCTTATCCCCTCACCTGGGAGCTCCCCTCATTGCTCCTCAAGGGTCAGGGCCCCACCCCTCTGGAGCCTTACTCTCGGCTCCATTGCAATCTCAGGCTCATCTGTGAGCCTGGGCGCTGCCACAGGACCCTGCACATCGTCTTGGGCCCTGCCTCAGTGCTCACGGTGAGCCTCTGCTCCCCTTGTCCAGATCGCACTACCCACCAGGGATGTGGGGGCTGGGGTTATCAGACGCCTCTACCTGCCTTTCACCAGGGAGGTAACTGGTCTGGCATTTCTGGGGGGCTGTCCCACCATGGACAGTCACAGCAGATCACCCTTTCCTGGCAGGGTGCAGTTTCCAGTCATGCCCAGGACCAGGAGCCTCCTGCTACCCCCATAGCTCCTCCCAAACTTCTGAGTTGTACTGAGCAGTAGGGCTGTGCGAAACGGCACTGTTCCATTTTGACTTCCATTTTGATGTCTTGATGGGACAGTGTTTTGTTTTGAGTTCTATTTTGTTTCAAAACCGCTGTTCCGTTTCGTTTAGTTGAAACTGTTTTGCTGTTTCAATGCTGTTTTGACGTTTCACCCATAGGCTATAGTGGGGAAGCACAAAACTGTCTATAACTTTGACATTTCTTGCCTTATTTGGATGAAACTTGCAGGAATGGTAGCCCATTCTGCAGCCACAAAGCCTGCCAAGTTTCAAGGAGATAAGTGAAGGGGTTTTTGGGAAACTGCACCTCAGGCTGCTGACAGGTAAGACTCATGACATGGGTGGGTGACACTGTGTCTGTGTTAAGGTGTGCCCTCACTGACACTGGGACATCTACACAACATGGTAGTTTGCCCCAATGAGGCCTCATCCTCTCCTATAGCCTCAGTCCAGTCCACTACTTTAAATGACAACAGGTAAAATAATAACTTAGTGAGCAGCAGCACAGTAGCACCAGCAGCATCTCAGTCAATCAAACTGTCACAGGGTCTTTCTTTTTATAAAAGAATTGAATGGAAGAAGTACAGATGTTTTGTTTGATATATAAATGATGTGTTACTTTTGATGTGTGATGGGTTATGTTGTGTTTTTATGCTTATATGTTAACTATTAAAAAACCCACCTGAATATTTAGAGAAGTATATCTTAGCAAGCTGTTGAGTTGAAAAACCCTTTGTCAGGCTGAGTAAGCACCTGCAGTTGATGCATCTGTGTGCTGTTCCTGGATGGAAGGAATAGTAAAGAAGCCAGAGGCCGGCATGCAATGCAGGCAAGAAAGCCAGTCAGTGAAAATGGAAATGGAGGTGTCACAGGATGAGGGACAGGCTGAAGTGGGCAGGGTGGGGGGAGGGGGATGTAGCAGCACAGATGAAAGTGGAGAGGTACCTGGGGAGTCAGATGTCTGGCAGGCTGTGGTGTGTCAGAATTCCACTGTCAGTGTCTATTTTGAGCCCATGAGTTCCTGTGCCTACTACCTAGGAGGCCAATGAAGTGAAGTTCATAGGCCGAGCTCTGAAAAGTGATTTGTAAATTCCAACAAGCACCGAACCTTGTTAAGCTAACCTCATCACTAGAACTGAAGCCAGCTTCCTACAACTAAAAACACAAAACCTGCCAACAATCTCCAGTACCCCCACAAACTGTACACCAGACTCTATCAAAGACAACAATACCCAATTACCAGTGGAGGCACATTTCTCACCAAAAAAACACTTTGTCTCCAGTCTCAAAGTGCAGTTTGTGTCTCTTTTACATCGAAATGTTTCGACTGTCCTCATTTCATTTTGAGGCTGTTTTAAAGCCTAATGTTTTGTTTCTATTTTGCTATTTTGAGCTCGAAATGAGTTGAAACAGTGTCAAAATGAAACAGCTGGCAAAGCTTCACACAGCCCTGCTGAGAAGCAGCTCAGCCAGTGGTTCCTCTCCTGCTCCTGGCAGTAGACTGCTGCTCTGTTGTTCAGGGCCTGGCCCTTATATACTACAGCTGAGCTCTGATCCCCCATCAGGCAGCCCTGCCTAAATGGAGCTGCAAGCAGCTGCAGACTGTTTTGCTGCTGCTGCTTAATCCCCTGCAAGTAACAGAGCACCGTGTGCTCTGTTACATGAAGGTATACTGAAATTTTTTGTCATCTTCTTCATGGATTCATTTTAAAATGTAGTATTGAAAAAAATATCCATATTGGGGGTTTTTCTAGACCCAAAGAAGGATACTGTGTGCCCAGTAGCTTATCTAACCTCTCCCCCAATTGTAGAGTGGTTCCAATAAAATACGTTACCAAAGAAACATTGCTTCTTGCAAAACTGGCCATAATATTTGTCCCTGTCCAAAAAAGACTGCACCTGTTTAAATATTTTCAAAGTGCAAGAGTGTTTTGCCGCCATGAAATCTCTTTGAACCAAACAGATTAATCCAAATGTCACTAGCCTATTAATGGACAACCATTCATTAGGGCTGTGCAAAGCTTTGGTCCCTGATTCAATTCAGTGGAGATTTGGCCCAATTTAGTGGCTGAATCTCCAAATCCAAATTGAATCAGGAGACCCTTTAATTTCTCTGAATTGAATCAGAACCCTCTGAATCGATTCAGAGAGATTTGGAAAGATTTGGCAATTCGGACATAGACACATCTTTAATTTTTTTTATATATACTTCAAGGTACCAGGTGGCTCATGAATGCTGTGATGCTGGGGTGGATGGAGTGTCCCACAGAAGTGTGGGGGGGCTCTCCAGCGTGCTTGGCAGCAGACTTGAAGTGGACCAGAAGCACTTCTGGTCCACTTCCGGGTCCCCTGGGGAGCTGGCCGAGGGGGGCCCCCCCCACAACCTCCCCCCCGGCTCAGCAACTGGTGCCTCCTGGGTCTGGGGGGGGATACCTAGGGTCCCCTCACAGCTGATCACTGAGCCAGGGGGGCAAGGGGGACCTCCCATGCACTCCCTGGTGGACCTGGAAGTGGACCAGAACTACTCCCGATCCATTTCCGGATTCTCCACTGAGCATGCGGGGGTGGGGGGGCTCCCCTGCACTCCTGTGGGATGCTTCATCCACCCCACCATCGCAACATTCACGAGCCGCACCTAGTACCTTGAGGTATGTAGAAAAAATATTTAAAGCTGTGCCTATGGCCGAATCGCTGATTCTCTGAATCAGCATCAAGTGTTCAGATTTGAATTTGGCTGTATTGAATCGGGGACAGTGATCTGAATCAACTACTCGAATCACTGTTCCTGTTTCAGGCCAAATCCAAATCGAATATGGCCCGTTTTGCACACGCCTGCCTTTCATGTAGTCTGTGAACACCTATGGTTAATAAAGGCAAAGCATGAACAACATAATATCCCAAAATATGTTATGTGGATTCAGAGGCCATTTCTAAAGGAAGGTAATGCTGACGGTTCCAGACATTCTCCCTAGGAGAATAACAGGTTGAAGTATTCCCCTTTTTCTTCATCTTAAAGTTATCTAATATGAAAAGAACAGTTTGGAAATGACTGCACTGAAACAATGTATTAGGTAGAAGTCGATTTCCTGGATTATCCAATGCCAGCACCAATACTTGGGGGCAGATCTGGGGAGAGGAGTGGACAGTGGCACAGCTGCACCTGCCTTTCATGATGGACCATACTGCAGGAGCCTCTGGAAACTTTTTGAAGTCCCCAATACATGTGAAGATTTGCCCTTCTCTTCTGTTCTCAGTGATAGATCCTCCCCTCTCCTTCCCCTCCTCCCCTAGCTGCTGCTGCTACTTTCCCTGATGTCCTGGAGACAGGACTTGACCCTGAGTGGGAAGTGGGGATTCTTATGTGCTTGGGGACTTTAAAATGTCCCTGGAGGCTCCCATAGGGCACATCTACATGTGACTGACTGCGCAGGTGTTACTGCGCATTCATTTAGTACTTGCTTTCTGTGCAGTTAGCAAGTTCTGTCCACTGTTACTGCACAGTCCCAGCAGTGCATGGATAATTTCCCACCCTTCTGTGCAGTAGATTGTCATGGTTCATGCCTGCTGATGCTATGTTGCCATCACTCATTGCTATGGCAATGTAACATCTGATATAGATGTGCCCATATTGTGACTTGTTCACACCAGTTATTGGGGGAAGGAGTCTGGGAGTAGGGATACAGTTACCCCTGGAGTGCAGCTTGTGTCTCTTTTACCACACTTTGCCAAATCCTGGATCCACCCTGGTACTGCTCTTGTCTCTGTTTTCTGATGTTTTCCCTAGTACAAGGAAGAAACTGAGAGCAGATGGGGGAAGGCAGAATTAGACAAAGAAGTTTTCAATTCCAGGAAACTGGAAAAACCAAATGAGGAAGAAGATTCTCCAAAATATTTCCTGTATGTCCATACCAATGGGAAACAAATTGTAATCTATTTAGTTATAAAAACTGCATTTTTCTATGCATCATGTATGTTTACTTAGTTTTTTAATTACAATGCTTGCAATTTCCTGTGAGAATAGTGTCCTTCAAAGCTTCAAAATGCTTTTGTGTGCAGTTTTCCCTCACTTTATGTGGGTTCTGTATGTGTGAATTTGGTCTTATGCGATGACCTTTCTTATACCAAAATTCGTTATATGCGAGGTAAATTCACTCTTATGTGATCAGTGTGATGGAAGTCTGCAGTCAGCTGGTTTGTGTGGTACATCGTGGGAGTGACACAAACCAAAATATAGTCTCCTGTGTGGGTCTGTGCTCTTCCCTTGTTGTCTGTGACACGTGTTTCTGTAGTTGTCATCCCTGTTATGATAGTGTCCTGTGCTTGTGTGTACTGTCTTGTACCAAAATTGTCTTGTAAAAGTGGTAGAAATGGGTCTGGGGGGTCAGTACAGTCCAGGTCTTGGAATGTATCCCTATTTGTACATTGTGAAGTGGGTTTCCTTTATGTAAATGTGAGTTATGCACGGTTTTCCAGGAACGCATGTACAGTATAAGGCGAAGGAAACCTGTATAAATATACATTTATACAAATGGAATAAAACTCTCAAATGTCCACTTTCCTATCCTTAGCTGTTTCCATATTGTGACAGGATGCCTCAGTCACCCTGGCACGGGAATAACAGAGAAATACAAACTTACCTAGGGAGGCAGTGAAAAGCGTGGCGAGCCCAGGTGGGAGAAATGCTGCAACCCAAGCAATTGAAGGAACCAGCTAGGGCCGCAGCAGATCAAATCTGCCATGGCAAATCCAGCTGCTGGGGGCTTGAGCCCAAGATGGGGAGAGCAATGCAGGAAAAAGGAGAGAGAAAAACCACACTGGGGGAGGAGAGGGAAAACAGCTAGGTCAGGCAGGCAGTGAATGGAAGGCTGCCATGGTGGACCCAGCTGAGTAAGAGGAAAATTTCAGGGATGCCAAGAAGGTATTCTGGGGGTGGCAGGAAAGAAGAAAAGAAGAGGAGAGGGAGAAGGCAGGATAGACTGAGATAGAGGACTGACCCCGGAGCTCCAAGGAAAGCCCCTATTCCTTGACTTACCTGGAGGGATCCAGCGAAGGGTCTGCCCGGCAGTGGACAGGCGGTGCAGGAATGGAGGAAGCTGCTCAGCCATGAGTCTTGCTCCAGGAGGTGAAGTTAACCACTCCGGTAGCCTTGGAGGGAGTGAAGACATGGACAAGGTTCCTCCCCAAGGAGGAGTGAGTCTGTTCTGACCCTGAATGTAAGGGTGGGACTAGAAGCAAGAGTGGCTGGCTTGGGACCTGTGCAGGGAAGAACGGACCAAGCAGCCAGAGGAGGAGGGAGATTCCTATCAACGGTTCTTAAGACCGAGACTAGAGTACCAACATCAGAGGCCAGTACCAATGCACCCGGAACATCTGGAGTAGTTAGGGCAGGGTATGAGGATGGTGGAGACCTGCTGATGCTGATGCTGTGATCCCTCACTAACCCTTTGTTTCCCCAAGAGTGTTCCAATATCCATCTCCCATAACATCAAAGGCGTGGTAGAAGATTTCTCGAAAGATGAAACACTACCATCTATAGGGAGACAGCTCGGCTCCAGGCAGCACACTTCTTTGTTTCAGGCCACAGAAGTCTTTAGATATTGTAAACATAACCATACACACATAAATTACATTTTTCGCTTTAGAAATGTGAAACTTAAATACGCCTGACCTCAGACATCTCTTATACTGGGAGAAAACAAGTTGGATTCAAGTACATGACTGCTGGTTCTGTTCCCACCTCCCACACTGTGGTTTGCTTTTATTAATTTCTCTTTCCAGTGATATTATATCACAATGGCACAATGTGATATCACATGTGATTTGAGAGGGAAGCAAACCAAGTGACTGGTTGAAGAGTAAACGAAGTGAGTTGTGAATCCTCTTAGTCTTTGATTTGACATACTTGGGAGCTACTTCTGGATTCCTGATTTTTTGATTGATAAAATGTATGCTGTTTAACCAGCAAATAAAAACAAATTCTGAGACATTTTACGTGGAACTGACAGTCATTAATACTATCTGATGGAAGTTAAGGGTCCTGTTTGAGTTGCATCGAAGGCTGGGCTACAGACTGAAGTATGCCCCTTTGCTATTTACAAAGGATAGTTCACAGGATTGCCTATAGCAGCTTCTATTTTAAATGCATAAATATGCTTATTGCTTAGGGCCATGAAGTTGTGTCCATGTGCTGGTAAAGAGTTGATCAGTACATTAACAGTATATTTCATGCTAATCCACTTACCTGCTAACTGCAAAGTTTAGAAAAGGATCCACACATTAGAGGTCTTTTTTGAGCTCAGTGAAGACATAAAGGGTTAAATTTGTGTGAAGGTTTAAAAGTTTAGAATTTTTTGGATCCTCTGTAAACAGATCTGCCCTTTGTCCATGAGATTTTACTCAACATCACAATATTGAGAAGGAAAGTTAACAACTGTTTGTTAACAATTTCTTCTTTGTTTCAGGCCACAGAAGTCTTTAGATATTGTAAGCATAAGGCATGAAAACTATGAGAAACTGAAGCTTCTAGGGATAATTTTAAATATGCAGGAAGGCAGAGGTCATTTCTTTTGTTCCTGTTGCTAGCCTGCCCACAAATGCTTAACCAAACAAGTGGGTTACTTTTATGACAAATATGATTTATTAATAACGTTGTTCAACAAATCTGTTGCTCTTGCACCTTCTGTTTGAACTTCAACCCTTAAGAAAGCTTTGTGCTGAGCCCTGGGCTATAATGTAAGCTGTAGGTTGTACTGTGTAAAACATTTAAGGAAACAGCACCCTCTTTTGGTAAACTAAAAAACTAACAACTACCTAGGAGCAAACAAATGTAATTGTAAATTCAGGCTGGGAATAAGCAGTGTTTATTCCTATAGAATCTAAATAAAAATTACTGCCCTTTAAAAAATAAATCAATAAATAAAAGATTACAGACAGGAGATCAATTATTAATGCTTTTCAGAGCTGGTCTTCCTTTCCTTTTCTTTTCTAGTCTCTTCAGGTAATTCATTTGAGCATTGTCCATCCAACTCCAAAGCGACAGAATGGCAATTTTAAGTAATATACATTTTAGAGTCTACACTGATATAGACTGTCCAGATCAAATAAGGACATGATACACGGTTTAGTTCTTTCTGGATGTGACTTTTTTCTATAAAGGTGCCTTGTTCAGTCTTTAGAAATATAGAACAGGTTTGTCATTAGTAGTAGCTATCTTGTTTACTCTGTCTGTCCACTTGTCCCATGAACTCTGTATTTGTATAATCTACTATAAAAATATAATAATATCTGTTCCTTTCAGCTTCATATACTTTACAAACAATCAGAGCTTGAATCTGTTCCCATTTAAGCCTGTGACAAAACTCCCATGAAGTTCAGCTGGAGCAGGATTATTTCCTAACTGAATTTCACAACAACTCAATAGGAAGCGTAAGTTTTATCTTCTTTAGTACACGAAGAAGCAGAGTGCTAGAGGGCCCACTAATTTAGATCCCTCCGTTCAGGAACTCTGACTTCTGAAAATGTAGCCTTAAGTAACTAGCCTAGATTTACAAAAGGAGTCAGAATTGGAGGTAACTCCTGATTTTCAAAGGAGCTTGAAGGAGTTTGGTGGCCAGCTGCAATTGTGCCCCCATTATAGGAATAGGGAAACATCTGCACATATCTGCAGGGTGATCAGATTCCTTAAGAGGGGTATTTACATACTTTTGCAGGGGGGGGGTAGAGGGCAGGTAATAGAATCACTCCTATTCTGTAGTCAGGTAACTCAGAGTTGGCTGTAAGCTGCATTTCAGTAGTTCACTAGATAAAATAAAACTCCATCCATTATGCACAGAACCAGGTTGTCCAGATCACTAGTATGCACATTACAAAAGTGACTTCTAGTCACAACTGAGAGGCAGGAGGAATTATTTTGTGACAGAAATATTGCAGAAATGGGCCCTGCTAGAATGTCTCTATCTGGCCTGCAGCCATAAAAAGGCCATTCTTGGATCCTCCTGTTGATTCACTATGCAGTGCATGATCATTTAGGGAACATGAAAAATAACCCATCTTATTCCTTTGTATTGCATTAAGTGTGGGCAGATATAGAACCTTCAAGTCAAATCGTAGCTTGTAAAACAAAAGGTCTGAAGCTCTTTGTTAAAACAAAAGAGCTTCAGACCTTTTGTTTTAATAAAATATTTGTTTTAATAAAATTCAGTTATCTGTATGGCAAGTACGTTCCAGTTTAAGAGGCTGAATTCCAGAGGCAGAAGTTGGTGCATGATAGTCTGTTGTCTGATCCATTATGACAAACTCTTGATTTAATCTTTGGAAGATATTTTAACAAGTATCATTTTTTTACACATAGTGACTTTAATAAAACTGCAAAGAGAGATTTTAGGGTTCAGTGAGGTGATCAGTAATAATAGGGTTTACTTTCATTATATACAGCCTTTCATTATAGTTGAGATTCACAGATGAAATATAAACTAAAACACTATCCTTTTCTTCATTTCTTAAGTTTCTTATAATATATTATATTATTATTTTCTGAATAGTTTATTTAGTTCCAAGTATAGCCCCATCCATAGCTTCAGTGAAATGAAGGGGCTGTAAAGTTGGTTAAACTAGCTAGCTAAGGCTGCCTCTAGCTTTAAAGAAATTCCAAATACAGTAGCTTGGGAGTAAGCTGTTCAACACTATACCACACCTCTGCAGATCCCAGCAGACCCCAACACAGGGGAGATGGTGGACTGCCTTGTCTTTCAACAGTTCTTTAAAGATATAATAGGCCTTTAAGTCAGTGGTGTTTCATTTTAATCATGGAAAAACACAGATTTGGGGTTTTTTAAATAGTGAATTTTTGTTTTTTTAATCAGAGAATTTGGGATTTTTAAACAAAGCCAAGATTCCTGCTGATAAGATATTAAATGAAGGGTCACTTTCCTGGCAGTGTGAAAATGATCTGGGTGTCTCCATACTAAAAAAAAAAAGAAAAAAGAATGTAGGCTACTTCTGTCCCTCTTCTGTTTTGAGGAGTATTAATTTTCCAAACTATATTCTTCATTTGGTCAATAGGGCCAATTTTTGCTTTATGTACCAGTTCTTCATAGCCTGCTAGTCTGAGACTGGCAGAAAATAGAGATCAACTTGGAAGAAAATCACCTCTAAACAGAATAGAAGTAATCTTTTCTTCATCTTTTCAAATAAAAAGCTAGATCTCTATGTTGTTATAAAATGTAGTTACAATTAAAAAAAAAAAGCCTGTACTATTTTTGTCTGTTTCTGAATTGGCTCTCAAAAGTTAACAGGCTTTGCATATTTCATATCATCTCAATGATAAACTATGTTCACTACACATGGAGATTCCAAAAATTGCTGGACTTTTCAACATACCTCCACCAGATGTGCTTCAAAACACTAGTGCCATCATTTCCTCAGACATTTGTTAAAAAGTTCAACATCTGTTCTGCTGAATGTGTTAGGCAGGTTTATGTATGGTTTCCAGATGACTTACTGCCAGAGCTGTGACATCTAACCTTGAAGAGCTGCCTTCAATAATCATTCAGCAAGCTGTTAGGATTCACAAAACAAATGATGTATGAAGCATGCCTGAGCTGAAGCTTGAGCTTGGAACCTGACTGGTGGCTCAGGTTCTAGATTTCTGTTGGTACGTCTACACATGCAATTAATGCTATTTGGCTTTACTGTGCTATATACTGCTCAGTAAATTTTCTGCTTTCACATGCAGGTAGTAAATTTACTGAACAGTAGACTAATTTACTGCACACTAAGTGCCTGCATGTGTAGATAGTGATGCTGTGAGTAAAGTATTTCATGTAGACATAGCCTGTAGCAGGTAGATTTTTTTACTACTCCTGAGCTATCTCCCACCCCCTGGTGGATGGTTGACCAGGAGCAGATTTTGCATCCGGTTAGGTGTTTACAGGAGTGCTACTGTGCCATTACTAATCTTGAGTAAATTTGCTAGTTGCTTTTGTAGGTAGCAAATTTACTCAAGTTTAGAGAGGTTTACTGCGTAATAAGTATGTGCACATGTAGATGCACATGCACACTTCACAGTAAACTATGCTAATGCACAGTTAAACATCTCATGTAAGCATGCCTACTGATGCCTAGATGTTTGAAGAACTGAAAAGGAATGCTGTTAGCTATAAAGCAGTTGCTTGTATTGTTCCTGTGCCCCAAGAAATATGGGGAGAATGCCTGCCTGAGACTGAGGCTCCATTTGATCTTCATGAAATCAGGCAGAGTGTGAGGGTTCTGATTAGCCTTGTGAAAGCTACAGGAGCCACTTACGGGACATCAAAGAACAGCATGTGGCCCTAGGACCTCTGCTTAAGTAACTATGCTCTTGAAATTCCTTTTGTTTTAATACAGTCTTTAATACAATTTCACATTTTGAGTTATAGCAAGAGATTTTTCATTTCTTATAGGATCATTTTTCCTGTAAAAGATGCACATTGTTGAAGTACACACTCCTGATTAGGTGACTTTAAAGTCATGGATTAGCAAAGATGATTTATTGTAAGGGTGTGGACAGCAGTTCAGTTTCTTCAGGGGGAGTTCCTGCTCTCTCTGGAGAGACCATGAGTGTACAGAAGTTTCTGATTTTTCTCCCAACATAAAAGTGACCACTCAGGGGAAAAAATAGCTTGGGAACAACATGAGTGAAGTGGATCCCCAGAAAATATCTTGGAAGACAGAACATTTATACAGGCAGCAGATGCAGAGCCTTGCTCTGAAATCCTAGTGTGCTTTGCTGGTTCTCCTCTCCACCAAGAAGGGACAGTGTTTATTAGTCCCAGGCAAACAGGCAGCAAAGCATGCCCCCTGAATGCTTTGGTTTGGAAGAACCTGGTGCTGAAGCAGGTGGTGGGGGGTGGGTTCTGCTCCTGGCTTGTTCCCTTACTGAATCACACTGCAGCACTTGGGTGCAGGGAATCATACAAGAAGACTCCCTGCTCAGCTGTAGCTGGGTTGGAACACAGTATGGGGGAGGAAAGACTGGAGGACTCTTCTGTGCATGGCACAGACTCCAGTCCCATCTTCCCTGATCCTGAGGATCCCAGCCTACAGTCACTTAAAAAAACCCCTGTAAATTCTCTTTTGGGCTGCACATTCTCTAGGGCACTGATAAATGTGCAGCTCCCTGTGTATGTGCAAACATCACTGGGGGCAGGGCTGGGGTGCATCAGCACAGCCACCCAAGCAAACAGAAGTTAAAGAGGGTGTTCCACTTTGGAGCGCCTTCATTTGAACCCTCATATAATGAGGGTTAACTTGCCGCATGCTCAGAGCACCCTGCAAGAATGCTTTTCTGTTAGGGCATGGCTGTAGAGTACTTTCAAGGAGCCAATTGCATGACAAATGTAATTTCTGTCTGTGCCTCTAAGGTCCTCTGGTTTCCCAGCATCCATGCTGCAGGCTCTTTGAACTTCTGTACAGGTCAGTTTTCTTCTTAAGAAAACAAACCTAGAGAGTTTTCCTGAATGAAGTGAATATGTGCATGAAACCTTAGTATGCTACTTACATATGGGCTAGGTACAGATAGTCAGAAAGTCCAAAGCTGAATCTATTCAGTCCTTGCAGATTAGTCTAAGATGCACAGATTACATTGAAACAGAATTGAATAGACATTTATCTTTGATTCAGGAAATGAAGCCACATGCCTGCAGTGACAGAGACCAGCAGTCAGAAGGTGCTCTCTGGCTGTGTGTTCACTTCCTAGTCCTGCTGCCCTTGAGGTCTCTGGGATTTACAGCCCAGAATTATAACAGCAGGACTCTGCATTGTTGTTCATCACTACTTCTTCCTGCTTCCAGGTGCCTCTGGATTTGTAGTCCCCAATTGCAGTAAGTTTGAGTGGGGGCAGCAGTGTTTAATTTCCTCCATGGCCCCAAACCCCAGCCAGGGTTTGCCTGGGGGGGCAATCCCCCCTCTCCCCTCCCCTGCAGACTGGGCTGCATTCCCAGTTGGGCATCCCCCCCACCCCTTGTCAGCCAGCCCTCACTGCTCCAGCTAGGGAACAGAGGGGCAGGGCCAGCCGCAGAAAGCAGTTTCTGGAGCAGACAGCACAGCCCAGCCCAGTGCTGCAAAGCATGCTGGGATGCTGGGGCAGTGTGATTTAACTTGAACCAGGAAGGGCTCTGGGACAGAAATTTCATAAACCTGTTTGATTCAAATCGGTTAAGTTTGATACTACATTCAACCAGGTTTATATTAAACCAGTTTCAGGCAGTTTGAAGCTGCTTTATGTGCACTGAGTGTCTGTTCTGTTACAGCTTTAAACCAGTTTCTGACTACTTAAACTAGTTTATGTGTAACTTTTGTCTCTAGCCCTGGTCTCTAAAGATGATTAATATTAACCAGAACAACAGGTGGACAAGAACCAGAGACTTGTGTCACAGTGAGTTACCTAAAACAGTGATTGATTGGAATGTGAAGTTTGTGTACCAAATGACACATATGTTGGAGTATTTCATTACAGTTACAAAGTGGCCCTACAGGGATATTAATTTTATAAACAAGTTGCATGTATGTGGACATTTTTCAGTAGGAAGGGCCTTAAATGTGTCAGCAAGTGGCAGTTGTATTTTGAACCTTCTATATCCCTTTGTTGTCGTGGTCTCCTGGTAAGATTGTTTACCAGTTGTCATTTAGAGTGTGGTAAACTGCATTCTTCTGACCTCAGAGCTGCAAACACTCTTCATACACCTATTTTTATGGGCAGAAACAGTTCAGTTGAATCAATGGAACTGAATTGTTTGTATTAGCATGAGAAACGGGTTTTATTTGATAATTTGATTCATATTGTCACCACCAATTGCTCAATTCTGCACTGCCACAGATTAGCATTGATTTCTATTGGAACAAAAATTGGTCCCAAGAGGGAAGTTGCTATATGGTAGATAAATGTCTATAAAACTTTCAGCATCTTTTAGTATTTTTGCCTTAGCAGCAAAAGGCCATTCTGTTCTGGCAATGTTATACTTCGTCTGAAGTACATTCACTCACTTGGCAGGATTTGTTTTTTATCAGTAAATGTTGACTCAACGTTGAGTTCTTCTCACACTCATGGACCAGCAAAAAAACATTTCCGTCATTAACAATCAACATTTATAGAAAGAGGATGTAAGAATAGGCTGAGGTTGCAGTGCTTGGGTGGGCTCCTGCTGAGCAGTGGCTAGAGGTGGTAGGGCAGCCTGGGCACTGTGGGTAAGTACAGGCATTCAAGAAGACTCAGGCAAAACTGCTCTAGCTTTCAAGATTTACTCTACTCAAGGTGAGGTCAGAAGGAAGGAGAACACACGTTAGCCCTTGTGGCATTGTGGGGGGCTCAGAGACTGCCTGCATTGCAGAACATTGGCCCAAGCCCAGCAGGTGGGGGGGCTCATGCACATCTCCCAGTGCACCCTGCAGGCTCCCCAGGCTGTTGTCTCAAGCAGAGATGAACAGCTGAGCCTGGGTTCTGTGTATGTGTGTGTGTGTGCACGTGCGCACATGGGCCCCAGATGCCTGGGTTCTGTGAGTGTTTGTGTTTGTCTGTGTGTGTGTATCCTGGACTCCTAGGTTCTGTGTGTGAGGGTGTATGTGTGCACATGTGCCCCAGACTTTTGGGTTCTGTGTGTGTCTGTGCAATCACACATGCATCCTGGACACCTGGCTTCTCTGTGTGTGTCCTGGATGTCTGGGTTCTGTGTATGTGTATATCTGTCCTGGATGTCTGGGTGTGGGGGGGTTGTGCCTGTATTCCAGATGCCTGAGTTCTGTGTGTGGGGGTGCATCGTGGATGCCTGGGTCCACATCTTGGATGCCTATATTTTTGTGCCCTCCCCCAACCAATGCTGGTGGCCCTGGCTGTGCACAGCGGCAGGCTGTCAGGATCCATGAAGCCATGGCCAACTAATTCCTCAACAATGTGGACCGGGAGTAGTCTTCCCCAGATGAGTATGAGGCCTTCCAGTGCCCCCAACCTGCTACTAGGCCATGCGTCTCCAGCCCTGAGCTCTTCTTCCAGGGTGGCTGGGCACCGTTCCTTTCTCTCCCCCCCCCAGCCCTTGTCAGGGGCACACACCAGGCTGCAGGGGAATGCAGTCCAAGGGAGGTACTTGCCTCATTTTAATCAAATGTTGAAGCTGCCAAACTTTCAGTGTCTTTATTAAACAAAACTGTGGAACATTGACTGTTCTGGAACTTGAAACCATCTTCTCAGGTAACACTGAGAGACTGAGAAAAGACCCTGGCCACACCAGGTGGTTATGATGTTGAGGTGGGGAGGAGAGAAGGTGGAAAACCATCGGAGCTCAATTTAAATGTAAAACTTGGGACAATAGGAGCAATGTCCCTGATGCCCCTGGTTTAATTAAATGTTGCAGCTGCCATACTTTTTTGTGTGCATGATAAAGGAAAACTGAAACACTGCCCACTCCAGACCTTGGACTCAAGCCCAGGGGGCTGCCCTGGGCTGCCTATCCTCACAGAGGCTTCACAGTTCCTCCACAGCAAGCTCCAGGCCGGGAGTATACACCCTGCCCTTCTGAGTGATTCTGCATCCTTCCAGGGCTGGCCAGAGTCTGGGAGTAGCAAATTTGTCCTGGAAGGCAGACAGAATCAATGCCAGCTCTGACATTGGGTCTCAGGCAACCTAGTCCCTCTCCCTTCATGCACTACTACTTCCTGGAGTAGGCCACACCAGGTGCCTTTCTGGCTTCTTGAACCATGAGACAGGGTCTCCCATGCAGCAAATCTCCTGTTCCAGGGCTCCCCCCACTGTAGCATCTACCAATCAATGTGTGGTGTGGAGCATTTCCTCATAGCTGCTATCTAGGACTCTCCCCACTTGGGACTCTCAGGCATGTCATCGACTTTCCATTTTGGGAGAGGGGAGGTGAACATCAGTCTGCCCCACCACTACTGCCTGGGAGGGCAATGATCTCCCCACAGGAGGTGGCACTGATGCCACTCAGGGGTGTCATAGCTGGATCCCAATAGGTCTTTGACCCTCTGCAATAACTTCTTATCTTAGCGATGCAACACTCAGCTCTATAGCCATGAGGGTGTCCTCCCTCAGAGTGTGGCTGGACATCTATAGACCTCATTCTTGGACCTTCACAATCCATTGCTGGGCCTGGATGCTGGGCCTTGTTCAAGTGCTGTGGCAGTGCGGAGGCAACCACTTGCCAACCTGTCCATTGAGGAGTCCCACTTGATCTGCATTTGCTGGTGTTGTCTATAAACATGTCCCCTGAGCCCTGCAGTTGTCTGGCTGACCATCCTGGATCTTGGGTTCCATGACTGGGCCTCCCATGCACAACTGCAGAGTATGCAAATAAGGGAGACACCGAGGCACCCATGGTGACTCCCCTGTTTGCACACTTTCCCTTGCCTGGTGCCAGAAGCTGCACGGCTGCTCACAACCCAGCAGTGGCCATGCCATGGAATGCCTGCATTCCACCTCCCAGCTAGGAATACCTGGACATGGGGACTTGGGTTTCATCTCCCTGCTGTGGGAGCTGGGATGCCTGGGAATCCAAGGATCTGGGCCCAGATTTCTCTGGTTTCTCTGGTCCTTCAGGAGGAGAGGGACAGAGGGAGGGAGTTAGGGGCAGGGTTTGCTAGGGGGAAGTTTTAATGTTCCTGCTAAGTCTTAACTTCAGCAAGGCTCAATGGTAGTTGCTGTGAGAAAGGGTACGGCAGTGATTGCACCAGTGAAAACTCACAGTTATGACTGTTGGTTACACTTTGGCTGCCCAGCCATGGTGTGTCCTGCTGCCCCTGGGCATGCAGCAGACCTGGGGCAGCTTCTTCTGGTTGCTGCTGCTGCCCCCAACCCCACAGTAGCAGTGGGGACCAGAGCTCATAGCCCTGACCGTGCACACTCTCTGCTAGCTCTGGGCTCACCCATCTGGGCTGAGCAGCAGCAGCACCAGTGGTGGTGCCAGGGAAAAACTGTTGTTCAGCTTGGGGAAAAGCAGCTCCACTCCCTTGCAGCTGCCAGGCAGTTTTTGGTGTGGCTACCCAGAGCCCATGCCAGGCTGCAGTGCAGCTCCATCACTGCCACCTCTTGGCTGGCCGGTGACTGCTCCATGCTGTCACTGCTGCCACACAAAGCAGCTCAGAGGGGGTGCTGAGCAGATGGGCAGCCTGGAGCTGGCGCGGGATGTGTGATTTTGGGGGTGCATGTGCTGGTCCCTGCCTGTAATGAAGGGCTGGAGTCAGTGACAACAGTGGCAGCAAAGGAACTGCCATATCCTAGGTTGCCTAGAAAGGTATTCCCACTGTGGAGCTGCCCTAGCCTTGCTGCATGTCTAGGATGTGAGTAGGTACACGGAGTGCAGTAACAGGCACTGGCCGGTAGGGATGCTATGGAGCTGGGCCAGGCTGCACCAGCAGGGAGGGGCAGCCTGGGCCCTGCACTCCTGCCACCATGCTTTCAGCCTCTGCTGGCCCAGGCCCTGGTGCATCAGTGTGGGCCCTGTGCTCCTGCCTGGCTGCTGCTGTGCTTCACACATCTGCTTGCCCCTTCCCCCCCACCACCTGCTGCAGCCACTTCTCAGCTTTCCTGCCCATGTCTGCCACTGCTGTTCCCTCCCCTCCCCCCTCCCCCATTCTTATCTGAATTTTCCTCAGCAGAGGGAGGCTGGAACAGCCCCAGGTCAAAAGCCTCTGTCAGGCAGGCTCTTCTGGCTGGGGGTTGGTAGGGGCTGGAGCTGGGGGAGGTGCAGAGTCAGGCCAGCCTTGCTTCTGCAGTGGCTTGGTCCTGCTGGTGGCTTCTCCTGGGTCCTATTGCCCCTGTGTCCTATCACCTTTTACAGGCAGCCAGGGGCAGCTAAATATTAATTTTAAAAATTTTTTAGGGGCCCTGTGGGCCAGATAGAATGACCTGCATGGGTAGCTGCCACATTGTGCCAACTTCAAAGTGCTCAGAACTACTGCACTTGCAATGGTATATGCCCCAGCAGAATATTGTGCTTGTATATATTTCAGAAGTTGTCATGCTAAAAAGCTTGAAACTACTTAACAGTGTGTAAAAACTCATAAAAGACTGCACAACTTACACAGATTTCCACCATGCACTCAAGGGGTGCCTATACATGTGCATTGAGGTGGCTCCGACATGCTGTAATTACAGTACATTGGAGCAGACTCAATTAATCAGGGGCTGAGCAGCAAGCTGACAACCTAGCAGCAGAGCAACTTTCCCCTTACCTGCTGTGTGCTGGGAGGGAGGAGAGGAAGGGAGCTCATGTGCACATATGTGTGTGCTTATGCATGCACCTGCCCCACCCTCTAATTTTGTGCAATCCTGAAAATTTAAGTTGATAAAAAGTTAAACAAATGCTTTAAAATAAGCATGCAATTTATTAGACCAACTAAATAGTTTGAAAAAAAATGTTCTTTGTAAGCTTTCAGGCACAAACATCCTTCTTCAGGCATAGGGAGACTGCTGGTGTTATGTGTTCTTCAAGGTAGAAAATAAGCTAATTTTCAAAGTGCAGGTCTGTGAAAATGTGAGTGGTAGTTTGGGTGACAATGGGTAGAGATAGGAGAGGAGGTTGGGGAAAGGAAGGAAGTGTGAAAGAATGTAGCTGGTCAGCTGCAGGCAGGTTATCAGATGGCAAGCAGGATGTAATGTGCCATAAATCCAATATCTATATTCAGTTCATGATTATTTCATATCCAGTAGATTTATGAACGGAAGTTTGTAGGCCCATCTATGAAAGGTGTTTTGTAAATTCCCTTTGCAGATCAGAATGGAGAGATCAGAGAGGGAGTGATTATCTTTTGAAAAGTATGCACCCACAGGTAATTAGATATTTGTCTTTGATGGATTTTCAGTGTGCATTCATTCTGATATGTAGTTGTTTGGTTACTTCTACATATTTTCTATCAGGGCACTTGGTGCACTGGATGAGATATATTACATTTCTGTAGGTGCGGATGTAAGCTCCAGGGGTGTAGTTATTGTGGGACTGGTGGAGATGTGTTGGCAGATTTGTTGTTGTTACATTTCTTGTCCTGGCATACTCTGTATCCATTTGGTGTGGTTTGTGCCATAGGAAGTTTGCTTCTGGTGATGAGGTTAGCGAGGTTTGGTGCTTGTTTAAAGGCTAGGATGGGTGGTTCTAGAAAGTTCTCTTTAAGAATTGGGTCTTCTTTTAGTATGGGTTGCAATGTTTGAGAATTTTACGTATAGGTTCCAGGGAAGGATGGTATGCGCAATAATGGTGTGCGATTCATGGAGATTTTCTTTTTGTACTGCAGTAATTCTTCACATAGTATCTGGGTGACTCTTTCAAAAGTACAGTGTATCTCTCTGGACAAGTGTCTTTGTTGGGTGAAAACCCTTTAGGTGAAAGCCCAGTGTGAGGTGATGATTGCAGGTATTCTCCTCAATGCAAATTTGGTGGTATTGGAGAGCTTGGCTGTATATTACAGCTTTTTTGATGTGTGTAGGGAGATTGCTGGTTCTGTGTAGATATGCATGATGGAAATTAGCTTTTTTTTCTACCTTGAAGAACACATAACACCAGCAGAGTCTTTCTATACTCGATTAAGGGCATTTGTGCCTGAAAGCTTGCAAAGAACATTTTTTCCAACTATTTAAGTTGGTCTAATGAAAGATATCAGATTCACCCAAAGAACCTTGTCTGCCCACATCTACCTAAAGAACCTGGCCTGCCTATGTCCTTAGATCAACATGGCTACAACCAACAACCCTAAAAATGAGCATTATTTTTAGCTGTCAAACATTAAAAAATAAAAATCAAATTCTCCCAAGCCTACTCACATGGAACAGGTTGTCCATTAATTTTCAATTAGTAGTTTACCTATTTTAAAATATATTTATCAGAAATTCTTAATCTTTGCAATTATTCTGTATAGAACTGGTTGACTTGTTGCACTAATCTAAAGATCCTACACTGCACTGAATGAAATGCTTTCATGCAGTATTTCATAGTATAGAAAACATTCTATGCTTATTATCACTTCTTGCATGCATTTTATCTATTTTAAAGTAATTTTTCTGGGCCCATCACCATAGTATTCTAGCACAAACTGAACATTAATGCCAATATCCATTCAATGTCAAGTACAGATGCAAACTCATTCCTGTATTAATGCAGCTTTCATTATATTTTTTTTTTGCTTTTTAAAATCAGAGCCATTTGTGCTTTTAAAAAATAAAGATGTAAAGCCAAGAGTACGTGGACTATAGGCTAAACTATTACAGAAGATTCAAGCTAAATTAACAAACCAGATGGACAAGAGTTGCCCATAGTTTCTGGCTGTTTTTAACTATTTGGTGATGCAAAGTAGCTGTAAATCTGAATTAACAGTGTATAAAGCCAGACTGTGTTACTGAAGTGGTGCAAAGCCACCATAGTGTACTGGTGAGTCAAGCTCACAGAGACATCTGAGGTCTTTCCCTGTGCACTGAACATTTGAGAAGCTATAAAGCAGCTTAAAGGCAGGCATGTATCTAGGATAGAACCCATAAATTGGATGCAAAGCAGAAGGACCCATAAGTGTTTACTGTTCTTGAACTTGTGCTCACCTCTCACCTAGGCTTGGTGTAGAGACATAGTTCAACATGCTTTAATTTTCTGAATTCATTGTACAGAAAACCAAGTGCTTATGAAAAAAAATGTAGTGTGTTAATAACAATACCAGGAGAGGTTGTGATTCGGCTTCTACTATTGCCAGGGTAATGTGGAGATTACTAAAGTAAATGGAGTTAATACAAGATAATGAATTTACCACAATCACTGTTTCTGTTGTTACTTAGAGATACTCTCTACTAAGGGAATTATGCAAATGATTCATAAAACAAATGTTACTGAAGTAAATATGAATGAAAACTGGAATGTATTCATGCTTCTGACAAATAAGATGCACGTTACGCATAATTGTGCTTTGAAAAAATAGACAGTTTTGGAAAACTATCAACTGTTAATCTCCCACACCACTCCTAACCCCAATATCACGTAAACTTGTATCCTTGCAGACAATCTCTGGCCAACGTTTCTTGGGACTATCCTGCATTGCTTCTGTGCTAATGCACAGATGAAAAGTAATTGTGTACAGATCTGGTCCCCACATCTCTAAAAGGATGTAGTAGAGTTAGCAAAGGTACAGAGAAGGGCAACCAAAATGATCAGGAGTGTGGAGCAGTTGCCATATCAGGAGAGACTAAAAAAGCTAGGACTTGTCAGTTTGGAAAGGAGAAGGCTGATCAAGTTCTATAAAATAATGAAAGGTGCTGGCCAAGTGAGCAGGGAACTGTTTTTTGGCAAGTCCCAGAATAGTAAAACTAGGGAACACACACTGATTTTAGTAGGTGACAGGTTTAAAACTAACAAGAAAAAGTCCTTTTTTGTGCAACGTATTTTTAACTTGTGGAATTCATTGCCACAGGAGGTGGTTTAGGCAGATAGCATAGCCAGGTTCAAAAAGGGATTGGATAAATTAATGGATGATAGATCTATTAATGGCTATTGAAGAGAGTTGTTGGAGATTTTGCCTCTGACATCTCTAAACCAATAATGATATATGTGAGGGTAGATATTGGATAGGGGATTAGATCACTTTAGAGATATGCATTTTAATGCTTTCCCTTGATAACATCCATTCCTGCCACTGTCAGATACAGAATACTGAACTAAATGAAACATTGGTCTGACCCAGTATGGCACTTCTTATTTTCTAATTCAGAAAGTTAAATGATCTCTTTTCAACGTCATGTTAATATTCTGTAGCCCAACGGTTCCTGTACCTATCATATGAACACAAAATATTGCTCCTGAAAAATGAAAAGCAGAAAAAAAATGTTTTCATATGCTATTTGCCAATTGAGGGCAGTGAGATCCTGAGTTATATCAATACTAAAAGAGGCAGATCTATATTCTTGGAGACCCCGTACTAAAAAAGCTAGAAGCTTGACACCAGAAGTGTGTGCTATGTGTAGGACCTACCAGATTCATGGTGGGAGTGGCTGCTCTGTGGCTCCTTTAATTTTGCAGGTTCTCCCACATCCCCCCTGCTACTGACTGGTGGAAGGGCGTCTCTTGCAGTTTCCTCCTGAATGGCAGGGAAGCCAAAACCACCATTTTCAATATGGCACTGTTTGTGAATCCTCGCCATTGCTTGCTGCTGACTGGCAAGGAGGCAAAAACAGCAAGCCACAAGTGGGGCCCCTCCACCAGTCAGTAGTAGCGGGTGCATGGGGGAACCTGCAAGGTTAAAGGAGCCACAGAGCAACCCACTTCCACCATTAATCCAGTAGGGCCCTAGGTATGGGTCAAGAGTAAGGCTACAAGTACAAGATGTGTGCTTTAGGTTGAAAAGGATCCTGATGTGAGCAGTAGTAATCTCTGTTGACTGTCCTTCATGTCTGCTCCCTACTGGGGTCTCTGCGGGGTCTGCTCCCTACTGGGGTCTCTGGCGCGCCAGCTGGAGGAGCTCCAGGCCACAGTCCAGAGACTGCGTGCCATCAGGGACTGTGAGCAGGAGATAGACTCCT
>NW_017728920.1:349514-357312 GCF_001723895.1 Crocodylus porosus | reverse complement strand
CCAGCTGACTTCCTGCCCTTTGGGCAGGGGGCTGGACTCGATGATCTCCCGAGGTCCCTTCCAGCCCTAATGTCTATGAAATCTATGAAATGTCAGGATAGATGACATGGCCAGATCCCCATTAGAACTAATCAGGAATGACTGTACCAAGTTCGGAAGATATTCTGAGGCACGAAGTCTCAGGTGATCTTCAGTAGAATTTTTCTATTTCTAGGAGAAGAAAGGCAAAGACATGACAAGAAAATCAACACATATTTGACCCAAGATGATCCAAGAAGGTCAACAGATAGTTCAGAGACTGGTGCCATGGAAAGTTTGAGGATGTCTAACCCCCAGGGGCACATCCAGATGAACATGCATGTATGTTTTTCTGGGGATAAATACCAGTAGCACATAGTTATGCTACTGCTCCTTGTCCCCAGGGAATGCCTGTGCACACGTACTCTGGTACACAGCAAGTTGCCCTGGGTGGGTTAGGGGCGGCTGGGGCCAGCACCTGGTCTGGCCTCAGCAGGCTTACCTGGAGTACTGGGGACCTCCTGGGGCTCTAGCAGTGGTGATCTGGCAGCAGGGAGCCTGGCCAGCAGCTGGAACATGGCTCTGGCTGGCCAGGCTCTGGTTTTGGATGGCTCATTCTGCCTCCATGTGCACCACCCTACTTTTTTCTAGCACAGGTTTTTTTGACATCAGGATCTCCCTTCGTCAAAAAAAAAAAAAAAATCCCTGCACTGCTAATTAAGAGTGTAGGGAATCCTTCTCGTGCAGTGTGCGGAGCCAGAGATGAGCCTGTGGTGCTGCATACTGCATGTGTGCATTCATCTGGATGCGCCCCAGAAGGCATTCATGGAAATAGGACTCTGTGTGATAGATGGACTCCCCTTGAAGATCTTCAGTGTAATCTCCATGCCTGTTTGAATACAGAGAAAGAGGAAAAAGTAGGCAAATAAGGTTATGCTGATGGATAAAAGGACCCCAAAGTGCAGAGGTATGGAAAACAAGAAGAAAATACTAATTCTGATGAAAGCATTACACTTAATAAAAGGAATCCACATAATGAAGCTAAGAAATTGGATGAGGTCAGGGAGAAACAACTCAGATGTTTGTATATTATTGCTAGGAGCTTGGGCAGCAACACAGAAGAACTAGTACTTGGTGGTGCAGGTCGTACACCAGGATATTATGGAGATTACACAGACAGGATGAAATTGTGATTAGGACTAGAGTACTGATATTGTGGGCATTCCAGGAAAGAATAGAAATATATGGGTCTGTATGGTAGGGTAACTGTACATCAGTGATTCAATAGACTTGTTTAAGTAGATTCCATAGATTTGTTTAATGTGGTAGCAAACAAAACAATCAGTGTGGATAATAATTACTATAATGTTCAGAAATGGTCTGTGCAGGGAATTGAAGGGATACAGCACTCATAGGTATGCCAAAGATCTGTTGAGTTGTGGATCTGTACCCCATGAATATCCATTGATCAGATGCCCTGTGTAAGAGGTGGGACAAGCTGCTGCTTGTTATTTGTTGATGTCTTCTAGTCATAGGCATAGGATCATAGAGTTGGAAAAGGACTTCAGGGGCCATTGAGTCCAACTCCCTGCACAGATGCAGGATTTACTAGCCAAGATACACAGTCTGCCTGTTTTGGTCTGTAATCCTATTTCATAGCTCTGCAACTCTGTGTAAAGCATATAATTTGTCATTTTCTTTTGTCCAAAAAAAATCAAATGACTTTGCCAAGTTAAATTCAACTTGTGCATTTTTGTAGAGGTTTTTTTTTTTTTTAATAACAGCCCTTTCGTGTTTTCTCCAAATGGAACTGAAATAGACAACCACAGTTCCAAATGATGCAGCACAGACATTAATAAATGACATACCAATTCTATAATCAACATTATCAACACCAAACTGCTTACATAGTCTATGATTCAAATGTGCAGTTAAAAGAACATTCTGCAGATGTGACATTCATTCAGGGTGCATCTATATGCATGCATTTTGTGGAATTGACTAATTAGCTCCACAATAAAACATTACCGTCTCTACCTGCAACTACATTAGGGTGCAGTAAATTAATTAACTCTGCCATAGGATGGTGCTGTCTGGGACAAGTACTTTCCTATGGCAGAGTAATTTATGCCACTGCAGTGCACATGTAGACAGTGACTGGGACTAGCTGGTGCACAAGGGTGCTACAGTGCAGGAGCTGACTGCTGGCTTGCCCTGCACTGTAGTACCCGCTTGCCCCAGCCAACCTCTCTGCCTCCTAACACTGCTGCCCGCAGCCCAGGGCTGACCCCCTGGCTCCCTTGCCAGGCCTGGGCTGCTCTACCTTGGCTCAATGTGCTGAGGGCCTGAGTGCACATTTAAATACTATGCCTAGGAGAAATAAACTCCAGCGTGAACTGCACTGGAGTTTATTTATTTGCCCTAATTGCACATGTAGATGCACCCTCATTCTTTTAAACAGATTAAATTAAATTTATACAGCTTTTTTTAATATTGTTTATCAGTCCATTTCACTATAATCTTTTTTCCTGCAGGGTTAGAGGAGTTTGCTATGAAACTTATACTAGTCTTCTGCACAGCTTTAAAGTTTTTCAGTGCGTACTAGAATGCCTAAATTCCAACATTCCATTTCTGCCACATGCCATATACTGCATAGCCAGTCATTATGGTTTGATGCTGCTTCCATTGGTATTAGTGAGTAACTCTTCAGACTAGCATTAAGTGTTAAAAACCTTGAGGGTGACTGAAACATCTAAATCCTATGACAATATTTTTCACTGGTAAATAGGCATTTTGTTAGTTTTTTGAGGCTCAGCATCTGCTATTTTGGTACTGTATACTCTGAACTGCTTTGGTGGAGCCATACCATTCTTCATTTCATTGATAATTTGGTAGCATATATAACATTTGGACAAATAGTCTCTGCTTTTGAACAATACCAAACTATGGCTCCAATCCTGCAAAGATGAAGGAGGGCTATACATTAGGGCTGTGCTGATTCAATACGGCAGCCATTTGGCCCAATTTGGTGGTTGAATATCCAAATCTGACTTGAATCAGAGGACGCTTTAATCTCTCTGAATCAAATCAGAACCCTCTGAATCGATTTGGAGAGATTCAGAAATATTCGGAAATTTGGACATAGAGACAGCTTAAATGTTTTTTCTCCATACATCTAGGCAGCAGGGGCTTGTTGGTGCTGCAATGCTGGGGTGCATGGAGCATCCCACAGAAGCATGGGGGGCTCTACAGTGCACTCGGCAGCAGACCAAGAAGTGGATCAGAAACACTGACAGTCTACTTCTGGGTCCACCAGGGAGTGTGCTGGGGGGGTGCCCTTGTGTCCCCCTGGCTCAGTGACTGCTGCCTCCTGGGTCTGGGGAGCACCTGGGGTCCCTCTGGGCTGATCACTGAGCTGGAGGGGTGCGGGGGGCCCCTTGCACTCCATGTATCCCAGCATCACAGCAATCACGAGCCATGCCTGCTACCTCAAGGTATGTCGAAAACACTTTTAAAGCTGTGTCTGTGTCTGAATCGCAGATTCTCTGAATCAACACCAAAATTTCAGATTTGACTGAATTGAATCGGGGACAGTGATCCGAATCAACAAATAGAATCACTGTCCCTGATTCAGGCCGAATCCGAATCGAATAGGGACCACTTGCACACCCCTACTATACATGTTCTATAAAGATATGGCATATGAGTCTATGCAGGATATGGGGCTCTAAGCACCTACACTAGCAGTGTGAAAGTCCCTGTAATTCTGTGCGCTTCAATATTGAAGGGAAGTATCAATTCATAATGAGTTTCCATCAGATTGTAAGCAATTGGAGATGAACTTTCTAATATACATTATTATTCCATTTTATTCTTCCCTTTCCATTTGGGAGGTGAAAGCTTTTCCCAACTCATTTTTGTAATTTATTCTATTAATTTTTCAAACACTGTAAGTGTTTTTTAGATTCCACCTTTCCACTGAGACTCTGGTAATAAAATGGTCTCTAAATCACTTACTCTATGACTTATTTGCCTTTATATTTTTCTTGTGGCATACCTAAATAACTGTTAATAAACGTATAAAGGCAAATTTTAAAAAGTCTCTTCCCATTTTTTATTATTCAGTATAGTACATACTCTATTCTCAAAGAGTACTATAATATTTTATGCCATTTTCTACCAGTCTGCTTTCTCAATTATTAAATCCCCTTGAGGAAAACTTTTAACTTCAATAATCAGAGTAACTGGAGTTAACTTATGTATAATTTCCATTTTCCTTATTAAAGTACATATCCATAATATTGTAATAATTACGTGATATTGTTTAAGTGTTTGTTCTTCTAAGTCGGTGAAAAAGGTCTGGAATGAGAACATTGTCCATCCTTCTTTTATCTTGAATTCAGTAACAGACCTATTAAACTTTTTTTACACAGAACAAACCACTTCTGTTCCAAGCTTTGTTCTGTGGATCCTGGATTTAGCTCTAAACGATGTTAACAAGTCCATAAAGAGAGAAAAAAAATTGAAACAGCAGAAACTATTGTGCTCCAGCAATATTCTGTTCCATTAATTCTTTCCATTATTCCCAAGGATTGAAAGAAATAAAATTTGATCTTTTTTTCAATATCAGTCATATTGTTATCTCTATAAAATACAGTAGTTTGCATGAAAGTGAAAAAATCTGTGGCTAGCTTCTTTCTGCTGTGCCAGCTGGGGAATGCTGGCTAATTGTGCTCTGGCCTCTCACGTTTCTGTTGCTAAAACATCCTTAACATACCCCTTGCTCCAGCACTGCTGGATGAGGTTGGCATACAGCCATATCTACATCCACCTGGGATTCATTCAGGCCGAGGGAATCCATAAGAGCTGGTTCTTAGCTTCTTCACACAGCCCTACAGTTTTAGGAGAAACACTGGGAAAGTCTAGGGCCTCATCCATTGTGTTCAGACTGATTCTACCTTTTCCTATGTCATCCACTATAGGTGCATCAGGTAAAATGAAAACCACTGTGCATATAAAACACATATCCTTCTGGCAGAGGAAGCATTCAGAGGAGAGAGATTTCCAAGGACCCTTTTAAAATTAATTCAATTTAATATATATTAGTCATAATGAAATAAGTTTCATGTGGCTGTTTTTAAGCAGAAGTGAACATTACCCATTGCACTGTACAGCATGAACTAAAGCATCCTTGATTACAGAGCTTCACTCTGAAAGGGTCACAAACATAATCATTTGCAGCTGTTTCAGTCCTGCTTCCTCTGTCAGTGTAAATACTAGGGATGAGCACACAATCTGGCTAGACTTTGGGCTGACCTAGACAGCTTTGGGGAACTCAGGATATGCCATTCCAAAAAGGTTCTTAATTTTTCCCATCCCACACTAATTCAAAATACTCTTCACTCAGTTCTAATATGATGGAGAGAACAAAAAGTCTACTTCTGCATTTACTGAGAACACTCCATGGAAAAATAAACCTACTTTTTCTCTCTCTGAAAATCTTTGATCAGATTGTTGAGTAGTATAAACTAGTAGAACTGATTTACACTAGCTGCGAGCTTGATCCATTGTCATAGACAAAGGCTACTTTTATACCCTGCCATTAAACATGTCACGCACTCAAACAAAAGGTACTTTTACAAAAGTACTCATATCTTTTACCTCTTCATGTTGAAAAAGCACGTTTCAAGTATACAGGAACAGATTGATTCACCAGAGAATATTTTACATTATTTCTTTTTAAAGAAAAGAAACCAGGCTTTTAAGCCAGGGAAAATAAATCTGTTCCCTGCAAACCCCTGCAATGGGTACCAGTGTTATGAGCTGGGGCATGTGGGGAGTGGATTGCGCTTCTAACCCGGGCCCTGGCCCCACACTGTAACCACCCTGCAATCTTGATCCTGGCCCTGCCTGCCTGCCCCCCATAGCCCCATCCTATCTGCCTGGCCGAGCATACTTGGCTGAGTGTGTCCTGCCTGTGTGGGTCCTGGGCTAGTCTCCAGGGAGACCCTGCCCACCTGTTGTATCTGGCATCTCCAGCAATGGGAGTGGGGTAGACAGATTCACAGATTCATAGATGTTAGGGTTGGAAGGAACCTCAGTAGGTCATTGAGTCTGACCCCCTGCCCTGGGCAGGAAAGAGTGCTGGGGTCAGATGACCCCAGCTAGGTGCTTGTCCAGCCTCCTCTTGAAGACCCCCAGACAGTAGGAGAGATCACCACCTACCTTGGAAGCCCATTCCAGATTGTGGCAACCCTTACTGTGAAGAAGTTCTTTCTAATATCCAATATCTAAATCTGCTTTCTGTCAATTTGTGGCCATTGTTCCTAGTTACTCCAGAGGGTGCCCTAGTAAATAGAGCATCTCCTATTCCCTGTTGCCCTCCCCTGGTGAATTTATAGGCAGCCACAAGATCACTTGTCAGCCTTTTTTTGCAAAGGCTGAAGACATCTAGGTCCCTCAGTCTCTCCTCATAGGGCTTTGCCTGCAGGACTCTGACCATACAAGTAGTCCTCCTCTGAACCCTCTCAAGATTCTCTGCATCCCTCTTGAAGTGCAGCGCCCAAAACTGGATGCAGTACTCCAACTGCACTGACCAGTGCTGCACAGAGGGGAAGCATCACCTCCCTGAACCTGTCATGCATCTGCTAATGCATTATAAAGTGCAGTTAGCCTTGTTGATCACTTCATCACATTGACAACCAATGTCCATCTTTGAGTCAACTGACTTCAAGATCCCTTTCTGCTGCTGTGCTGCTGAGAAGGTCATCCCCTAGTCTGTAAGTGTGTTGGTGGTTCTTTTTGCCAAGGTGCAGCACTTTGCACTTTTCTTTGTTGAACTGCACCTATTTCATTCTGCCCATTTTTTCAACCTGTCCAGATCTGCCTGGATCCATTCCCTACCCTCTGGTGTGTTAACTTTGCCCCATAATTTGGTATCATCTGTGAACTTGGACAGGGTGCTCTGTATGCCCTCATCCAAGTCACTGATAAAGACACTGAATGTTACCGGTCCAAGAACCGAGCCTTGTGGGACTCCACTGCCCACATCTTTCCAGGCTGATATCAACCCATCCACCACCACTGTCTGGGCACGTCCACACATGCAAGCACGTGCGCTTGCAGCAGCTCAAATAGAAGTGGTGCAAACTTGAGCTGGGGCTTTTTGCCTCAGTGCACATGCTCAGACATGTGCTTTGTTGAGGCGCAAATTGTGCCACTTGGGGCAAAATAACCCTGCCTGGCTCCTCCCAGATCTGCAGTCAGGGGGGGCTAGAGCCCAGGGCCAGCACCTGTGCTGTCCCCAGCAGTATAAAAAGCTGCCCTGGCAAGTAGCTCAGAGATACTAGCTCTCAGGAGCTTTTGCAGCCCAGCCAATTGGTACCTGGGGACACTACTCCTTGTGCCAGCTGGACTGCTGAAGCAGCCCTGAGAGTTCCCTGCACCTTTTACCCACTGCAGCAGTTTGACAATGGGGGCTGCTGCCTAGCTGTGACCTGCTGCACACCTGCACACACACCCAGATGGGAACTGCACAGCCAGTAGAGGTATCTTTCCCCTCTGGGCCAGCTGCCAGTGGGCTGTGGCCGCAGAGTTGGCCTTTTGTGTGGCACTACTGCCACGTGTGCCTCCTGCCCGTCCGTCTGGGCAGCTATCACCTAGAAGATGTTCCAGGTGTGGTGGCCTCCTTTGAGCTGTCAAAACATGTCCTCCTGGCCCCACTTGGCCACGAGGTCAGCCACAGCCAGCTGGGTCCAAGGTGCCAGCTCTGAGCAGGCAG
>NW_017728920.1:343157-348264 GCF_001723895.1 Crocodylus porosus | reverse complement strand
AGAAGTGGGTGGGGCTGGCAGAGGTCCCTCCCATGGTCCCATCCCCCCTCCTCCATCCCCCTTGACCCCTTACTTACAGGCACTGGAGCCCTGGTGCTGAACACGCTGTCTGGCAGGCCGCTTATTTCAGCACCAAGGCAAGGGGCCGCCAGAGCATCTCTGTGGAGGACCCAGCCTTTGGTTGCCTCAGGGCATGGTCCAGGATTGTGCCCTGCCCCACTTTTTTAAACTCTACTTTTTTTTGACCCCTGGATATTCAGGTTTGCAGTGCGGAGAACATTTTTCCTTCCTGCACATGGCTCTTGCCCCATCTCAGAGGGGTTTGAGATGGGGCAAGAGACACATGTGCACTCGTCTGGACACGCTGTCTGCGAGCAACCCCTAAGCTGATTTGCCACCCACCTGACTATGTAAACATCTACATCACAGCCTGTCAGTTTATTAATGAGAACGGAATGCGATACCTCATTGAAGGCCTTTTTAAAGTCTAGGTAGGTGACATCTACCTCAACTCCTGTGTCTAAGCATTTTGTGACCTGGTCATAAAAAGAAACAAGGTTAGTCAGCCAGTATCTACCTACAATGAATCTGTGCTGATTTCCTTTCACCATTATTTTCCCTGCTGGGCTCCCACAAATGTGATCCTTAATGATTTTTTCCAGAGTTTTCCCAAGGATAGAGATGAGACTAACTGGTCTATATTTCCCTGTTCCTCCCTCCCCTCTGTCTTGAAAATAGGGACCACACTGGCCCTTTTCCAGTTCTCTGGGACCTGACTGGAGTACCATGAGTGCTCAAACAGTCATGCCAACAGCTCTGCTTTGGCACTGGCTAATTCCTTCAGCACCCTTAGATGAAGTTCATCTGGGCCCACTGATTTGATCATATCTAGCCTCTCCAAATGCCCCTTCACTAAGTCTGTGCTAACAGTTGGTGGGCTGGTGTTCCTCCTGTGTCTATGATCCAATTGGAAGATCTGTCTTGGTCCGTGTCTAGGAATACAGATGCAAAGAACTCACTGAAGAGCTCAGCTTTGTCCCCCTCTCTGTCACCAATTGCTCTAGTTTGGCCTGTAGGAGTCCTATGCTACCCTGCACCTTCTTTTTGCCCCCTATATGCCTGAAGGAGGACTTTTTGTTGTCCTTATTTTTTGTTGCCAGCCTAAGTTCTAATCCTGCTTTGTCCTTGCTGATTCCCTGCAAATGCAAGCCAGGGAGGTATACTCCTCCTTGGTAGCTACCCCCTGTTTCCACAGCCTGCATACCTCTTTCTTTGCCCTTAGACTTTCCTGGACTTATCTATTCAACTAAGAGGGCTTCTTGGCCCCTCTGCCCCCTTTTATGTGCATTGGGATTGTCTCCTGCACCCGTAGGATCACTCCCTTAAGGAACACCCACTCTTCCTGGACCCCCATTTCGCCAATGCTCTTGAGCTTTAATGTCTTGCTAACTAATCTTCTGAGCACACTGAAGTTAGCCTTTCCAAAGTCTAGCTCTTCAGCCCTGCTGGTTAGTTTACCTACCATTCACTGGATAGTGAATTCAATCTATCAGTGGTCACTATCCCCTAGGTTGCCTTGTGCCTGCAGAGTCCCTGTAGCTAACACCAAGTCCAGCAAGGCGTTTTGCCTAGTGGGATCATATATCTCCTGCATTAGGTGGAGGTCCTGTATGCAGGTTAAGAACCTATGTGAGTTGTTAGATTTGGCTGACTACTTCTCCCAGCAGATGTCAGGGTAGTTTAGGTCACCCATGACAACCATATCTCTTGACCATATGGCCTCTGAGAACTGTATGGAGAATTCCAAGTCTAGCTCATCCTCCTGGTGTGGCAGTCTATAGTAGACCAACACTACTAAGTCCCTTTCCCCCTGATTCCCATGTATCCTGACTCAAAGTACACCTCAGTTTGGCCCTCCTCTGATCCCATCTTGAGTATAGAGGATGTATATTGTTCCTTAATATAAATAGCAACACCCCCCACCTTTTTCCCCACTCTATCCCATCAGTACAACCCCACCCCTTTTTCCCCACTCTATCCCATCTGTACAACCTGTAACCCTCAATGCCTACTGCCCAATCATGAGTAGGGTCCCACTAGATTTCAGTTAGTCCAACCAGGTTGAAATTGTTGCTTGCAAGCAGGAGTGCAAGTTCTTCCTGCTTGTTCCTCATGCTCCTATCATTAGTGTAGACACATTTAGCCCCCTGATGGGTGCCACTGGTACCCCCCTGTCCTGATGTCTGTTGAGCCCCTTAGTGCTTACCTGGACTGATCCAGTGCATTGTTTGTGGCTTGCTGATCCTAGGTTCTCCTTATTCTCTGCTTCACTGTCCCCCAGTGAACCTACTTTAAAGCCCTTTGGAGGAGATCAGCCAACCTGTAAGAGAACAGACTCTTACAGTACCTTTAGAAGACAGATGAAGACCATCTCATCCCAGGATGCCTCTCTCATGGTAATGTGGATCATGGTTGTAGAAGCTAAAACCTACATGATGGCACCAAGTCCAGAGTTGCAAGTTGATTTCCCCGATGCAGGCATTTTGATGCTGATGGTGACTGCTGACCGGAATGATGGACGGGAAGAACACCTATGCCTCCGATTTACTAAGCCTGGCTCCCAGAGCCCTGTAATTACTCATGATGTGGTGCAGACTGCTCCTGACCACATCATTTATGCCCACATGGATAAGGACCATGGAGTAGTATGGACAAAGATGGGTTGGGGTGTCCAGGCAGTGGGGCTGTGTTCAGTGGTGGTGGTGGAGACTGGAAGCAGTACTGGAGGGAACTGCCACTGCAGAGGCTGTTGGGAAGTGAGTCCGGCTGCCATGTACTGGGCACCTGGGGATGGTGGGACTGGCCACATGCGCCATGGCCCAGGCTGCTCCCCATGCCTGAACGAGTCAGGACTGAAAATCCAGCCCATGGCCCATATTTTGCCCACCCTTGATCTAAGTGTAATCTCTGCACATACCCTTAGTGGACTATACTGAAGCAGTAGAAATCACCTTGCACCCATAAGGGTTAAAAACAATGAAGAAAACTTTGAATAGGACTGCTGTGTATTATCCAGGTTCAACATTAAGTCTACAGGAATGAAAGGATACCTGAAACCTGATGGCTTTTTATACCCGTATTTTGTTTTCTGCTACACCCTGTGGTAGGCAGTAGTAATTAAGACTATACTTACTACCTTACCATCAGGCTTCAGGTGTCCTTTCATTTCTATGGACTTAATGTTGAGCCTCAATAATACACGGCAGTTCTGTTCAAAGCTTTCTTCACTGCTTTTACATTTATTTTACTATGATCCAGCAGGACTAGTGAGAAAGAGACAATAAAGGTTTTGTATTTCATTTTTACCATGTTCAAGCTTTTACTTTTGCAATACGCACCACATTTGAACAATGTACAACCAGGCATGTGGCTGTCCCAGTGGTTGTAACTCAAAACTGCTTTAGTTTAAGGGAAGGCAAATTAGCATCTCTCTTCAAGACCTTAAGATCCCTAAACTCTTCCAGCCCACAGACCACTATCCCATGCTTCTCATCCATGTGGGCACCAATGACATGGCTCGGAGTGCTCCTAGCCGGGTCATGAGGTGCTTCAGGGATTTGGGTGTGGGACTAAGGGTCTGGGGACACAGGTGGTGTTTTCTTTGATCCTCCCAGTCTCAGGCTATGGGCTGAGGAGGGAGAGGAGGATCCAGGTAGTCAATCAAAGACTGCAGCACTGGTGTCATTGAGAAGGCTTTGGCTTCCATGACCACAGTCTGTTCTTTGGAGAAAGAGGTAGTGAGCTGTTGGGAAGGGATGGCCTCCACCTCTCTCCATTGGGGCTCTTCTCAGCTAGACTGGCTGACCTACTCCACTGGGCTTTAAACTAAGCCTGCCGGGGGATGGGGGGACTACTGCTACTGCTGGCCCACTGAGTGGCCCTTGCAAAGCCAGCAGGCCAAGGCACATGAGGGATCCCACCCCAGCCCCAGCCCTGGAACAAAATGTAGGCAAGGCAAAGGCCCCTAAGGGGACACGTGTGTGTCTATACAGGAATGCCAGGAGCCTGGGGAATAAACAGGAGGAACTTGTTCTCCTGCTAAATGAAAATAACTACGATGTCATTGGGATAACGGAGACCTGGTAGGACTCCACCCATGGCTATACCCTGTACAGGAGGGATTGAGTGGACAAAAGGGGTGGGGGCATAGCTCTCTATGTTAAGGAAAGCTACGCGTCCCTGCAAACTGACATTGGCACCCACAGTGGATGACATGAGACCCTCTGGGTTAAAATCCATGGAGAACACAGGGCAGGGGATACTATGGTGGGGGTCTACTACAGACCCCCTATCCAGAGTCAAGACCTTGACCAGGAGTTCACTAGGGAATTGGCTGAGGCTGCACAATCCTGGTGTATGGTTGTCATGGGAGACTTTAACTACCCACGTCTCATGGGAGGAGTGCTCGGCCAAATCCAAGTGGTTGCAAAGCTTTCTCTCATGTGGATGACCTCTATCTGATGCAAGAAGTCTACAGGCTGACAAGAGGTAAAGGACTGCTCGACCTCATACTGGTTACCAGGGATAACCTAATTGGCAACCTAACAATCAAAGGGAAGCTGGGTAACTGTGATCATGAACTGATCACCATCACCATCTGCCATAAAGCTGGCAAGTCAGTCAGTAATACAGAAGTCCTCGACTTCAGGAAATCTGTCTTTGACAAGCTAAGGAGGCTTGTCAGTGAGGCCCTAAAAGGCCACAACCCAATGGAGAGGGCAGTTCAGGACGAGTGGTTGCTCCTCAAGGGAGCAATCCTGGATGCGCAAGCAAAGTCCATCCTATCTCCGAGGAAAGGCAGCAAAAGGGCACAGCAGCCCCCTTGTCTCTCCAGGGAACTGGCAGACCTCCTGCGTCTTAAAAGGAAGACCTACAAAGGATGGAGGACTGGAACTGCCACCAAGGAGGAATATTCTGCTTTAGTCCGGACTTGCAGAGAGCAAATCAGGAAAGCCAAGGCTGTGATGGAACTCCAGCTAGCTACATAAATACATACAAATATTAAGGAAAATAAAAACTCCTTTATTAGATATGTGAGGAGCCAGAG
>NW_017728920.1:321012-343057 GCF_001723895.1 Crocodylus porosus | reverse complement strand
TACTCAGCCTTGGTGAGGTCGCAGCTGGAGTACTGCACCCAGTTTTGGGCTCCACAATTCAAAAAGGATGTGGAGAAGCTTGAGAGGGTGCAGAGGAGAGCCATATGCATGATCAGAGGTCAGGAAAACAGACCTTATGATGAGAAGCTGAGAGCAGTGGGGCTATTCAGCCTGGAAAAGCACAGGCTCAGGGGTGATCTGGTAGCCACCTATAAGTTTATCGGGGTGCTCATCTGGATCTGGGGGAACATCTGTTCACCAGAGCCCCCCAAGGGATGACAAGATCGAATGGTCACAAACTCCCCTGTGACCGAATCAGGCTGGACATAAAAAAGAACTTCTTCACTGTCTGAGCCCCCAAGGTTTGGAACAGACTACCACCAGAGGTGGTTCAAGCACCCACTTTGAATGCCTTCGAGACGCATTTGGATGCTTATCTTGCTGGGATCATATGATCCCTGCTGACTTCCTGCCCCTGGGGCAGGGGGCTGGACTAAGTGATTCTTCGGGGTCCCTTCCAGCCCAAATGTCTATGAAATCTATGAAATCTTTCAAGTGTCTCTTTTCCATTTACTGCCAACCTGCATGGAAATCTGTTTACAGCTATACCCACAAAAGGGCTTCCATTTTAACTACCGATTTAAGATATGAAAGATCTTGCCATTTGCTACTGGGTGAACATATGTATCGCAAATATTTTTGGATAAAACGAACAGAAAATATTTGCTACTCTATTGCACACCTTTGTAATCTGGCAGAGTCTCCTAACAACAGACTGTTGCACAGGAAAAGATTTCTCACAGACCTTACTGTCAGGACAGTCTTTAAACAAATAAATGAGGGCCAGCCAGCCTGAAAACCTGCTCTCCACCCTGCTGTGGAATCTGTTTTATTTGAGGCTTCATGTAGATTGATTTCCTGTTGAATCTTAATTCTTTTTCCTTAGCAGTAGTAAAACTGTTTAAATAGAAATCCTGGGTTTTAGCTCTCAGAGTCAAATTTCTTCATCTCTGATATAATCTAAATCAAGCTACCCCAGGAATGAGTTTCATCCTTAGATCCAGAATAGCCTTGTCTCATTATTCCTCTCATTATAGTCTTGTCTCATTACTTTAACATTGCCTACTCTTTCAGGTCAGGAGATCCTGGAAATAAGTTAATGGCTAGAGAGTACATGGAAGTGGTGCATACTGGTTCTGTCCTACATATATACACCTGTCTATGTATGGAGATGGTGCCAAGGTATACCTAAAGGAAGTTTGAAGGCTTCTCTAAATTGTGTTGGCTGCCAGTTGTGAAAGGATTATTACAAAGTCATGTTACACAGTCATGTTCTTTATTCTGGCATCAGAGGGATTTTATAGGGGATATAATTCCAGCTCAATGCCACAATAGGGCTTTTACCCTAGATATAGTCTCTTTTACCCCAGATATCCTCCTAGAGCAGGGGTGGGCAATTATTTGGACCCATGGGCCACTTAGGGAGTTTTGGGGAGCCATCACAGGCTGGGTCAGCACCCCCACCCCCATGCAACAGCTCACCCAATCTCAATATGTGGGTGGGTGCGGGGAAGAGCTGGCAGCTGGCATGGATGGCATATTCAGCAAGTTCAGCCTCTGGCCCTCCCATCTACCCCAAGAAGAGGCTCAGGCAGATGCCCTGATCCCCAGCAGGAACCTGCCAGCTGCATCCACAGCTGATTCCAGCACCCACTCAGCGATGCTTCCAGCACCCATGCTGGGAGCTGGTGTAAGCTGTGGGGACGTGCTATAGGTGTGGGACAGTTCGGCAGGGGAAGAGGAAAGGAAGAGAGGGAGGGGAAGACAGAGAGGTGGCCCTGACCATGATGAGCAGCAGTAGCCAGTGCTGAGTGCCAAGCAAAAGCAGGATGTGACAGTAGGTTCACTCACCACTGCTGGGTCCCCTTTGGCAGCAGCCACACAGAGCCTGTGCCAGGGCTGCCTTGTATCTCCTCCTCACTGCCACCACCATACCATCCCACTTCTGAGTCACACCAGGCCTGCAGGGTGGTGGCAGCAGGGAGGGGCCACAGAGAAGCCCCAGCATAGGCTCTGGGCAGCTGCAGCCACAAGGGTCCAGGCAGCAGTGAGTGTGCCTACCTCTGTGTCCTGCTTTTGCCTGATGCACAGCACTGGCTGCTGCTGCTCATCGTAGGCAGGGCCACCTCTTTCTGTCTCTCAGTCTTCCCATCCCTCTCTTCCTCTTTGTCCCCATCTGCCCCACACCTACAGCACATTCCTGCAGCTTACACCAGCTCCCAGCCCACACGCTGGAAGCAGCACTGGGTTGGCATTGGCATCAGCTGTGGACGCTGCCTGCAGGTTCCTGCCTGGAATCAGGGCACCCCCCCAGCTCTGCAGGTGATGTTGCTGCATCAGTGTCTCAGCTGTGGTTCTTGGCAGTTTCCCCAATCACCAGTAGGAGCCTGCAGGCAGTGTCCACAGCTGATGCCAGTGCTTGCCCAGTGCTGTTTCCAGCATGCAGGGTGGGAGCTGGTGTAAGATGTGGACAGTGTTGGGATGTGCCTGCCTGCCCAGAACAATGCAGTAGCTGGAACCACCAGCTTCCCACAGGCTGGATCCTATGACTTTGTGACTCCCAACCCATGGGCCGGATATGATCAGTTGGCAGGCTGGATCCAGCCCACTGGCCATATTTTGTCCCCTGCACCCCACCCCGTTCTAGAGCTAATCATTCCAGACTTAGGGCAAAAAACCTGTAACCAGTATAGTGCAATGTAGTCAGGGCCCTGGTCCCTTAACTGAAAGAACAAGGATAGGAGAGGGCTTCACTTCATTATTCTAGTACAGACAGCATCATATTTGCATCCTCAGAAGTCATTGTGTGAGGCTAATATTACAGTGTCTTACTAATGAGTGTTCAGTTTTGGTTTGTAAGGTCAGAGCATCTATCACATAAACTGTATATGTTACACAGAGGATGGGATACATCCCGTGTCTTTTATTCTTTTTTAGATGTAAAACAAGAGAGTTTAGTATAGTGCATTTTTTTACATTTTGCATATGGAAGTATTTTGGATGACAAATGTAAATATGCTTGCTATTTTATCATCTTTGTCATCTGCCCAAATTTTCCTCAGTCTTAATATTTGGCAGTTTTGATGACAATGTAGTAATTGTCTGTTTTTTTCAAAATGTGGTGAATACTGCCAATTGTATTGCAATATAAGAATATAGTAACAGTTCTGCAAATCAGATTATTGCACTACACTGTTTCCCTTTACAGAGCTAGAGTGCTCAAGATTTGCTTTTTTCTTTGGAAGAGCAGTACATGTACAGTTTTTTGCATAGATAGTATATGTCATACCATGGTTGTTATTTTCCTGAAAAGAACAAAAGGCACAACAATTATTGTATTGATTTGATGAACTAGAAATAAAACAGTGGATTAAACTGTTACTTTGTATTATCATTAATATAGCTGATTTCCAAATACTTTACTGCATTTAAATGTAAGAAAGAGGCTTCTTGGGTGCATCTACACAAGATGTTGCTGCACATTTATTTAGTAATTGTATGATCAAGTACTAGATAAATGCACAGTAACTGGAGTTACTCTGCAGTAGCACTCCTTTTTAGTGATGCTACTGCTCAGTAGCCTAATAATACCCTGCAGTAATATATTAGCATTGTTGGTGCTGGGATGCACTACTGCATAGTATTACTTGACTACTGTGCAGTTAGTGTCTTGTGTAGTCTCTCAACTCACAATTTCACTTGAATCTGCTTTTCACCAGTTTTGTTAAAATAATGCTTTGAGTAATAGGAAAATGTTACAAAGAAGAATAAGAATTCATTCTCTGATTATATGTTAGCTCTTTCATATTTTTTTTTAAGAATATAGTCAAACTTTAAATTCCAGGGCATGATGCTACTGAAAGTGATAGTCTAGTCACAAAAAGGTTTTTTTTCTGACTACATGTCTCTTTTTTCAATTGGTGTTTATTTGTATTACTGTCTGAATGGTTTTGGATACTGACCTTAAGATGTTTCCCTAACTGAAGATCTCATGGAGAGAAATACAGTTTCCTTAAACCATTGTAGGCAATGCATCAGGTTGGGCTGGCTATTTAGATCACAATGTACAATTAAACCTAGGGGAAAAGTTTCTGGGTTGGTGCCAAGACAGCTGTGGCTCCTTGGACATAGCTGACTCAGAGGCTAGCAGACAGTTCATGCTTGAAGACACAGCCTCCATACTGACGGAGTGGTTTGGAAAGGACTGTGGATTATTTATTTTTTTGGTGGGGGGGGGAGGGGGCAGAAACGGTAAAAATCTGAATGTTGAGACTACTTAAAGCCCGGTAGTTCAAAACATCATGTGTTAGATCACAGGATGGGAGGACATGCTAGGTGACATATGTGAAAGGATGTTATTCCTGTTGTTCTATTCCTAAATAATATCAGCCAATAATTTATTTGAGAACACTTGTTTTATGGTTTAATTTATAAAGCTGAATATTACCAGAAATATTCTGTAATAGGAGGTCTATTACACTTCTAAGTGGAACTGGTTAATGCTAGTCCTAAAAAGAAATGCCTGTTTCTGAGTTACTAGTTTGCAAAAAATGAATTAGATAAGTTTTTTTCAATCTTTTGTACACTGGGATTTCTCCTCATTACATTTTGCACATGGCACATTTTCCCATCTAACAAATACTACTTCCTGGTTAGCTATATGGAAAGGCAAAATAGCCATGGTCTCTTGTTTGGGTACTTCCTGAAACCATGCAACCTCAGTTGACAACTCAAAGGATAGTAAGCAATGTTTTATCAATAAAGAAAATTATTCCTAAAGGTGTGACACACAGGATACTTTCTATGGAGTCATCTCAATTTATTCTGGATCAGCGATGTAACTAGGGCATGATGAGTGGGGCATCAGCTCTGGGTACTGACTGAGGGAGCAAAGGAGGGGTGCCAGAATTGCCCCCTGGGAGTCTTTGACACAACAGGGCAGCCCTGCACCCAATATGTTTGTACCGGGGGAGAGGGGATGTCGAGGGAGCAAATGGGGAACCAGGGTCAGCTCCCAGGGAGTCTGCCTGAGTGGAACTGAATTTACAACAGAAGCAGTAGCTCAGGGAGGTAAGCCTTCCCTTCCACTCACCTCCATCCTGTCCCCCTGTGCCTCCCCCTGCCCTGGGTACTCAATTGTTATACCTCTGCTCTGGAAGAAAATGTATGATACACAGCATTTACTCTAGAGGAAAAGTAGTTATAGGATGCAAATCTGCTTTTGAAGAAGTAAGGAATAAATATACTCTGAGAAAATTACTCCAGTGCATGTGTCATATCTGCTCCACTAGGAAAAATAGCTACATTTTTTTTTGGCTTTGTGCAGAAAACTGTGAACTCTGACAATTAGGTGCATTACCAATTTGCCAATTATTTCAACTGATAAATCTTAAAAAGCCTCATCAGTTACGTCCTGAATAATTACAACAGCTAGGTAGGATATTAATGTTTCTAGTTGTTTTGTGAACTTATTTTTCTCATGCGTGTGTTCTTTTTGGGAGTATTAATAACTATGTATTAACTTTAGGCAAATATATGGAATATTACAGGTTGACCATGCAAGTAGCTAGTCTGCCAAAAGAGGGTATGTGTGGAAAACCAACTCCTTGTCATTGTCCTGTACTTGTCATTCCATTGAATGAAGATAAATGCTTCATTAGGGGGAAGACGCACTTGGAAATGATTGTTTAGTCAATCTCTGTTACTCTGAATAACAATGCTTCTGTCATTATTGTTTCCCTAAATTCAGTTCTCTTCTATGATCATTAGGTATTTGCCTATCAGATCACAGCCCTTCAGAGACACAGCACATGGTAGAGAGCTCTTCAGTTCCATACCCTTCTGACCAAGAGTCCCGTGATAGGCTACATATCCTTCTCCTTCTCTTTGTACATAGAATTGGTCATACTATTCATTACAAATAATACTTGTCCACAACAAGTCAACTCATGCTAAAGTAAAAAAGCCAAGAGGAGTTCAATAGCAGGGGACCATCTAATAAAACATATGATCTTAGTTCCCAACAAAATCCCTCCATTGATCTCAACAGTACAACTGAACAGAAATTGGAGTTCTGCTCCACAGACACTTGCCTTCGTAAGAAGAAAAAAAAAAAAAAAATCACAAAAAAATCCATTTGACTTAGTTTCTAAAAATAAAATAAAGAATGTCTCCACAGGAAGTAGTGACTTTCTACAATTCTCTTTAGTTGAACAACTTTCAAAGAAAAGTTCCCATTTGAAATTTTTCAACCAGGCTTATTCAAAAGACAACTTAGTCCTTAGGTTTTCTTTTAAATAGAGATATTCAGATAGGTGGGATCATAGATATCTAGGTGCTCAACATATAGGGATTTCTAGATGAAAGCCTATAGAATGAACAGCAGCTGACAGCATACAAGAAGCTATTGTTCACATTTGTAGTCCTTCTGCTGACTCACTTGACTTAATCACAGACAGGCCCAATGCATTCTGCTCTAACTGATGATTCCAGGTGGATTCCAGGGTATCCCAAATAGGGCACATTGCAATGATTCAACCCTGAGGGAATACAATTTTCAGTTCATGTTGCTTCCACACACATAATTTACAACTATTAAAGATTTAGTTGTTCAAAAACAACTAAACAAGCAAAACAGTACTCTGCATTCTCTCCAGTCCTGGGAGAATGCTCCCCTGCCCATCCTGCTAATCAGCTGATTGGCAGGAGTGGGGGTATTATCTTATGCTGGAAACCCTCCCAGTTCTCCCCGGCAGGAGAGTAGCAGCATTCTTTGCACCCTGGGCTGACCTGGAGAAGTGCAGGGGGAGAGGAAAGCATTCAACCACTGTAACAATTCTCCAGGAGCCTTGTGGCAGGGGTACAGTAGTCTGTCTTGTCCCCTGCTGTGCTGGGCTGACCCATAGCAGTGTGGGGTGAGGCAGGGGCACTTCATGATGGGAGCAAAGCTCCTGAGCTTTGCTGCTGTTGCACAGTAGCCTGCCTTGTTCTACACTGCTCCAGGTCATCTGGGTGGTGCAGGCAGCAAGGGGAAGTCCAACCACAAGCCAGATAGGGGAAAATCTCTGCATGCCCAGCTCCCAGCCCCTCTGGTTTCTCTTGGTCTGCAGAAAAACCTAAGCTGGGGGAAAGAGTACAGACATTCTGTCTTCTAGGAAAAAAACTCTCCTGGGAAAAAATTAACCCCACTTGTTCCCAGGTTAAATTTCTCCTGGAACAGCCATTTTTTTCTCTGGGAGAAGAAGCCTGAAGATCTCCCTTCTTCAGGTTTCTACTGGAAGAACAGCAATTCTCTCAGTAGAAACTGAATGTTTGTACCCATCCCTAATCATAGGTTATGAAAACACATGCACAGAGCAGTGTATCAATTAGTGATATGAATACAAAAGACAAGGAAGGGAGAGGAGAGGAGGCAGTGCTGGAAGAGGTAAACAAGTAATAAACCTGAGGGATAAAGGGATCAGTACATCTCTGAAGAGACATTTGAGGAGCTATTTGCTTTGTCTTGATATTATGATGTGAAATATATACATTGGAGCAATTTCAAAGATGTTCAACACAAAGAAAAATCTCTTATCTAGAATTTACAAAAAGATAGTTCTGTTCTCTGTGCTTTTCATAATGATTCATCAATTATCTTTCCACGTCCACATATGACATTTATATTGTACTCCATAGTGGTACAATGTGTGACATTGGGAGTGTCAACATAAGATGCTACATCACTGTAGCACTGGTGGGCATGAACCATCATGCCAATGCTACTGTTTAGTAGCAACAAGCTACTGCCCAGTAGGGTTGGAAATGACGCATGCACTGCTGAGACCATGCAACAACTGCACAGTTGGGCACATGTGTAGATGCTCCCGTTCAGACAGAAAATAATCAGTTTTGTTTGACTCTGCTGATCCTAATAATGGCTATACTTCTCTGGTTGTCGTTGTCTATTTTTATTGAACAAGACCATACAAAATACTTAGAACTAGCTTTATTTTTCATGCTTGATTAATTGCTGTATTATCCTTAGGTTTTGCTGGCAAATAGAATGCAAAATGTTTTGCTTAGTAGCAGGATGCTTATATGCCCCATTCATCCAAACCCTGAAAAACACAGAATAAGGGAAACATTTCTGTGCATTCCTTTCTACCTTCATGCTGCCTACAACTCAGTAAGACTCCAGTGTTCTACTTACGGTTCCAGCATATGCTAAAAAGCAATACATTACATACTCCCACTTCATCAACTTACTCTCTTAAAAAAAAAAATCCCAGAAGTGACCTCATATGCACATTCCATGAAGTTGAGAAATAATTTTGTCTTAACACTGTTGAGGTCACTGTTGAAAAGGAGATCTGAATCACAGCAATATTTTAATATGCTGGACATCAAGAAAAAGCATTCTTTTAAATAGAGGTAGTGTTTGAGAACTGTGGTAGTTGCTGGATCAGGGAAGGGGAAGCACAAGTTTTGGAGGGAAAGCATAAACTGGGCTGTGGGAAAGGATTAAAAAAGTAGAGCTGAAATTGGCCTTCTGTCCTCTAATCCGCATGTCCTTCTGACTGCTCCCATTCTAAGGTTTAATGTTGTAAGGAAAAAATCCAGACATATTACTCATTCATTTAAGAGTCTGTTGACCTGATATTGTAAACTGGGAAAACAGACTTGAAACAAGCAACCAGATGTAAGTGAGCTTAATGGTTATAACTTTACAGTAAATCATGGCATCTTAAGAGATTTTAAAATGTGCTTCTGTTTTACTAAATGTATTCAGACTTCTGGTTAACTATTGTATGTTACTGGAAGTAAAATTAAAACAAATGTTTTAAATTAGAGCACTCCAAGCTTATCGTATTTCCCTGTTCCTTGAAGTCACTAAAAAACTTATTTCATGTGATTTTCTAAGTGGCTGTTTTAAAGTGATATTTACAGTTGTGCTATGCTTGCCACTGTTGAAAACAAAGAAAGCAATGCTTCGAGGTTAAAATTAAGGCCCAGTTTTGTAAAAGCTTGTGTCTGTGTAATTTAATGCATGTGACATCATTTAAGCTACTCACTTGAGTAAAGTTAAAGGCTTATTGTTTTCAGGTATTACTTCCTCAAAATTAAGTAATTTGGTTTCTCAGACTGTGAAGACCGAGTATTGTGCAGCTCCCATGACCCGTGGATAAAAAACCATTATAAATGTCGACAAAATTATTTCCTCCATTACAGTATCCCTGCAGCAAATACTTTACCAGTTCTCAGACCTATATCTGTGGTATTACAGATAGCACCTGCAAGATAACATTTTAGTTGGACCCAACGGAAGCCTATATACACATGCATCAAGGCTGCTTCACCATGCTGTAATTACAGTGCATCCGATCATACTCAGTTAACTGAGTCTGTTGAAGCGTGGTAATTACTGCTCTCTAGCAGTCTCCAGCATCATGTGTTTTAGGCCCATGCACTGAAAATGACAGTGGGGGTGCTTTAACTAAAGCTCTCTTGACGAGCTTTAGTTAAAGCACTCCCACTGCCATTTTTCAGTGTGGGAATGCTGATATATGTGACATTCCAGGTGCTTTAATTAAAGCACTGCCCCTTCATCTCCCAGAGCACGTGTATAAAAGCCCAATGTTTAGAGGCAAATGAAAAATAACAACATTCCTGAACAGTTAAAAAAGTTTTAGTTTATGTTTGCTTCTAGAACAGAACAGAGGTGTGAGGGACAGCTCCTTATTTTTTCTAACCTCTTTTTCACAGTCCTTCTTTCAGCAGCTTTGATTCCCCTTTTCTGAGTCAGCATGTTGCAGTGGCTTGAATGGCTTGCTTGCCCAGTTCACCTTCAGGTTTGTCCCCTTCAATTGGCTCACTGTCATTCTCATACCAGCAGTTACTTCCCTGTACAGTTATCTTTCTCTAGAACAAAGACAGAGATGTCTCTGAGATCTCTGTGCCCTGCTTGGCATCAATGTCTGAGCATGCAGAATCCCATGCAGAACTCTGTACTATTATATATTCTGTGGGGGCATCTACATGTGAAATTATTGTGACACAATAAACTCCAGCACATGTCACACTAGAGTGTATTGCTCCTGGAAGCCATATTTCCATGTGCACCTGGGACTGCAGTACATTGAGCTGGGTCAGAGCAGCATCAGCTGGCGGGGTCCCAGGGGAAGTCAGTCTGCCATCCTGGAGCTGCTCCAGTGTGGCTCAACATGCTGCTGAGGGTGCTCCAGTGTGGGGCTAGCTAGCAGGCAGCCCCCACACTGAAGCACCCTCATGCCCCAGTCAGCCCTGTCAGCATCTACATGTGCATTGCTGTGCACTGAAGAATACTGCCATAAGAGAGTACTTGTGTTTACAAGTACTAACCTACGGTGGAGTTAATTAATGTACTGTGGCCTAATAGGTTGGCATGTGCAGATGCTTTACTGTAGAGCTAATTAGGCAGCTCCTCAGTAACGTCTCATGGGGATGTGCCCTGTTTCTGATACTCAAGATAGCAATGCTAGCTTTCACTGTGGTTTCTCTGTACTACACTACAGTGCAGGTATATCTTATTCCTCTGTTTTACACACACTAGTTCCCGGCAGCAGTTAAGTTTTAATATCTCTTTCAATGCTGGTGTTCAGAACTCTGAAGGCATTTAAGTGGATGGTGCCTCTTTTTTTTTTTTGTGACAGTTCCTCCAACTTCAGACAGGATATAGAGGGTCTAGAAAAGCCATCCTTACTTATATGTGTTCTGTGTGATAGGTAGGATATACCTTTTAGCTCCTTGCCATTCACATATGATTGCCAATTTGTATATTTCCCTGATAACCATATGGAATAAATAATGCCACTGATAAAGAGGCAGAATAATCCTTGCCCCAGTGCAGATCACATTGGGATACCTCTCACCATTTTGTTTCAACACTCCTGGTAATGACTCACTGGTTCTTATCTAGCAGCTAGTTTTATATTCAGTTTCTTGTATTATTTTCCAGACAACACTTCTTTGCCTTCTTTGTGAGCTATCTTCAGTGCCAAAGGTCTATGTCAGAGGTTTTCTGAAAAGCTATCAAATGGTTGCTTTTAGCAGCAGAAATTCTCAGTTTCTACTATTTCTGTACTAAGCAATTGCTAGCTTAGAAACATGAAATCATTAAAACAAATGGTACTAAACATGGATTTGGCATTTACCATGCAAGTAAAAGCTGCAACCAGGAGCCACTGGTGACTCACTGAAATACTTCAGTATGATGTTTCCAGTATTTCAACAATCAGCATAAGCACAAGAGATGCCTAAATATATGACTGCAGAGGAAAACAAATTAAAGTAGCAGGAAAGCCAGAAAGAGGCTTGAATCAAGAGGCTGATTCAATTACACTAGATGTTGAAACACAAGCACTCTGAAAAGCTAAGTAACATGTATGTTAGATTTCTTAACGTACCTGAAACAGTACCTTCAAAAATAGACTTCATTCATTTCCATATATATGTTTGTTTTGTGCCATACAGTATATGTATTTGGAATTGAATATTTAAGGCAATTTGATACATGCTGGCATTTGGCCAGTAGCAATTCTTTTTTCTTCTAAAGCCCTGGATTGGCCATTTGGCTGAAAGCTGTAAATTCTGATTAGGGCCCAGCTTCTTTAGTCAGCAGGTTGCCTTTCCCATGTAGCCTACTGGTGGCAAAAAAGTGCCAAGGATCTCTCTCTAATAGGTACTTGGAGCTGTGTATAGACCACAGACTTACTGTACCTGGCTTAGTGCTGATGCAAGTTAGCCTGCCCCTTGTTAATTAACCCACCTGCAGTGCTGGGCAGAAGTGGCTACCCTACTGTGGATTTCAAAGGCAGTAAGGAGCAACTTAGCATCTTTGAGACACTGGCGCCAGACATGATGAATTTGTGGTCTAGAATGACTGGTGTCTCTTGGGGGAGGGACAGAAGTTACACATAAACTGGTTTAAGTGATCAGAAACTGGTTTAAAACTAACAGAACAGAAACTCAGTGCACATAAACCAGTTGCAAAATGGCCGAAACTGGTTTAAGATAAACCTGGTTGAATGTAGTATAGGACTTAACTGATTTGCACCCTGCAGAGTCATGGTACTGTAATTCTGGACTTCAAATCCCAGAGACCTTGGGAGCAGCAGGAAGAGGAAATGAACACACAGCAAGAGAGCCATGCTCTAGTGCCTCTCTCCCTTCCCCCAGCTCTGGTCTGAGCCACTGCAGGCATGTGGCTGCATTTCCTGAATCAAAGGTAAATGTCTGTTCACTTCTGTTTCAATTTAATCTGCGCAGTTTGGACTAACCTGCAAAGACTGAATAGATTCAGCCTCAGCCTTTTTGACTGTCTGTTAGGGCTGTGTGAAGCTTCGGTTGCTGATTCGATTCAGAGGAGATTCAGCCCGATTCAGAGACCCATTAATTTCTCTGAATTGAATCAGAAGCCTCTGATTTGATTCGGAGAGATTTGATGATTTGTTCATAGACACAGCTTTATATGTTTTTTCTACATACCTCGAGGTACCAGGCATGGCTCATGAATGCTGAGATGGTGGGGTGGATGGAGCATCTCTCGGGAACACGGGGAGGGGAGGGCTCCCCCCATACACTCAGCAGCAGACCCAGAAGTGGACCATAGGTACTTCTGGTCCACTTCTGAGTCCACCACACAGTGCTTAGTTATCACAATGTGAGAATTCTATTTCACAAGTTTCAATATAATGCTGCTGGTATAGTCGACGTATGATGACTTTAGTTTACGAAAACTTTCCCAAGAAGACCCCACCCCCAAACCAGCAACATTCCATGTATATTGAGATTCACAACCCTTTTGGCAAGCTAAACAAAATAGGGAATTATGCAAATTTCTGATTTTATGTGGATGCAGTGCAAAACAGTGGTTTCAGGTGCAATTGCTTTTTTGGTTTGTGGTTACTTAGAACCTGGAGCTCAGAATGAGATTTGAAAGTCTTTCAGCAGCCTTAACATGCCTGTCTTCTGTCACCTTTTGCCAATATATGTACTTAGTTCTTCACAGGTGGGCTGCAGTTCCCTCTTAGATAATCTATGCACTTTATTTTTCCTTACTGGCCCCCAAATTCTTTTCTTTTTTTAATTTTCAAAGGCATTTAGTTATTTTTCTTTTTTTCTTAGTAAGTAACCATCACTTTCTAATAATAAGAACATGCAATATTTTACTTGACTTGACTTTTTATATTATATGTACATAATAGTGCTTTGTCAAAGTGCAATAGCTTAGCTCTTTAAAAAGCTTTCATTTTTATTCTAGAAACCTGTTATGTTTGAATGATTGCTTATCAAATATGGTTTTCCAAAACAAATGCTCATTGCTTATATAAACTATTAGTAGTAGTTTATTTCCAGTTTTCAGTAAAGCAGTACAATGAAATGAAGGATATTTCATACAACTATGAAAAATCATGTTATGTTAACATGTAAAAAGGGCAAATCCATGTTCCCTAAACTTAAATAAATTAATTTATTCTTTCGATTTTACAATGTGATTTAACACAAAGTAAATTTTTAAGGCCACGTGAGGAAAGGATTTATAGAAAAAATGTAGGATCATCTGTCATGTATACAGCTATATACCCATTTTCTCCGTATTGCACTTTTACATCTCTAAGGCCTCTACTCACTGTAGACAGAATTCATGCTGATTGACAGAGTTGCTGAGGTTCTGTTGCTGTGTAATTACTTGCAACCAAGGGGTGGACATAGATCCACTTCATTCAGTACCTGGGTTAATTGATCAGGATTGTGAAATATCAGTTATTACACTAAACAACAGTCAGTTCCAACTGGCTATTTCATGGGTCTCGAGTTGCAAGTCCTTGCACCTTTCCTTAGCTGAGTATAGCATAACAGCAGTTTACAGTCAATAGTAACATATTACAGAATGTCAAATACATTTAAGCAACCTAGCAATTAATAATGTTCCACTGGAATCTTAGATGTTGGGTGTGATCATGTGGATTTGTGGGTCTTTGAAGTGAGGGACTGATAAGTCCACCAGTACTGGTTGTGTCATATCCTGGTTTTGGTCCAGAGTCCATGTTGGTCTTGTTACCTCTCTAGGACCTTTTTAGATAAGATGGCCAGCTCAGTTTCCTCTGGATTTCCTTCACACTGTGTCTGTCTTGGGAGACAACTCCATATAATGGTAGGACTACATACGATTTCTGATACCACTGCTGTTTGCTGCAATTATTTTCCAACCTAGATTTGCACAATGTCATTTTCATGAAATGTTGGCAGCTTGTGGGACTCCGAATCGTGAGTTTTTTTGTTTTGTCTTTTGTCTATTTTTATCTCTGCAAGGTCTCAGCAACTGTGACAGCTGTTTCAATTCTTATTTTCCATTTTCTGTTGAATAAAACATCAGTAGGTGATGATATTGATATCATATATCATATATTGATGCCATTCTCAAATTCAGCAGTTCTAAATATTGATCAGTCTTATTCCTCAGCTTTTTTCAGTAGATGCTTTATTTTGATACTGTCTTTCTCCAAGCCATTAGGTTTGGACCAATGGGAATTGCAGTTGTGTGTCTAAACATGTACTTCACTGCAGTCTGCTTGAAGTCATACCCATTAAATTATGGTCCATTCTTAGATCTTTGTCTATGTCTATCACTATGGCATATGTATCTTACCTTAATAAAAATTGTTTTGACATGCATATTCACCTGTTTAGCTGGAGTACCTTCCATTTCAGGGAAGTGAGATGATAGTCGAGCATTACGGTTTCTTCCAGTAGTTTCTCTCTGAAAGTTTTATCTCAGATTGCAGTCTTGATTCTGGTCTTTTCTTTGGGACTCAGGCCCCTGCACATATACATCTAAAGGCACTGTGGGGTGCCCGATTCCAACAATTGTGCCTCCTGCCATGTTACATGTGCATAGATAGCGGCAGGCTCAATTCTGGGATCAGGGATCAGATCCAAATCATACACTTTTTGCTTGCCTTATGATCCTGGGCTTTCCCTTGCACAAGCAAATTGAAAGTTAGACACCACTTGGCTCTGTGGCCTCCCCAGACATGCCATATATTCAATTTAAAGTGCCATTCAAACCAGTCATAGGAACAGTTTATGTTATATGTGGACTGTTTTAATGGCTGGTTTGCCATTTTATAGTGCCTCAAATTGGGTGCATGTATAGCACCCTTGCCATTTATGCTGTGATTAACATGTTAGTTGCAGCATAAATGCAATGTGTAGCAGGGGCCCTTAGTGAGCCAAAATTGCATGATTGGCCTTTTAACCTTAGATCAGTCAAACTAATTTATGCTTTTGTCTTCCTTTTGTATTGTATTAAAAACATACTGAAAAGCTTTTTTGCATCATTTTTACATGCAGTGCTGTACTTCTCAAATTTCTGTAATACAGTTTAGTAGTTAGCCTTTACTGCTGAGGGAACTGAGAACTACTGAAGTCATCAAGTGTTTTAGATCCAGCCATTATGAGAAATAAGGCTACTTTCCAACTGTCTTCCTTCTTGCTAGTACCCAATGCCTGCACATACAAAATGACTGTGTCCTTCTCCATTTGTCTGCTTAATTTCAGGAAAATGTCAGCATTGGAAGAGCTTTTAACTGATCCATCCTTCCACTCAGGACAGTTTTTTTTGTTTGTTTTCCTCCTAGTACCACATGGTGTTCAGTAAGCATTTGGAGCTCAGAGGTCTGGCAGAGGTCTCCTTCATTCACAATGTTTAAGTTCTGACCAGCCAAGGTCATGTAATATGAGCTTTCTGACAGCAAAACAGCTGGTTCCAGCTGGCTCTTGCAGCAGGTCTTAAAGATACAGTTGCCTACAGAGGGAGGAACAAATAATGTACTACTTGATAGAAACATTGATTATTTTTCTTTTGTCCCTTAATCTGAATGATGTCATTTAGAATAAACCACTGCTCCTTTTGCATATATGTATATGTCTCTCTGTGTGTATGTACATATGTGTATGTGTGTATTATATAAACTGCATTTAACCATGGAGATCTTGGCTTATAATGGAGGTACGGATAATAGCTATTTATTTGACTTTTTTTTTTTTTTAAATATGCATGGCATTAATACATTATAAAAGTATGGTTCCAGTTCATGGCAACACTATTCCACATAGATATAAACTATTTATAATGTAATGTTATCAAATAATGCAATGAAGGAAAAGATGTACTAGTAGATAAAATTTTCAAAATACCTATTGGTGCCTATACATGAGTGTGGAGGCTTCTCTTGTGTTCTGGAATTCTGGTTAAATCGAGGCTACTGGAGCCTGGGTAACTGGCATGCGCCAGAAGTCCTATGTTTCATGTATCAGCATCCCTGCACTTCAGAATGGCAGCAGGCATGCTTGAACTAAAGCTCATCACCATTTTGAAGTGTGGAGATGCTAATACACAAGACACAATTAAAGCACCACTCTCGCCAAACCTGGAGCACTTGTAAAATTGCCTTATGTGACTTAGAAATGTACTGAGAATTAGGCACCTTTGACAATGTTAATCAGCATTATTAAATACTTTAAAAGGATAACAGTGTGGCTTTTCAACAGCAATTCTTTGACTCAAAATGTTATTTTGAAATTTAACAAAACAAATCCATGCAAGTTAGGGTGAGATTTCCTCATCTGCCAAGGGATAGCTGCGTGCATTTTACAACTGAATTTTGATCTCTAGTGTTAAGGGTTTATAATGGGTATTAGTAGGGAGTGTATCACAGTACTGTAATGGGCACACATATTGGTTTCATAAAGAGTGGCCTATTTGTGACAGGAAATTGTTGTGTTAATCATTTTCTGTTAGTGACAGTCTGTTTTAGACACTCTGGACTCCATCGTAATATCTGAGCTTGCAAGCCTGTTTCTTTGCAAGTATATTTATATTTATGTAAACAGTGGTATCTGAGAACATGAGAAAATGTACTGCTCTCATGTGTGGAGTCAGATATCAACTTCCAAATCTATGGCCACTGTCTGGTATTATCACTCAATGTGTGGACTCCATCTGCCTCGTTTGGGCTTTTGTAAAGACTGCAGCTTTCAGTTAAGTGCTGAACTGTTTGTTGGATACCGCATTCACACAGGAGGCTGTCGATGATGTTCATCTTCTGAAGTGTTGCTTTGAAGCATCCATATCCAGATCTGAGTCAGTTTAGCTTGACCTATGCTTCTTTGTCAAGTTTGCGCCCAATGGGGGACTCGTTTGGTTTTGGTATAAAACTATGTGGGAATGGGTCTGAACTTTCCCAGTGGTCAATTCACTCTGTCGCTGCCCATAGGTTTGGTTCAGCATACCCAATCTCTTCCAGGAGCTTGTGGGCTTTATGTATAAATGATTTACAACTTTCATGCCTCTTAAGCCTCCATCTGTTTGCAAAGTTGATGGAACAGGTGTTTTCATCATTTCTTGCCTCTATTGCCAGTAATGATGTTAGCGTGACAGATCCATGCCACAGGGGTGGCCATGATGCCCCCAGTGGTTATGTGGTCCCTGCTCAGCTCTGTCCTTATGGTAAACCTCCCTTAATCACTCACTTGCAATGATTGTTCTTATTTAAAGATTAGCTAAAGGAGGCTGCCCACAGGCCTTAGAATGAGCCAGCATCAGTACAAATCACCACCAGGTCTCTCTTGGATCCCCACCTGTCTCAACTCAGCCCTCAAGCTCAATAGGCCTCCTTGACCTGCCCATGCCCCTGCAGGGCACCTGTAGCCTTAATTGCGTGGCTGTTCCACCCCTACACCATACCCCAATCCTCACAGGTGTTATCATTTAATGTTCCTTCTACTTAGCTCCTTTTCTGGGCTCCTCACTACTTTCAGTCCCTCTCTCTGGCTCTCAGATCCCCCTGTCACCTGCAAAACGTGTCTCTAGGCTCCAGGACCCTTTGATCACACACATAGTCACTTCCTGGGCTCTCAGGCTTTCTGGTCTTATGCTCAGTCCTTTCTCAGGGGTCACAGAACCCCTGGTCCCACATGCAGGCCCTCTCTGGGGTCTTGGGGGTCCTATAGTCTGACTTCTAACCCTCTTCTGGGCTCTTGGATTCTCTGGTCTAGCTTGCAGCCCCACTTTGACTCATGGTCCAACTATCAGCCCTTCTCTGAGCTTGTGAACCCACTAGTCCAAGTCTTAGCCTTTCAGTATACTCATGGGACTCCTACTGTGCCCCATTCTCTGCTAAGCCAGGTTCTCAACCCCTTCTGGGATACCAGTTCTCAGGGTAAGCCTGCAACCAACCCCAGCAGGACTCCAGGTTAAAACACCAGTGCACTAAAAAGCGTTTCACCACTATAGCAAACACCCCAACTCTCTCTGAGTTGCGTAACAAAATAAAGGCCTCTTACCTGTAAAAACTCAGTCTTTGACTGTCCAGGTAAGCTTGCTGGCTCCCAGGATTGCAGAGTGGCTTAGTCCATTCACTGCAAGTTCAGGAGCTCCTCATTGCATAGCTCCCAGGGCTGAACTGCCTGGTCAGCTGGGGCCTTGGGCTTATGTAGCTCCAGCCCGGCCCTCTACTAGTTAGGCAACTCTCCAATCATCTCTCTCTGCCACCTGCAAGCCACCTCTCTGGCTGCTTGTACACTTAAAGGGGCAGACACATCCCAGTGCCCTGCCACAGCTAGGATCTGTTTTCTTACATCACTTGGACTAAAGCTTAAGAGTACAGGGAGTACATCTGTGTGTCAACTGAGGGAACTCAGTCAAATGTCACTCCTAGGTAGGTTAAGGTATGCTCATGGGAAAGGATGCAGTTGCTTGCTTTGATATTCAACATGCTCTTGGCTGCTAGAGCTAGCACTGACCCTGCGGGGACTCCATTCTTTAGAGTTCATACTCTGTGTGAGAGTTGATGCTGAGTTTTCCTGGAGTCAAATCATTGTCTCAGACTAGGATCAAGTGTTCTCTTAGAGCTCTCCTGCCTCGACTTTGATTGCAGTCTTCGTCTCTGGGAGCTCTGTTTCTCCGGTTATCTAGTCCTAGTTCTACACGTCCTCCCCTCATCCTCGCCACTTGCCCCATTCTTCCCCGCATGGATCCCAAGCCAGCTGCTCCCCAGTTTGAGTCCCACCCTAGACTCTTAGGGCTGGGCCTGAAGATTCCTTCCTGATTTACTATAATGCCTTCTTTGCTTTTCTTTTCTTCTAGGTTCCTAGAGTGGTTCACCGCTCCCTCCAGGATCGGACTCACTGACTGGGACATCATTGTCACTTTGTTACCTGATCTCCGCATGTTAGTGGGCTGCTGGGACTCCTCCTGAGTCCTGGGGTTGATCTCTGGTGGTTACTCTCCATGCTCTCCCCATCTCCTCCTTGGGTTTCTTTCTTTGGGATTGACACCAACCGCCTTGTAAGCATCCTTTAAATTCCCCACGCTGATCAGCTGCATGGCACTTTACCCTTAGCCATTTTTTTGCAGTTAGCCGCCCCTCCAGCTGATAGTGCTAATTGCTGCTGGTTTGGCGTTTCTCCTGCTCAGGTTGCTGTGCTTCCCTTCCCTGTCTGGGATCTGCCCTGTAAGTTTCTCTTTGTTTCTCTTTTTTGTTCTGGTGGCAGGGCGTGTTAGCCCCCCTGTCACACTGTTTTTTTTCTCTTTAGCTGGTAGAGAGTTTGAATGATCTGCTGGAGATTATGCTCATGATGAAAGCACATAGGTTGCAATCAGGTATCATGGAGTGTGGTTTATTTTTGAGGCCTTGGTGCCATACAGTGTTGTAGGAGGTGGCTGTATGGTCAATAAAGACCATGCCTGTTTTCTGCCTCATTTCAAATCTGTTTTCTGTGTCAGATGTAAGTAATGTAACTTGGTCAATGATACATTACTTTTCCTGAAAGCTAGCTTATTCTTTTGGGAGCTAGGGATCAATGTTTTCTATTTTATTCAGGATTATGTGCTGCATTAGTTTATAATGCAGAATAGTGAGATGGGCTCTCTCACTACTCTGCCTTACATGCAATGTACTACTAAAGATAATGAAAAAAAGCAAAATCTACTCTATGTAGGGTAAGACTCTTAGAAAGCAAAATAACATTTATATTTTTTGTCTAAATATTTCAAAGGGAAAAAACCCTCTAACTTCTTTATTTATAATTTTTTTTTTATACTAAGGAAGGTTTACACAGCTTGTAGAATATTTGTTTGGAGGAAATGAAATTTCTCTTACCTTTTTCATTTTATGAAGAAGTCACCATGAAATCCAGTGTCCTGTATGGCATCAATATTACTAGAAGCCAGGTTATATTTCCATATACTTTAAATCAGAGGTATCAAACGTATGGTCCTTGAGTCACATCTAGCCCATAGAGCCCCAGAATCTGGCCCCTGGTGCTATCCCCAGACTATCCCCATGTTCAGTACCTGGGATATGCACCACCCATGGCTTTTGCTGGGGCCAGTCCTGGGCTGCTCAAGCTGACATCCTGGACCTGCCCAGGTGCACGTTACTTGCATGTGATCATGCACATGGATGGTGGGGGGGAAAGGGTGGAGAGTAGGAAGGTGTTCTGTGTGGGCCTAGTCTGGCCTACAGGGCGAGATGAGTTTGACACCCCTGCTTTTAAATAAATGTGATTTTTATTTCAGTTTAAGGAAAACAAAAAGAAAGAGTAACAGCTTGCGTATGTCTAGGCAAAAGATTGAGTTGACTTAGGTAAGGGTTAACTATCATCATGATTTCAAATTCAGGTCATAAGAAAACTCAGTGGGCCTCATTTCCATGTAATTCTGCCTTTTGTGTTGTAAAAAAAATGTGTAATCAGAACATATTGGGTGTAAAATGCTATCAGACTAGAACCCTCTCTATCCTAACGTTACCCTTTTGTGTATTATGACTGCCTATGGTATGGGGGTGAATAAGGTCAAGCAAGTGTTTCCTGTGTAGCAGCTGTGCAGAACTGTGTACATAGAAGTTACAGAAATGTACAGGAAAATTACGTAAGAGTGAAAAGGCATTGCAATTTCATAGGCACAAATGCTAGAACATTTGCTTTAGATTCAGTTAAAAATAGCATCAAAGTGAATGTCAATGCTCTGACCAGGAACATGACTGAAAGCCAGAAAGCCAACCTTTGGTCAGAATGAGACGAAAATCTCTAAAGTTGAAGGTTTTGTGATTTTGGACATTTTAAAAAGGTAAAAAAGTGACTTTTGAATGAGTTTTAAATTTCATATTTCTTTTTACTTCTCCCTAATTGTCATGTAAATAGAAATATCAAAATACTGAATTGTTCTTGTAATAGTTGTAGCCCAGACTCAGACAAACTTTACTGGAGAGAGCCCATTTCCATGTGATTTTTCAAACCACTGCTTGTGTGTGAAATGTTTGAATAAGATGTAGGTGTTCAGTTTGCTGTTTGCCCATTGCTTGGTTGAGCCAGATATGCATTGCATATACAACTTAGTCATCCTGACTGATAAATAGAACTTTTAGAATGTGTTAAAAATAACATGATTTCTAGAGCTATTTAAGATGTTTTGTTAAAAATGGAACACATTTAAAGTGCCTGCAGCAGGTCAAGAAATGTGGTTAAAACTCAGCCACATCTATCCCCAACTTAGAATTATTTTACACAGCCCTACAAACTCATGGAAAAGTAGAATATATTGGCGAGCACATGACACAATGACCTGGTGGAAATTCTCTTAGCTGCAAGTTTATTCCTAGCCTCTAGTGTTTTCACAATACTAGAAAATGAAACTGATCCTAGTAGAAACATTCTTAGCACTTGAAAACAAAAAACAAAACTGAACTTGTTTCATAATAAGCAGAGAAGCTTTCAGTGTAACTCCAACATTTGTGACAGATTTCCCTTTAGGGACTTCTGTGAGTACTCTGTAAAAGATGCTTTTCTTTCTTTCTTTCTTTCAAGATGGCCACCAACAGGTCTTCACCTTCTGAGCTCCTCCAGTTCAGGTCCCTTCTGTGCGTTCCCCCCACTCCCTGCCCCCCCGTTCCTCTCCCCCCCC
>NW_017728920.1:315963-320517 GCF_001723895.1 Crocodylus porosus | reverse complement strand
AAGACTCTTAGAAAGCAAAATAACATTTATATTTTTTGTCTAAATATTTCAAAGGGAAAAAACCCTCTAACTTCTTTATTTATAATTTTTTTTTTATACTAAGGAAGGTTTACACAGCTTGTAGAATATTTGTTTGGAGGAAATGAAATTTCTCTTACCTTTTTCATTTTATGAAGAAGTCACCATGAAATCCAGTGTCCTGTATGGCATCAATATTACTAGAAGCCAGGTTATATTTCCATATACTTTAAATCAGAGGTATCAAACGTATGGTCCTTGAGTCACATCTAGCCCATAGAGCCCCAGAATCTGGCCCCTGGTGCTATCCCCAGACTATCCCCATGTTCAGTACCTGGGATATGCACCACCCATGGCTTTTGCTGGGGCCAGTCCTGGGCTGCTCAAGCTGACATCCTGGACCTGCCCAGGTGCACGTTACTTGCATGTGATCATGCACATGGATGGTGGGGGGGAAAGGGTGGAGAGTAGGAAGGTGTTCTGTGTGGGCCTAGTCTGGCCTACAGGGCGAGATGAGTTTGACACCCCTGCTTTTAAATAAATGTGATTTTTATTTCAGTTTAAGGAAAACAAAAAGAAAGAGTAACAGCTTGCGTATGTCTAGGCAAAAGATTGAGTTGACTTAGGTAAGGGTTAACTATCATCATGATTTCAAATTCAGGTCATAAGAAAACTCAGTGGGCCTCATTTCCATGTAATTCTGCCTTTTGTGTTGTAAAAAAAATGTGTAATCAGAACATATTGGGTGTAAAATGCTATCAGACTAGAACCCTCTCTATCCTAACGTTACCCTTTTGTGTATTATGACTGCCTATGGTATGGGGGTGAATAAGGTCAAGCAAGTGTTTCCTGTGTAGCAGCTGTGCAGAACTGTGTACATAGAAGTTACAGAAATGTACAGGAAAATTACGTAAGAGTGAAAAGGCATTGCAATTTCATAGGCACAAATGCTAGAACATTTGCTTTAGATTCAGTTAAAAATAGCATCAAAGTGAATGTCAATGCTCTGACCAGGAACATGACTGAAAGCCAGAAAGCCAACCTTTGGTCAGAATGAGACGAAAATCTCTAAAGTTGAAGGTTTTGTGATTTTGGACATTTTAAAAAGGTAAAAAAGTGACTTTTGAATGAGTTTTAAATTTCATATTTCTTTTTACTTCTCCCTAATTGTCATGTAAATAGAAATATCAAAATACTGAATTGTTCTTGTAATAGTTGTAGCCCAGACTCAGACAAACTTTACTGGAGAGAGCCCATTTCCATGTGATTTTTCAAACCACTGCTTGTGTGTGAAATGTTTGAATAAGATGTAGGTGTTCAGTTTGCTGTTTGCCCATTGCTTGGTTGAGCCAGATATGCATTGCATATACAACTTAGTCATCCTGACTGATAAATAGAACTTTTAGAATGTGTTAAAAATAACATGATTTCTAGAGCTATTTAAGATGTTTTGTTAAAAATGGAACACATTTAAAGTGCCTGCAGCAGGTCAAGAAATGTGGTTAAAACTCAGCCACATCTATCCCCAACTTAGAATTATTTTACACAGCCCTACAAACTCATGGAAAAGTAGAATATATTGGCGAGCACATGACACAATGACCTGGTGGAAATTCTCTTAGCTGCAAGTTTATTCCTAGCCTCTAGTGTTTTCACAATACTAGAAAATGAAACTGATCCTAGTAGAAACATTCTTAGCACTTGAAAACAAAAAACAAAACTGAACTTGTTTCATAATAAGCAGAGAAGCTTTCAGTGTAACTCCAACATTTGTGACAGATTTCCCTTTAGGGACTTCTGTGAGTACTCTGTAAAAGATGCTTTTCTTTCTTTCTTTCTTTCAAGATGGCCACCAACAGGTCTTCACCTTCTGAGCTCCTCCAGTTCAGGTCCCTTCTGTGCGTTCCCCCCACTCCCTGCCCCCCCGTTCCTCTCCCCCCCCAACATTGCCTCTCCCCAGCGTGTGCTTGGGGACCCCCTCTCTGCCCCTTTCCCCCGCTTTCTGAGCATTTTCCCCTGGGCTCTGGGAGCCTCATTTGCCTGTGCCCCTCTCCCACCTCCGCCTCTGCTCTCCCTTTGATTCCTGTTGCCTCCCTCCTGCAGAGCCCCTTACCTTGGTCTCTGCCATCTCCTCCTGCCTTAAGGCTTGCTTACAGCCCCTGCAGGGTTGCTCTGCCCACTCCCCCATGGGGCTGATTTTGGGGCTGTTTCAGCCCCCTCCCAGTCCCCAGCTTCAGTTTGAGGCTTTTTTTTCCTGTTTTTTTCCCCTCTGTGGGAGAGTTAACCCTCTCCTGCCTGGGATGGCTGCCAGCAGCCAGGGCATATGGCATGGGGATGTCTCTGCTGACCTTCCCCTCAGCCACGGCCTGTGGGTGCACGCCGCTCTCCATGTCAGGGTGGAGGACTGCGCCAGAGCTCTGGTGGACCTGCTGGGAAGCTGAAGTGTCTGGTACGCCTCCAGGGTAAACTCAGTGCCCATCGTATATTTGAGCTTTCCCAGCCTGGTGAGGGAGCTGCGTGCCGTGGGGCTGGAGATCTCGGGGGTCCGCACTTGGTTATGCCCCTGGAGACCCTGGCCTCCAACATCCCCCCTCACCTGCCAGACTGAGACCTTACCAAAGCGCTCGAGCGTGTCCTCACCAGTCCCTGGCATAGGCTGACCATGGGGAGCAGGGACCCCAGGCTCAGGCACGTCCTGTCCTTTTGGAGGCAGGCTTCATGCTCCTCGTGGGTGACACGCAGACCCTGCCTCTCTCCATGACCTTTGTGTTGGATGGGAGGCCCTACGTGGTGTACTTTTCCCAGGAAATTCATGCCGTCACTGTGGTGGCAGCTCCCAACTGACTGCCCAGTGCCCACTGGGGCAGTCAGCCAGGGCACCAACTGCTGCACCCGCACAGGGGGATGGTGCATCAAAGGGTGGGGTTGGGAGCTCCTCCAAGCCCCCCTCTGCCCCTGCTCCATCTGGGGGGATTGACCCCTCTGGTGTTGGCATGCCACCCGGGGGGGGCCTGGGATGTCCTCCCACGTTTCTCCTGCCCCTGTCATGGCTGATGCCCTGCCCAGTGGAGGGGCTGGGAGGTCCTCCCAGCCCCTTCCTGCCCCGGTCCCCTATGGGACAGCTGGTGCCCTGAGCACTAGTGCCCAACCGGGCGTGGCTCCCTCTCAGACTCCCTCCCCCCTCCCCTCTGCCTGATGGGGCTGCCCCCCTAGTATGAGGGTTTCACCTGGTGGAGGGGCTGGGATATCCAGTCCCTCCCTATCCCAGTTTTGCCCAGGGTGGCTGGTGTCTTAGGCGCTGGGGCCCCGTTGGGTGGAGCAACTGAGACCTCCCCTCCACCTCCCTCCAACCCTGTCTCAGCTGAGGTGGTGGACCCAGAGGTGGTGAACCACAAGCAGCTTGGCCCAACCATCTTTGGGGGAGATGGCAAATGCTCCCAAGAAAGCTAAGAGCAAGAGGCAAAAAGGAGCTTCTAAAGGATGCATGATGCCAGTGACAACTATGACCTGCTCCTTGTGGGTGGGGATTTCAACTGCACCGTCAATGCGCTGTGAGACCGGATGAGAAAGGAGCGAAACCTGCCTTTGGCCCACAAGATGTGGACTGTGCTGGAGGTGGTGGATCTCTTTGATGCCTGGCGGGTCCTCTATGCTGATGCATGCCAATACACCTGGGCAACCTCAACCACCATTGCCCAGCACCATCTGCCGCTACTGCGCAGCAGCTGCATCCCATTGGGCCTCTTGGACCATGCCCTGGTCTGCTGCAAACTGAGCCTGCCTGGCAGAGCACACACACGGGCCCCTTACTGGTGCCTCAACATCAGCCTGCTGCAGGGCACCCATTTCAGGGACTGCTTCGCCCACCTCTGGAGGAGCTGGGAGGCTGCACAAGCAGTCTACTCGTCCTTGTGGCTGTGGTGGGACATGGGGAAGGTCCAGATTAGGGCATCCTGCCAGCAGTTTTCCTAGCTGGCGGCAAGCAAGATCCACTGCCGCACCCAGGAGCTGGTGGAGGACATGGCAGAGCTTGAGGCAGCCTTGCTCCACGTGGGCAATAACTCAGCACTCCTCGAGAGCCTCTGGTCCTGCAAGAAATGCCTGCGGAAGCCAGCAGAGGGTGTGTGGGTACGTGCCTGCTGCTAGGAGCTAGCAGAGGCTGATGCCCCAACCGGCTGCTTCTTCAGCCTGGAGAGGTGGTGGGCTGTGGCAAAGCATTGGGCCAACTCAGGACCCCAGAGGGACAGCTGTTCATGGACCCTGGTGAAGTACAGGTGTTGCACAAGGGGCCGTTCGAGCTCCTGGAGGCTAAGTTCCAATTTGGTCCCCAGAAGTGAGTCACACCATGAGCCATAGAGATAAAGCCTTTATTGCTTGCAAGCAGGTTGGCCTGGAGTCATGAGACTCAGATCAAAGCCGAACCCTAGTGCTGGTTCTTCATTACTTATATATCCTGTTACAGAGTACTGGAATCTTTCTTTAGCGCGTGCGTACTTTAGGCCAACATAGTTACGAGACTTGGGACTTTCTAACTGT
>NW_017728920.1:311664-315186 GCF_001723895.1 Crocodylus porosus | reverse complement strand
GGATGCATATAAGTGCTGAGGGTTAAGGTCGACCTCCCTTCCATTCCTAGTTTCTTTTGTGACAAAGGCCTGCAATGCTTGAGCAGCCCTGGTAGCTGAAAGCAAAGGATCTAGGGAAGGTTCTTTGTAGGAGGTGTTGTTCATGGGGCCAAAGAAGATCGACCCTCGGCTACTATCAAAAAAGACCTGTCCCTGAGGCTGCAATGATTGATACAATATGATCGCATTTGGCCTTCCCTTTGTCAGAGCTGGGTGCAAGTTTGTGGGTCTACCCCAGGTGTAGTCTGAGTAGTTGTACTGCCTGGGTCTTGAAGAGTTTTAAGTTGTGAGGGGGAGAATACAGAATAATTGAAACCTCCTGTAGTAAATTTTGGGGGTTGGATTGAAAAGGTAACATTACATTGCCAGGGCCTTATGCTGCCCAGGTAAACAGAGTCTTTATGACTGGTATAATTACTCTGCAAGCAAATGGGGTATAAATTCTCAGCATGATTAATAATATATCCAAATATGGACCCGGATGCTGGGCTTTTTGCTGTAAAGGGCTGATCTCTAAATTTCCATACTGATTTAAGCGCTTGCTCCCCTCCCCTCAGAGACTGACCCTGGTCTGATTTAGGGTGCATTTCCGTCCATTGAGAATTACTAGCCTGTAGAGTACCCCACAGGGATGGTGGGGCTGGGATAGCAGTTCCCCAGCTTCGCTGGGACACACAAAGCCAACAGGCAGAAAGATTTAAGCTATGAGCTGTGCGGTTAGCAAGCTGGTAGGAGGAGGTTAATACTCCTTCGGGAAAGGGAGATGGGGTTGCCGAAAGAGGTAAGAGAAAAAGCAAACAGAACAACTGCCTTGCCATACTCCTAGGTCTTAGCTGATCGTTTGAGCCAAAGTGTGAGATCCCCTACTGGTTCACTGGTCCAGGTGTCGGATTCTTGTTCCGGGGGCGGCCCGGCTTCTGGTGCGGGCTCACCCGGGGAGCTGCTGTTCGCTTCCCTGCCCGAGTATCGCTTAATCCTGGTGTGATGGATCCACCGGTCGTGATTTTCAAGCTTTACTGCGGAGTGGGTGGTTAACAGCACCTGGTAGGGACCTTCCCACTTCTCCGAGAGCGGCTCTCGCTTCCACTGCTGCACCAACACCTGGTCTCCGGGTTGGAAGTTATGGACTGGGGAAGTCACTGGAAGGAGGCAGTGTACCTGTGGAGAGAGGTTAAGACAGACTGCAAGGCAATAACATATGCTCTAAGTTCAGCATTACCTAATTCAAAGGTGATCGCTTCCTGGACCCCAGGTGGCAGGACTCGGGGTGGCATACCAAACATTATCTCATAAGGGGATAATTTAATACCTCTTCGTGGTGTTTTACGGATACGAGTTAAGGCCAGTGGGAGCGTGTGAGGCCATTTTAGGTGGGTTTCTATACAAATCTTTGTTAACATTGTTTTTAGGGTTCTGTTCATGCATTCCACCTGGCCTGAACTCTGAGGTCTCCAGGGGGTATGGAGCTTCCATCAAATTCCTAGGGCCTTAGCTACCTCCTGTGTTACTTTCCCAACAAAGTGTCCCCCCGATCGGACTCTATGGACTCTGGAAGGGAGTATCGGGGCACGATTTCATTCAGCAAAGTGCGTGCCACCACTGATGCCGTCGCTGTCCGAGTTGGGAAAGCTTCTATCCATCCTGTTAACTGGTCTACCATCACCAGGAGGTATTGATGTCGTCCAGACTTGGGGAGTTCAGCAAAGTCGATTTGCCAAGCCTGTCCTGGATAGTGAGCCCATTGTCTTCCTCCCATTGGGGTAGGGGGTCCCACTGGCTTGGGGTTTACTTTTTGGCAGGTTAAACATTGGGGAGCTACGCGTTGAGATTCTAGATAAAGTCCGGGGGATACTATTTGCCATATGAGTAAATTGCCCATAGCCAGGCCCCCCATGTGGGTCACGGCATGTAGTTGCATAAGAAGTTCCCGAAGTAGGGGTCGAGGTATGATGACCTTTCCCCCCGGCACAATCCACCATCCCTCCAAGTTTTTAGTTGCTAATCCATCCTTGGCCATCCTTTCTTCTTCCAAGGAGTAGTGCAGTGTCCGGTCTTCGAATAAAGGTGTCATGAGATGGGATAAGGCTTGGGTGTGTGCTTCTCTGCCCATCAGGGCTGCTTCCCTGGCAGCGACATCGGCTTTTGCATTTCCCCGCCTCTGCTGTTCGTTGGAAGCCTTACCATGGGGTCTTACATGGACCACTGCTACCTCCCTAGGTAGCTTTAGAGCCTTGAGTAGCCGGGTGATTTGCACTTCATTGGCGATCTTTTGACCAGAAGCAGTAACAAATCCTCTCCCCTTCCACAAAACCCCGTGTGCATGTACCGTGGTGAATGCATATCGGGAGTCTGTATATATGTTTACTCATTTCCCTTCTCCTAGTTCCAAAGCCCATGTAAGGGCCACCAACTCAGCAGCCTGTGCAGACCAGTGAGAGGGGAGGGTTTCCTTCCAAACGACTGCCTCCAGGGTGACTACTGCACAACCAGTATGCTTCTTACCGTCTACCACGGTGCTAGACCCGTCCACAAAGAGCTCTTCATCTGGGTTCTCCATTGGATCGTCTGTCAAATCAGGTTGAATGAGGATGGCTTGGTTTAATACTTCTAGGCAGTCCTGATTCGGTCAGCTGGGCTCGGGCAGCAGAGTGGCTGGGTTTAAGGCAGTGGTATGTCTAAAGGTGAGCCCAGGGTTAGACAACAAAAAGATTTCATACCGGGACTGTCGAGATGGATTAAGGAATTTCCTACCTTCTCCTCCTAAGATCTGTGTGTACCTCCATGTCAGTTCCCATGACAATCTTTTGGGCTTCCTGTACTATGTTGGCCGTAGCAGCCACTGCTTACAGGCATGCAGGCCATCCTCGGGCTACGGGGTCTAGTACTTTTGAATAGTAGCCTACTGGCTTCCAGGTGGGTCCTACGAGCTGAGTTAGGACCCCCAATGCCACCCCCTTATTCTCGTGTACATAAAGTCTATAAGGTTTATGGCCATCTGGAATCATTAAGGCCGGGGGTTGTACCAACGTGGCTTTTAACAATTCAAAGGAGTGTTGCTTCCCTTTTGTCCATTTCCAATCTGCCAGGCCCTCCTTGGTTAAGGAGTCATACAGGGCTTTAGCCTTCCCTCCATAATCAGGTATCCATAATCGGCAGAATCCTGTGAGGCCCAGGAAGGCTTGGAGCTCCCTAGGTGATGCAGGGGCTGGGATGTTTTGAATAGCTAAAATCCGGTCATGACTTAGTGCTCGGGCTCCCTTTGATATCTCGTAACCCAGAAAGGTTACTTTGGACTTGCATATCTGGGCTTTTTCGCGAGACATCTTGTATCCCCTTTCTCCTAGGGTGTTTAGTAGTGATTCAGTTGCTTCCTTCCCCTTCATAGTTTGTAGGGTCAAAAGGGACCTGAGCAGATCATCTAGTCCGACCCCCTGCCATGGCAGGAAAGAATACTGGGGTCAAATGACCCCAGCAAGATGTTCA
>NW_017728920.1:297688-311653 GCF_001723895.1 Crocodylus porosus | reverse complement strand
CCTTTATTGCTTGCAAGCAGGTTGACCTGGAGTCATGAGACTCAGATCAAAGCCGAACCCTAGTGCTGGTTCTTCATTACTTATATATCCTGTTACAGAGTACTGGAATCTTTCTTTAGCGCGTGCGTGCTTTAGGCCAACATAGTTACGAGACTTGGGACTTTCTAACTGTGAGTTAGCAGGGCGGGAGAGAAACAAGTAGCGGATGCCTCTTAAGATATGGTGAGGTAAGAGAAACAAGTTAGTGGATACATCTTAAGATATGGCAGGGTAAGAGAAACAAGTTGCCGATGCTTCTCCAGATATGCTCTTGTGGAATGACTAAGCGTAAAAGCAAACAGTTTTCGCCCCTGCTTTTTCTACACAGGGGCATGCCTTTGCCTTCTATCAGGACTTGTTTGCAGCTGACCCCATTTGCCTGGAGGCTGCTCAGCAGCTGCATAAGGGCCTGCTGTGCCTCTGCGCTTTGCAGGTCAAGGCTCTGGATTGCGATCTCTCCCTGGCAGAGCTCGAGGGTGCTGTGGTGGAGCTTGCCTCGGTTAGGGCCCTGGGCCTTGATGGACTGCCCATGGAATTTTAAAAAGTCTTCTGGCCCCTCCCTGGGCCCATCCTCCTCTGTGACTTCTGCGAGAGCCTTGCCAATGGGACCCTGCCAACCAGCTGCCTCCGGGCAGTGCTCACCTTGCTGCCCAAGAAGGGGGACCTTGGCTGCTTTAAGATTTGGTGGCCCATCTCCCTTCTGTACGCCGACTATAAGATGCCGGTGAAGGCACTGGTGAACCGTCTCCGCACTGTCATGGCCTCCATCATTGGGCCTGAGCAGAGCTATTGTGTGCCAGGCAGGACCATCCAAGACTGCTGTTTCTGCTGCGTGACTTGCTCATGGTTGCAGAGCGTTTTTGCCTGGATATCGGCTTGGTCTCTCTAGACCAGGAGAAGGCCTTTGATCGCATCGACCACCAGTACCTGCTTGGCACCCTCGCGGCTTTCGGCTTTGGGCCTCTTTACATCATGGCACTCCGGGTCCTGTACCATGATGCCTCCAGCCTGCTCAAGATGAACAGCGTGCTGTGCTCCCTGTTCCCAGTGCATCATGGCATGAGCCAGGGCTGCCCCTCTCGGGTGTGCTGTACACCTTGGCCATCGAACCACTGTTGCACATTCTGTGATGTCGCCTGACCGGCTTAGCCTTGCCACCAGCACTAGGCCTGACCACTGGCCCCCCGATCCAGCTGACAGCATACACGGATGATGTGACAGTCTTCCTGGGCAGCCAGGAGGATGTGCAGGCCCTGGTGGACTGCCAATGCATCTACGAGCTCTCTGACTCAGCCTGCATCAACTGGGGCAAGAGTGATACACTCCTGCTGAGGATGTGGGCTGGCAAACCACTTCTGGACCTGCCAGGGGGCCTCACCTGGCACCGGTGGGCCTCAAAGCCCTGGGAGTGTTCCTGGGGCCACCGGCCTTTGCAACCTGCAACTGGGAGGACCTGGCAGAGAGAGTGGAGTCCTGCCTGCTGCGCTGGCACTTGCCCGCCTTCTCCTACTGTGGTTCTTCATTACTTATATATCCTGTTATAGAGTATTGGAATCTTTCTTTAGCTGTGGCCGGGTCCTCATCACCCACAACCTGGCAGCAGCGACCCTGTGGCACCTCTGTGCTGTGCTGGACCCTGCACCGGAGCTACTCAAGAGACTACAATGCCTCCTAGTAGACTTCCTCTGGGACGGATACCACTGGCTCCTGTGAGCTGCCCTTTACCTGCCCACCACTGAAGGGGGCCAGGACCTGAGGACCCCCTGGCAGAACTATATATATGTATATATGTACATACTTTTGTTCTTTGAGTTTTTTGGGGTTTTTTTGTCTAGAGTGTGCAGGCAGGCCTTGCATGCATGAGCCCAGGCCTTGTCCTCGTGGTTTAGATTTTTGGGCCAACCTGTACATAATCTCTACTGCCCCCCATTTGTCATCCTCCCTGGAATAAGCGTTTCTTAAAAGTCAAAGTCTTTCTTTGTTTTTTTCTTTCTATTAGCTTCTCATGCAGTTGATTGTTTAGTTTGGCAGTACTCAAGGTTTTCCATGACATTGTTACCGGTTATACACATTTGCATCCACCCACACAAACTCCAAGTTATGGATACTTTTTAAAACTAAAAAGCCCTTGAATCCAGAATTCCTGTGAGAGCTAGGACAAAGGTGCATAGAACAAAGGATAATCAATGGAGAAAATTTTGATGTGGTTAAGGGGCAATGATGACTGTTACATGGTCTATGATAAATGGGCTGGTGTCCTCCATCCTGTCTCTAGTGGGAAGCTGTTTATAATGAACCACTACTGGCACTGCTTGGCACTATGGTTGGTAGTCTCAGTAGGCATAAGGAGGACCTAATAGAAATTAAAACTAAAGGACTTTGTTTGTTTTTTTGGATGGTTCCTTTAAGTTATAATCGAGGAGCAATGGCAGGGCAGTATGAAGAAACCTGCTTTTTTGCTGTCTGCGTCACAGCTTTTAATCCAGCACGTGTTGTGAGTACTCGGATTCACTGCAAATTTTAGAAAAGAGAAAAAAAGATGTATTTTCCATGTGGATCATAATGTCTTCATCTTCCTTTTTAAAATAAATCCTGGTGAATGGGAGGGAGGGACCTCAACTGCACAAAATCAATATTAATTACCTTTCAATAAGAGACATAGTCCATGCATATATGCTGCAGCAATGACAAAAACTGAATCCCCATTATGTATTGAGTACTTTGCTTTTATAGCATTTGTGGCTGTAGTGGCAGTTGAGCTATTAAAGGAACAATTGATTAGGCTAACTGACGTCAATACTTGAAAGAAACTTCACCTGTTTTAGAGGCAAAAATAAAAACGGATGTCTGTTAAAAATATAATTTAAGATAATCAGAATGCCATATAATAAGAGGTCTGTTGCACATAATTGATGTTCCTGTCTCATTTAGCATTGCAGTTTGCCTGTATTCAGTTTCCTCACATGGTTAGGCTATATGCAGTTTTATTATTATCTATGTCCAAAGACAAGCAAACTTCTGTTCACTTTTCTAATTTCTTTTAGAATTGCTTTGTGTTATGTCTGTCTCACATTTATTTCATAGACATTTTTAGACATTCGGGCTGGAAGGGACCCCGGAGGATAATTGAGTCCAGCCCCCTGCCCCAGGGGCAGGAAGTCAGCAGGGATCATAGGATCCCAGCAAGATAAGCATCCATACGTGTCTTGAAGGCATTCAAAGTGGGTGCTTGAACTGCTTCCGGTGGCAGTCTATTCCAAACCTTGGGGGCTTGGACAGCGAAGAAGTTCTTTCTTATGTCCAGCCTGAATCGATCACAGTGGAGTTCGTGACTGTTCGATCTTGTCATCTGTTGGGGGGCTCTGGTGAACAGACCAGATCACCCCTGAGCCTGCACTTTTTCAGGCTGAATAGCCCCATTGCTCTCAGCCTCTCATCATAAGGTCTGTTTTCCTGACCTCTGATCATGCACGTGGCTCTCCTCTGCACCCTCTCAAGCTTCTCCACATCCTTTTTGAATTGTGGAGCCCAAAACTGGACACAGTACTCCAACTGGGTGTCACCAAGGCCGAGTACAGCAGGAGAATGACGTCCTGGGATCTGCTTAAGAAGCATCTATAGATGCAAGCCAGTGTTTTGTTCGCTTTACTAGCTGCAGCATCACACTGAAACTGAACCCAAAAGTCCAGTGTCACCCCTACTGCACAGAGGCATAGGACACTTACCTACTCCTGTATGCTGCCTATTGTGAAATTTAATGATCAATGGCAAAGTAGAATTTTGAAGGTTCGGTAGCAATTTTTTCCATTTCAATATTGACGGCACTCCATTAACATGTATGTAGCTAATAGTTGTTGTTGTTGTTGTTGTGAGAGCCAGTGAAACAATATTGTACTTATTTAACAAATAACTGTACATGTTCCATGTGCTTGATTAAAGTTATTACATTTCATGCTATTTTACTATTGATAAGCAAATTGTAATTTTTTATATTGCAAAATAAATATTTTGTCAAATCACTGAGACACACAACAAATTAAAAATGTATAGCAGATTTACTACATTTTTAATTGCTGACAGGAAATAAATTTTGTTTTTGACATGGGGTCCAAAAAAAAGTTGGATGTGAAAAGAAAAAAGCTGCAGGAAGCACAAAAAGAACAAAATACTTGCAAATAATTTTTATAAATTGATTTCTCCAGCAGTAGAACAACAGTTTAGGTCTAATCATGAGACACAGAATCAAGCAGTGGAAAAATAATGAATGCTCAGATTTGGATTGAAGTGAAAGTGTTAAGGATTTTTATTTAAGTGAAAATGAAGGTGTCTCCGAAGGGGCAGTAAGAGATACTGAAAACTTTTTAAACATGTCAAGCCAGGCAAAAGATGACAATTATTACTCTAAGTTTGATTAAAAATGAAAACTGCTGTGGGTTTTGGTTTAACTGAAACCCAGGATGACTTAAAAAACAGTAACCCACTTAGAAAAATTGATTTTGGTGACCCATTCAGTTTGTTGTCCCTTACTGACAACATCAGATGTATTTACCAACGACACCAGATGTTTTTCAGAAAAGCATGGGGTTGAACAAAATGAACAGTACAATTTTAGCAGTGTGTGGGGAATATGGTAAGTTTGTATGGAAGGGGGCATGAGGGCACAGGAGATGTGTAGGGAGATGAGAGGTGGCACAGATGACATGGCAGGGGGGTGTGGGGCAAATGTCCCCCAAGGTTTCTGTGCCATGACCAGCTCCAGGTAGAAGCCAACTCCATGGCTCAGGAGGCATGACTTAATGTAGAAGGGAGTGCCGTGCCACCATGGCTGCCCATAGTGAGGCACCCTCTGCCCACCTGGCAGCAGCAGGAGCACAACTCTGTGGCCATGGCAGCACGGCACTCCCTCCTGCACTGCATCCTGACCGCTGGGCCATGGAGGCATCTCCAGTCCAGAGCTGGTCAGGTCCGGCTGCAGCCCTGTGCCCTGCTGTGGATGCAGATATCTTGGGGGGTATATGCCTCCCCTGCCACATCACTCTAGCTCTCCCACTGCATCGGCTGTTCCCTGCCCCCAGCCATGCCAATGTGTTGCCTGTCTTCCCCTACCTACAAGAAGCATTGCCTGTGCATCCTCCCCCATATCCCCATAGACTTACCTTGAGGGAGCTGGGGGAGCTGCTCTCCACAGCTGCTTGACTGCCACATGCATGTGTGCATGCACAGGCACGTGGTGTCTCCTGCCTCTGATCACCCTCCCCATTCCCTTCAGACCCAAGCAGCCCCTTGCAGGTTGGAATTCTGCCAGCCTGCAAGGAGAAACCCATGGTTTCCTGCATTTTTCTATGTTAAAGGAGAAAATACGCATTTTTCCAGTGAACAGAAAACCCAGATGCCTGGTACTAAAGCTCGGCCTCAGTCATCGTTCCTAAGCGTGTTATCTTACACCCAACACACTTAACATAACTGAATCCATCTTTTACAATGTAAAACAATATAGAAATATTACATAATTTTCCTCAGGTTTGGGCCCTAACAGCCCTCTTCCTGAGGGGGGCCAGGGCCCTCAGGCCCCCGCATACTTAACACTTCAGAAGTCATGTGCCCCAGCCCCCTAACAATTTTCATTCTCCTCCACTGGACCAGCTCCAATCTGTCCACACCCTTTCTGTAGTTGGGGCCCCAAAACTGGACTTCTGTGGGTGAGAAGAGATTGATTGACCAGTGAGATAATTTCAGATATGCAATAGCAAAGACTTATTTGGATAAATAAAGACAATGTTTATGTATTTTCGGATTTAGGGAAGAAAAAGATCTCCTGGCCAAGGTTTTTGGTTCCCCTGGGGACCTGAGTTGGTTTGCTGAGCTCCAGAGAAGTTCAAACTTAGAAGCCCAAAAGTAAGAGTTTATAAGTGTAGAAGTTCAAATTTTCCTTCAGCCTATGGCCAATATTTATAGGCGGCTGGTTTAAATATTTTAATGAATGATCTTGATTGGTTTTATTTAATTTTTGTTTGTTTGTTTCACTGAAACTTTTGAAACTGGATTAAACCAGATTCTGATTTCTTGCAGATTCCGATTTCTTGCAGACCTGAAAGATGTTAATTAGTTGGTGTTCGGGGTCCCAACTGCACAGAACACAGAGGTGGATTTACACATGGAAACATTCTCTTTAATGAGAGTGCAGGAGAATCACCTCCAATACCCAGGACAGCTGTCTTGACCTGGGCAGGAGGGGTGCAGGCACAGAGCTTAGTGCGAAGTAACATATAAACTATATACCTTGCCACATATTTTAATTTGTTCCCCTTGTTTTGCCTATGTCTTGGCCAATCACCATTTCCTTTGCTGAATATCGTTGCTCCACCTTTGTTATTGTTTTGCCTATTATAATTAGTGGTAACTATTGTTATCATATCATTATGCATGTATATAGTCTTGGTTTCACTGTCGCACAGGTGCTTTCCTGGGTGGGGTCACCCACAGGTTATCCTGTGGTCCAGAGTTCCTCTTTGTATACTATTTCCTAATAAAATAGGGAATCTTTAACCACCAAGTTATCTATCTTACCTGTCTGTATCCATCTTGAGCTAGTTCAGCTGGCTTTTGCAATGTTTGGACACTTAGACTTGTGACTCCAGTTGTAATCTTGCATTGCTAACTCAGCATTTGTTATTAGTTATTTGTATTCCTTCCCCTACAGTTGGGATTTATGTTGAGAAAGCAAAGGGAACAAAGGGAAGCTTTCTTATTTTATTTCCCTTCTCATTGTGGAATGCTGTTAACACTGTTTTAATACTACCTTAGTTTATGGTCTGATAGGGCTACTTTGTTTTAATGCTTATTTAAGCATTTTGGCAAAAATGTATTTATTATAGCAAAAGAACATTTAATACATTTGGTTACTGTGACAAAAGGAGACAACCCACGGCCCAGTTGAGAGATGTTCTTATGTCCTTGGGCAAATTGCCCACCTCTTTCTTCTCCCACACCTTGATACCTATTGTTTTGATGTTAGTAGGTGGAGGCTGCCCTTCAATCCTCCCTGATGACAAGGGCCTGATGTATACGTTTCAACCACGTCTACATGTATCCCATGCCTTGCAGATGTTTCCTCCAGCTAAGTAGTACTGGGACTTCAGCTCCAGAGTCTCACGTGGGACTCTCACTCCCCACCAGAGTTCAAAGTCCCAGTGCCCTTGCAAATGTTTCCAGGCCTACCACCTGGTCTCCCTACTGGTGTACACAGCAAGCCTTCCATATCCAGTCTAGCACCCAGCCCCTAGTCAAGTGGCTCGCACTGGGCCTTGTCAACTACCTCCTCTACCCCAGGGCCTCACAACTGTACCCCTCATAACTCTCCCCTCCTACTCAAGCTGCTTAACTGCCTCCTCACCTCTGGGGTCTCATAACTGCACCCCACAACTCAGCTGCCTCTCACAACACTGCCCCAAACTCTGGGCCTCACTACTCCACCCTCTCTCAGGGCAATGCTACTCTGCCCTATCATTCAGGCTCAGGGTTGACCACTCCTATAGGCTCAGGTGGTACCCCACTTGCCTCACTTAAGGCTCGAGGTAAAACACCTCTCCAAGCTCAGGTAGCACTCTCCTGCTGTGCCTGGCCCACCTCCAGGGTCTACCTTCCCACATGGCTCAGGCACAGTTACTCTGTATGCCTGGCCCTGAACTACCTCCAAAGCCCACCCAAAGGTGGGGGCAGGGGTTAAGGTGCCCCAACCACCTTATACTGGGATGGTCCTTGAACCTAACATTTAAGTGGCCCTGCCCCACCATGGGCAGGACCACCAGGCCTCCCTATCCCAGCAGGGTACAGTTTCAGGTGAGGCCTCCTCCTTCCCCATAGCCTCACCCTTATGTCCGAGGTGTTCCAGGAGCAGCTCAGCCCAATGTTGCCTCCTTGGTTGCTCAACACAGACTGCTCTGCTCTTACACCAGAGCTCTCCAAAATGGCCACCTTTGTCAGACACCTGGCAGCTGACTGCTCCCTTCCTTAAAGTGATGGAGCACTGAAACTGCTTCATCACAGTTACATTCATTTTTATTTTTAATTAATTTAATAATAAGCTATGGTATAGAGTATTTGGATTATTTGATGTATGTTTTTTTTTTATAATCTTTTCTTTTAGGCTTTGAGCTCTGTTTAATTAAACATGTGCATAGTTTCCTTCGCTTTGCTAACCAAGCTAGTTGCTACATTTGCAGTTTCAAACTATGGTCACTTAGATACAGGCTTTTGAGGCCTTCTGCTTTAGCTACACTTCCAGAGCTTTGGCTTGAACCTCTTGAAAATGGCTAAGCCTGGCAATAACTTACCCATGGCTTATGCTAAATAAGGCCTACACTTCCTCTCTGCCATTTGTCCTACACCTCACCATTGTAGTGTCCAAGGACTTAAACAGAGAAATATCTGTGGAACTTCACCTGAATTAAGCTAGTAACTTCACATGAACCAAGCTGGAGAGTGTCAGATAAGGACTAGGGAGTAAAGAGCCTTTATGTCAATAGATCTCATATCCTGAGATGCATGCTGTTTAGGGGACCAAAACTCCTACTTCTGGTGGGTCCTTATCAGCTGGGCTTGACCTGGGCCAGCATCCCTGGATGTGCCTGATGTACTTCTGGGTTGCCGTCAGGGAGCCTTGGCCTGGCTGCGACCATGGCTAATTGAGCCCTGCTGCCACACATCTCCCTGCCAAAGTTTCCATATGGTGGTATTTTCCATGTTCTCCTTGTATCTCTCTGTGCTGGCTATGCACACTGAGATAAAAAGTTCCGCCACCTTGTTGGTCCTATTGGGCCTATGGTTAATAGAAAATGTAAACAATTGCACTGCCAAAGACCACTGTGTGGGACTATTATGATATCATCTATATAGGATGCAGCGTAGGCCACATGCGTTGCCAGGAGGTCATCTGTCAGGCGTTGAAATGTGGCTGCTGCCTCATGAAGCCCAAATGGTATGCATTTGAACTCTAACAGACCCCATGGCATTCTAAAGGCCATTTTAGGTTGATCTCTTGTTGCCATTGTGATCTTCCAGTAGCCTTTGGCATGATCAATGGTGGCGATAAACTGCATTCGCCCAGTTCTCTGCAGGAGCTCCTCAATGTGCGGCATGGGGAATGTGTCAAAAATGGCTGTATTGTTGACTTTGAGGAAGTCTATACAGAGTCTGAGGGACCCATCTTTCTTGGGTACCACCACTATAGGGCTGCTTCACAGACTACGTGAAGGAGCAATAATTCCTTGCTCCCACATTTTCTCCACCTCTAGTTTAACTGCATCTTGTAGGTGGTGTGAAATGGACCTCCACTTCTCTCTTATCACCACCTGCTTTGGCGTATCTATCCTATGTTCAATACCTCTGGCCTTGCCAGGTTTTTCACTAAATGCCTCTTGATACCTCCCTATCAGCTGCTGTATGTCTGCTTGTTGTTCTGAACTTAAATTATCCGCAACTTTTATGGGTCTCTTATTTGCTGCCTCTCTGAGACCTTCCCCCATTTATGGCCCCAAATCTTCCTGCCTTTCTTTGGGACTCAACATCCACCCTTCAGGACCTTGCCATTTTCTTAATAGGTTCACATCATAGATTTGCTTTTCTTTCTTGTGACTTGGTCAGTGGCCTTCATAGTCCACAGGCCCTGCCTGCCATACAACCTTGAAGGGTCCTTGCCGTTTGGTAAGCAGCTTACTGGTAGAGGTGAAGAGCAACATCAGCACCTTTTCCCCAACTTGAAACCTACGTTCTTGGGTCTTTTTGTCATATTCTGTTTTCTGCTTTTCCTGTACTCATTTCAGGTTTTCCCGTGCCACTTGCATGGCCTGTCCTAACATGCGAACTAGGTCTTGTCTATGTTTTGGTGCACTTACACTCCTTTCCCCTGTTTCTTCCCATTCGTCTCTCAAGCTCTGTAACAATCCTCATGGCAGTGGCCAAATACAAATTCAAAAGGTGAAAAACTGGTTGATGCTAGCGGTGTATCCTGCAGCACAAACATCAAAGGTGTAAGTAGTAGATCCCACCTTCTTGGTTCTACCTGAGTTCAGTGATGCAAAATACATTTGATGGTCCCATTCAAGTGCTCTACTAAGCCATTGGCTTGGGAGTGATACATCATGGTTCTAAGTTGCTTAACCCTGAGCACCTGACAGGTGGCTCTCATTACCCCAGCCATAAAGTTAGATCCCTGGTCAGTTAGGATTTCCCAGGGAACTCTCACCTGAGATATCCATTTTAATAACTCGTCTGAAATATGATGGGCTGTAACTGCCCTCAGGGGTATCACATCCAGGTAATGTGTAGCATAATCTATCAATAATAACACATATTGATTCCCCAACCCACTCTTCGGCAATGGCCTGACTACATCTAGTGTAACCCTCTCAAAGGGGGTACCAATAAATTGGCATACTCTGCAACAGCACCTTAGGGGCCTTCTCTCCTGTGCCTTCTGACATTCCTCACAAGCCTCACACCATCAAGATACCTCCTCCTTCATTCCAGGCCCCAAGAACCATTGTGATATTTGGGTCACTATATTTAGGTCCCTCCCAAAGTATCCACTCATAGGGAGGCATGCGCCTGGTCCCAAAGGGCCTTTCAGTATGTGGGGGCACCAAGAATTGGTGAGTCCACCCCTTTTTCCTGGTGGCTTGACTGACCCTGTACAATAACCCATTCTGCATTTTAAAGTGTGGGTTACTTACGATTAATGCTGGCTGTGTAATCCACTCATCCACTTGGGCTAACTTTCCCTCTCATACCTTGTCAAATTCCTGTTCCTCCTCTTAGGCTAACTTTAACCAAGGTCCAGGTGCCTCAGCATTCACCTGTATTTCTGGGTCTTCTTCTGATGATGAGGTATCACCCTTGCTAGCTACCCAGCCCTCAACTTAGGGCCACCCCTTTTGGGCTTGCTCTGCCTTTTTAACCTCTCTGAGTACCTCATCCAATGGGGCCCAATCTCTTCCTATAATTATGTCAGCATCAAGGTTCAGTGCAAACTCGACCTTTAACTTCCCCCTTTGGTTGCCAACCCACATTGTAATATATCCTCTCTAATAAAACTCCACCACTCTGTGTATAAATCTCATGCACACTGGTTTACACCATTCTATGATGTGCTTGGGTATCAAACCCACTCTTACTAGGGTCTGTGCACATCCTGTGTTTAAGGTAGCCCTCAGTGTTTTTCCTGCCAATTCCACCATCACGGTAGGGTGGTCCCCATTTGTTCAAAAGGTCTTTCAGTAACTGTAGGAGTGTTCTCAGTCTTTTGTCTTCCTTCTCTTTTTTTTGCTCTGAAAAGTCAGTGGTAATGCTCCGGAGTAAGCTCCGATCGATGAAGGATCACAGTCAAGTAACTTGAAGAAGCTGTAATATCCAAAAATGTAATAATCAAAATTAATTGTAGAGACCTTTTAGATCTAGTGGGATAACTCATACATGCATCAAGATCCAGATTAACAGACAAACATAGGGCACCTATACATACTTATCAAGGCTGCTCTGATGCACGGTAATTACAGCAATCAATCAAGTTTGCTGGAGTGTGGTAATTATGTGCTTCAGCAGACTCCAGCATCATATGTATCAGCACCTTTGTGCTAAAACCTGGCAGTAGGGGTCCTTTAACTAAAGCTCGTTCAATGACCTTTAGTTAAAGTGCCCTCACCACCATTTTTCTGCATGGGGACACTGATACACCTTGTGGCGGGCCAGTAGGGGGTGCTTCTGTGTTAAGCCATCACCTCACTGTGTCTGACCACCTTCCAGTGTCTGAGTGCCTCCCTGGGGGGTGCCTCACGTCTGGCCGACCCCCTTTCTGGAGCACAACTGCTAGCCTGGGGGTAATGCCACTACCACCCAGGGTCTGGACTGATCCTGGCACTGTGACCCTGGAAAACACAGGCCTAGTAGTCCTTGAGGGTACTCGACCCACTCCAAGAACTTGGGGTGCTTCCCTCAGTTTGAAGCACAAATAGTGGTCTTCCTTAGTCAGCAGAACCAAAGGGACCGCAAGGCATAATCTAGAGCCACTCCCAGTAAGTCTCCCATGCTAGGTACAAAGGAGAACTTTATTGGTTACAAGGAGTAGGGTTGGAATCAGGTATAGGCTTGAGTAATATCAGAGAAATCCCATAGAGCAAACTGGTATGGCTGGGTAGCCTTTGATCATGCATCTGAGTTATTGCAAGCTATACATCTAGTTAGATCTCAGGTAACTTAGTCACAAGTATCATCAAGAGGCAGGTGGAGATTCTTTTTGAAGGGAGGCAGTTCATTGATCATGAGTTTCAAGAGAAAGAACAAGTTTCAGATGGTCCAGTTTCTCTCTGAGTTTTCATCATGGCACCTGTCCATCCTCCTGGGCAGTGCTTAACTTATATAGACTTTATGACCACATTTACGTGGCCTAATGGAGGCCAGCAACTGTTGCCTGCCAGCCAACCAATTTGAAATGCATCAGTGGTTTCTGGGTAGACTGGCATTGCTCAGAACAATAGGGAGCCCAAGCCCCTCACCCAGGTATGTGATGCCAGTAATGTAGGCAGAGGCAGCAGGTTACCCCCTCCCTCAGGAATGTATCTAGCTCAGGGTCACATGAAGGGATGGGGCAAAGGAGTGACCAGGGTAACCAAATTGTCAGGTAGCAGAGTTTTGGAGAGAGACAGAAATCATATTCTGCCACACACCTGACACTCTGGGTGTTTTAATTAGAATGGCTCTTGGAGCCCCTCTAATTAAAGCTCCCCCCCACCTCCCAGTGGATATCTATAAATGCCCTTTGTTACAGATTTAACAGTAATCAGTTTTGTCACTTTGAGATATTGGGTTCTCCCTGTTATCCAATGGCTGTTCTACTCAAATAGCTCTCATGGCAACAAACCTCAAGAGTCTGGGCTAATCATATTCTAAAACAGTGGTGACAAACTCACCTTGTGTCTTGAGCAGAAGCAGAGCTCCTTGGGGACTGGATCCAGCCCAGAGCACATGGCAGCAGCAGTGGTGGTAGTGGCAGCTGTGGTGTCTCTGGCACAAGGCACAGGACATGCAGCGGTAGCTCCAGCTCCTATATTCCTCATGCTGATGTCAGAGTTACCGCTTCTGGCATGTACTGTGTGCTGCAATAGCAGCTTCAGCTCTAGCATGGGGCATGCAATAACAGTGACTTCTTCAGCAGGAGGTGGCAATGGGTCAGTAGAGGAAGAGGTAGGACCACAGTAGTTGCTTGAGCAAAATGGTGGGAGGGGGACCAAGACTGTATCAGCCCTTGCTTGCCCTCCTGCCACTGACTGCCATGTCTAGTATGGACCAAAGGCCCTGGATTCTGTGGCAGGCCACTTTCCCAGCCATGCCCCCAACTTCTGTTGGCCTATTCAGCAGCCCAGTGGACCAGATAGAGAGCCTTTACAGGCTTCATGTTTGACAGTCTTGTTTTACAGTATGCAGTGGCTTTGCAACATTTAGGTCTACAGTGAGGGCTGTCCATAGGTTTTTAAATTCATATTGGATGTTTTCAGGCAGAATACTTTGGTATGGTTTCATAGTTTCATAGTTTGTAGGGTCGGAAGGGACCTGAGACTCCAGCATCATGTGTATCAGCACCTTTGTGCTAAAACCTGGCAGTAGGGGTCCTTTAACTAAAGCTCGTTCAATGACCTTTAGTTAAAGTGCCCCCACCACCATTTTTCTGCATGGGGACACTGATACACCTTGTGGCAGGCCAGTAGGGGGTGCTCCTGTGTTAAGCCATCACCTCACTGTGTCTGACCACCTTCCAGTGTCTGAGTGCCTCCCTGAGGGCGCCTCACGTCTGGCCGACCCCCTTTCTGGAGCACAACTGCTAGCCTGGGGGTAATGCCACTACCACCCAGGGTCTGGACTGATCCTGGCACTGTG
>NW_017728920.1:293259-297138 GCF_001723895.1 Crocodylus porosus | reverse complement strand
TCAGGTCCCATAGCCTCTCCTCATAGGGCCTGCCCTGCTGCCCCCTGATCATGCAAGTGGCCCTCCTCTGGACCCTGTCCATGTTGTCCACATCCCTCAGTGTATGCCTCCCTTTTAGCTAGGAGACCTTCCTGGATGCTTTTGGTGAGCCATGGGGGCTTTTGATCTGTGTTGGGATATGATTTTTAAAATTACTAGAGCCCTGATTCTGCAAACACTTATGCACATTCAAGAATGGGAAAACTTGCATAAATAAAGTTGAGCCCATGTATAAATGTTTGCAGGACAGAGATGCTATTCTTCTTGTTTTCCTGCTAGCTGCCCATCATATATTCAGAGGTACTAGAAATAGGGTACTGCTTGCTTACCTCTCTTCATGAAAAAATGTAGAATGTTAGCCTTTCCCACTACTGTATCTGCATATAGAAATATTCCCTATATCACATCTAAAAATTATCCCACCTTTAGAAATTATTTCTCCCACCTTTAAAACTATCCTACCGGTATGACATTAAAACCTTTCAGTTCATACCACAAATATGTTTTACAGGGCAGGATAATGCTGACTGTGATTTCTCTTTTTTCATATTCTTAAAAGATGTGACCTTTCTTTTCTTTTTTGCTTTTGAGAATAATTGAGCTCCATCTGTGGGTTTCATGTGGCAAAAGGCACAGATGATTTTGCTGCAATATTCTTGTTTTCAGCCACCTAGTGTGTTATGGGGGGGAAGGAGGTGATAAAAGGCTCCTTGGAAATAAAGAACGTTAGAAACTATGGTTTTGGCAGTTGAACTACAGTAATTACAAATGGCAGGAACTAGATTTACTGATCATGCAATTGGGATGGTAGTTTGACAAGTGGACATGAATGCCTGAGCTTCAGAAAATCATCCGTTCATATTGCTGTATCATAACAAGCCCAAATCACAATTCTATTAATATTTTCCGGGCCATGTCTCTTCCATCTGTAATATTTTATTCAGAAAATAGAAGGAAATCCTTTCTGCTGAAAATAGTTTGCAAAATTAAAGCTTGTTTCCCCCCCTTTTCTTCCCTATTGCCATTGCTTTGTCTGAAATTACACTTGTAAACTTACCTCCTTTAACTGTGCAATGCTGTCTTTGTAGTCAGCATTGGCTCTTCATTTGGCTACTGTATCCAAATAATGTATTCTATGAACAAAACACCTTTTAAGCCAACTTAAATTTGCAACCGATAACTTGTCATGTACATCAACTGCAATAAACTTTTCCTTTACATTAGTGGAAATACAAACCCCTTACATATTCATGAGTACTGTACTGTATAGATGAATTTTGGATTTTTTTTCACATCCTGCCATGTGACTAACATTTATAGTAGCTTTTGGTATTATTACTGAAAAACAGACAAGTAAAATTCAAACAAATGTAGAAGTTATACTGTAAAGCAGTGTGCTTAAACATATCATTTGGATTCCTAAAAATATCAACATTATATAAAGATTCCTGAAAGTGTGAAAATTCTTTATATTTCCCCCACACAACTTTACCACATATACATAAGTCATCTATTAAAATAAACACAGTAATGTTCTGAGAAAAGTTTGTGTATCTAATATGTTTGTTTTGGCATTCATATTCCAGACAGTTGTGTGTGAAATGGGAAAGAGAAGGTGGTGAGGTAGAGAAAGGCCTGTGATAAAGGCAGCAAGAAGGAAGGAAAATAAAGAAAGTGGGAAGCAAAAAGTGCAATGTTCCAACGTTCTCATTAGAAAGAGAAGAAGGCTCAAGTACCTGATAAAAAAAGAAGTAAACTAAGTTTTTTTAAAATGATCTATAAAGTAGCACAGTGCTGCTAAACATGTTGTCTTTACAAATTTGCAGGAAGAAAAAAGACAGTAAATGAAGGAGATGATCCAGTCAGTAACTTTGAATTGGCACAATGCCGTAGAAGGAGAAAAATATACAAGCATGAAGAGAGTTAAACTATTGTTTCTTATGGTATGAAAAGATACATGAAATGCATGCTGCTTGCTATTTCTTACTTTCTTTAGTTTAGTACTGATCTTGTGACCTTACTCTAACAAATGTCCATTGTCTAAAATGTGAGTTTTCCTTGAGTAAGCACTGAAGGAATGGACTCTTCATGACCTAGAATTCAGAGACTTTCTATTTTTCCAAATGATTCAAATGTAATGCACAGAACAAAATTTTCAAAGCAAGTCACAATGGATGTGCTCCTCAAAAACATTCTCACCTAATGTGCATGCAAACTCATCTGTGTGCTCCTAAAGACTTTGGGGAAGCTTTTGAGGCATTTGTGATTGTTTCTAGAGATGGCCAGGGTCACAGCTATCTAGTATGTACATGTAAATTACAGTACATGCATGAAGATGCAATGGTTGTACTGGCATGTACAAGCAGGCAGCACAGTGGTGGATTGGGCAGGAAGCAGAAAACAGCAGATTGGGCTGGGGGAGGAGATCAGGGTAGCACTTGGGGAGGATGCAGGGTTAATTTGTGGAACTCATACCAAAAAAGTTGGCCCATATTGAATAGACTATATGGCCATGTCCAGACAAGCACAGATGTTTGGTTCCCCAGGGACAAGTAGCAGCAGCACCCTGCTTTCTTTCTGCACCGGGTTTTTTGACCCTGGGATCTCTATACAGTGTTCATGGCCAAAGTTGTCTGGACATGGTGTATATGTTCTTTTCTGTGATGTTATACCTGTAAGTGTTCTCCCCTATACATGAACAGACAACAAACAAGGAAAGTTTAAAAATAACATATTTTTTACACTGTAGCAGGATGGGACCCTAGGGTCACCGTGCACTCCCCTAGGGACTACCTTCTGTACCGTACCAAGCATTCTCTAAGCACCCTTGGAGTCTCAGCCACCACGTCTTTGATATGTATTTTATTGTAGGGAGGCTGCCCTTCATTCCCTTGGCTATGGCTTTCCTGCTAGGTGCTGGCCCTGCCTTGGTCTCCCTGGCACTTGGGTGTCCTACAGACCTGACTCGCTCCATGCCCTGTCAACTCTCTGTCCCTTCCCAGTCTCGTCCTGCTTGGGCTCTGTAGAGCCCTGCCTCACTCTGTACCTCATGGTGCTCAACGGCAGTTGCTGGCCCTCTCTCTCTGGGCTTCTCACTCACCCCGCGCCCCACTGGCACTCAGGTTCTCCACGACCTTGTTTGTTCTGCCTTCCGGGGTACTCGGGGTCAGCCCTCTCCCAATACTGCACCTTTGCCTTGGCGCTCGGGGATGACACCTCACCCTCTGCTGAGCCCTGGTGGATGCTCTGGGTCAACGCCCTCCCTGCACTGTCCTTTCTGGCAGTCTGGGAGGCACACTCCCTCTGCTGCATCCTTTTTGGCTTCATGGTCACTGCCCCTCTCTCTGGGGCTTCTCAGCAGTGCTGCCCCCTCTCTCTGGGGCTGGGGTCGACACTCTAATGTGGTTCCCCTATGAGGCCTCCTTCATCCCCTTATAGCCTTGCCCGAACCTCCAGTGAAACAACAACCAAAACACAAGCCCCTCCGCTATAACACAAATCTATGCCTCATGGCTAAAACGTCCTCCAAACCACATCACAGGTGTTCCATCTCTCACCCATGTCACTAGCTGCTCGCACATCCAGGCCTTTTCCCTTTGCACGTTCAGGGCCAAGCTTCTTCCTCCTTGGCCACGGGCTGCTCCCCCTCTCTGGGCATTGACCTGCGATTTATGTCTGAGCCAGGCCCTGCCCCTTTCATTCAGCTGACCAAACAGGTGTGTGTCATAGTTTCATAGTTTCATAGTAGCTAGAGTCGGAAGGGACCTAGGAAGATCATCTAGTCCGACCCCCTGCCTTGGCAGAAAAGAGCACCGGGGTCAGATGACCCCGGCAAGGTGC
>NW_017728920.1:292037-293159 GCF_001723895.1 Crocodylus porosus | reverse complement strand
CTCGGGCGACTGTAACATAGTCCTTCTTGGTGATGACCCCACCCCTCCATTGGGTGTATGCCTCCCTTTTAGCAAGGAGACATTCCCGGATGCTCCTAGTGAGTGTCCTTAGCTCTGTCCAGTTGCAACCGGTACCTGAGTCACTACTCCGGCTTTCCAAGTAGCTGGCACCTTAGTGCCCTGCTACATACACAACAATATTATAGATTCACAGGTAAAATAAATATAGTTTCATTATTAAGACAAATATGGATATATTCATAGTCTGGAATCATAAGCTAGAAAAAATGCTAAACTACTATAATCATTATACAGAATCATTGCAAAAAATATATTGTATTTTTACATTCAAGAAAATTAAATTAACAACAACTCAGGCAGAAGTTGGCTGACTTGATGCACTTTTTTCTCAGTCTGGCATTAAAATAATCTGATCACCTGTGTAAATGAATGGATAGATTTGAAAATGTCATGATTGCAGTTAAAATACTATAACTGAACTGAAAAAAATCTGCTTTGCTCCATTAAAGAAGTAAGGGGTTATGTATTTGAAATACTGCTTGTAAACTGAAACTGTAGAGTGTGAAAAAAAAAGAATGGTGTTTTTAGATATTCTTTAACCTGAAACAAAATGCTTGATATGAGAAAAATACTTTCTGGGTTACTAGTCTTATCTAAAGCCCACTGAGGTCAATGGATTTCTATTACATGCAATTAACTTTTTAATCAACTTACTAAATTTCATTCAGTTTCTTAATAAAGTGTATAGAAATGTAAATGCAGCAGCTTTCATGTTGCAGATAATTTTGCAATCTATAATGGGCTATATATTTATAAAACAAAGGCATATGATAAAGATGACCCACAAAGGAAAAATATGAGCATGTGCCTTCCTAACAAATTTTTTATTTATAAAGAAGTTCTGGAGGGGTATATTCACTAGGAGCACTTGAGTTTCTACATGCTTCATTAGTCACTAAGGGCACTTGTACACATGATGGGGGTTTAATCCCCAGGGTTTTATTCTATGCACTATAAGATGAAATGGTGGGGCATAAAATAAAACCCTGAGAATGAAACTGTTTCAATTTTTTCCATCATGTTACAGTGAGGGGCCTTTTT
>NW_017728920.1:287724-291932 GCF_001723895.1 Crocodylus porosus | reverse complement strand
GGTGAGCTGCCAGCAGACTGAGTGGCCCCTGAACTGCAGGGGCCCCTGGTCCTTTCCTCTGCAGTGGCAGCATCCCCCAGGGATGATGGGGTTGGCGGCTATCAGGCTAGGTGCTGCCTCAGCTTGGAGGCAGCACCCAGCCCAATCCTACTGCAAGCAGCATGCAGCAGGCTTCTGGCAGGTGGGCTCAGGAAACAGTTGAATCTAGCCATGTGCTGCCTCTGAGCTGTGGTAGCACTTGGCCCACTAGCAGCCTGCCAGGTGGCCCCGTGGGGTGCTGCCACCGTGGAGGGAAGGACCGGGGACCCACGCAGCTCAGGGTCAACTCAGCCTGCTGGCAGCTTACCCCCAAGCCATGAGTAGGCTCCACCAAAAAACCAAACAAACAAAAAAAAGGATCAGGCCCATCGCTGCTTCTGCCTTTGGCGGCGAGTGGGGAGGGGGTGGTGAGTGGCGATCACCTGCATGCAATGTTCCCTCTAAGGTATGCGCATGCATGGCCATGCACAACTAAAAGTCTGGCTGTGCACAGCCTTCGCAAGGCTGCGCACCAGGAGAGGAGCTTAAGGTAAGCTCCAAGGCAGGGCGGGGGCAAGGGCCTGGTGTGGGCTCTGCTGGCTCTGAGGAACTGCTCCACTCCCCCGCATCACCTCGGGGAGCAAGAAGGCATGTGGCATCAGGGCCAGGGAGTGGAGCAGTTCCCTGAAGCCGGTGCAGCCTCACTTGGGGCAGGCAGTGGCTCCTTTGGCACGGCAGTGGCAAGGCAGGGATGGAGGCTGAGGCTGGGGACTGGTGCAGGTTCCACTGGCTCAGGGGAAGAGCTCCACTCCCCTGCCCTGATGCCATGTGCCTCCTCTCTCCTCAAGGTGAAGCGAGGGGAGTGGAGCAGTTCCCCAGAGCCGGCAGAGCCCGCCCCAGCCTCCAGGCCCTGGCCCCAGCCTCCAGCAGCAGCCTCTGGCTCCAGCCCCCAGGCCCCAGCCCTCAGCCCCCTTCGGTAAGTGTCCCATGCCGGACCAAGGAGGTGCACTCATGGACCGAAGCGGCATGCTCACAGACTGCTACTCTTTAGAAGGAATATTGCCTTCAGGCACCACCAACAGTGTCAGCAGTGCCTTTTCATAGGGGGTGCACAGCCATGCTCAAACCCAACAAGGATCAGGCACCTGCTGAAGGCAGTAGTGAGGGACTCAATCCTTTTTTTCTGTGGACCCTGCCCACCTCTCCCATGGCTGGGGTGTGAGCTGACAGCCACATCATCAATTTGCAACATTGCAAACTAAATTACAAAGTCATTTAAAACCCCCCAAAATCTTGCGCATGTACATTGTGATACCATTAAGTCACACAAAGTGACATTTTCATCACCTGTACATGTTAATGGCATCATGTGTAGAAGCACCCTAAGTCCAGATACCTATCCCATCCTTACATTTATACTAGATTCACAAAATAGGCATTACTTTGCCTATACCACTCACACAGCCAAGTCCACTAATATGCTCAAACCACAACTAACTCCAGAATACTCAGTAGCCCATTGGTTAAGGGTTTTTCTTGAAAAGTGGAAGATGGGGGTTCAGATCTTCTCAGGTAGAGGAAAATAAAGAACTATGCTGAGCTTTAAAGACTATTTGAGCTGAACAATTTCCAACCCACTACAGTATCTAACTCTAGAAGTCTGTGAATCTCAGAGCTAGGAGTTAAGTTATATCTCAGGGGGGAAGAACATAAGGTGTATTACTCTCTTCAACCTATCCTATTAGCTTGCTTAGGTGTAGGTGTCTCTGAATCCTGTATTTTGGAGCCTTTATCTTCCCCTGTACACTTACATTTGGGTTATGAATTCCATTAGTTTACAGAGCACCTAAAAGTAAATACCTAAGAGGGTGCTGAACTTTGCAACACTCAAGTCAGCCTTGTGAGTCTAGTTTGAAGCAGCTCAGATAATGTGGACTCAAGATTTGCTTTGGAGTTTGAACAGTTATTTGTTGAAGTGTTTTCTGCAGTGTTCTAAGTTAAGTGGTTACTTCCAGTATGCCCAAATACATGTTCAGGACCTCTAATGAACAAAGCTAAATAAAATTTTTGCCTCAGAAGCCAGAGTGAGTTAAATGAGCAGATGTGAGGCAGAACCCTTCAATGGGAGCAGGATATTATGGGGGCCTCCAGGACCTGGTGTTATGCTAGTGGGAAGAGAAAAAAAATGTATTTTAGATAGGATTTCACTTTGGGAATCTGGGGGACTAGAGTTGATTTACATGAACGGCAGTTAACTGTGTTCAGGTACCCTGAAATCTAAGCTGATAACTTCAGCCCTATTTCAGTAAGGGGTAAACTCCCTGCTTTAGCTCTCACTGGTCATGTCCACCGAGTGTGGCTGGTGAACTCATACTGATGGGGCAGGTGCAGAGTCACTCAGGAGCAGGTGATGGGGGGGGGTTGCAGCCAGCTGGGAGCAGGGCGGGGTGAGGGGACTGGTTTGCAGCCGGCTGGGCACTCCAGCCAGGAGTGGGGAGGCTGCAAACCCCCCGGCTGGCTGCAAGCCCCTGCTCCCCCCCCCATTCCCATGTGCCACTCCACCAGTCTGAATTCACCAGCTGTGTCTGATGTCTACGTGAGCCATTTACCACAAAGCTGACTAATTAGATCCACAGTAAAGTCTCAGCATCTACACAGGTGGCTCTATTACGCCATGGTAAACTAATAAATGCTTTGTATCCTGTGGGAGCATTATTTTGTGTACCACAATACATGTGTAGATGCTGACAGGACTGGCAGGGGCACAAGGGTGTGGAGTCTGCCTACTGGCTAGTCCTGCACTGGAGTCCCCTTGTGCCCCAGCCAGCCCCTCCGCAGCACATTGAGCCATGTTGGAGCAGTGCTGGGATGGCAGGCTGACCTGGTAGGGTTTCTCTGACATAGCTCAACATGCTGTGTTCCTGGATGTTTGTTCAAATGCAGCACCCAGGAGCAATAAACTCTGGCACATTATACACCAGAGTTTATTGTTCTGAATTAATTGCATGTATAGATGCGCCCGCTGTAAGATAAGGTAACCTTAGGTATGGGGACAATTATTACCCAGTCGTTGAGGTGTATAAGTTCCAGTTCCCTCTTATATGTGTGCATGCGAAAGTGCTTGAAGTGAGCAGTTTGTTGTTTGTAGCCATGTTGCTCTAAGGACATAGGCAGACAAAGTTCTTTGGGTTAATGTGATATCTTTTATTAGACCAATTAATAGTTGGAAAAAATTGTTCTTTGAAAGCTTTCAGGCACAAACACCCTTCTTCAGGCCTAGAGAGAGTCTGCTGTTGCTGAAGTGAGCAGGGCCCAGGAACTCACTGCACCTCAGCTGCTTCATGATAACTTTTCTGGTTCCTGCAATTAGGCTACGGTAGCTGAAGGCTGAACTGTGGCAACTTAGTGGGGAGAGTTTCTATGGGGTGTGATGGGAGCAGAAGTAAACAAATAGTTACACTCACTGTATGGTTAGAGCACGGGAGGAAGTGCAGAGTTACAGTAATGAGACTTTTACCTAACTCAGTTTGGAGATGAATATTATTTACATTATTTATTTATTTATTAACTTCCTTCTTCTGGGAGTTTCACTGAAAAAGGATGAAAAGGCATAGGGTTGAACTGAGAGAGGATAGAGCAAATTGGATAATGAAATTACAATCCTAAATATGTGGTGCTCCATGACCAGTGGGGTCCCTCAAGGCTCTGTCCTGGGACCCATCCTGTTCAACATCTTCATTAAGAATGTAGACATTGGTATCAGAAGTGGGCTGGTCTAGTTCACCAATGATACCAAACTTTGGGGTAAAGCATCCACACCTGAGGACAGGGGGGTGATCCAGGATGACCTTGACAGGCTCAGGAAATAAGCGGACAAGAACCTGATAGTGTTTAACACCGAAAAATGCAAGGTTCTCCACCTTGGGAAGAAAAACCTGCAGCATGCTTACAGGCTCAGCAGTGCTACACTGGCCAGCACTATGGAGGAAAGGGACTTGGGGGTTGTGATTGACCACAAGATGAACATGAGCCTTCAACATGATGCGGCTGCTAATAAAGCGAGCAAAACTCTGGCTTGCATCCATAGATGCTTCTCAAGCAAATCTCAGGACGTCATTCTCCCCTTGTACTCGGCCTTGGTGAGGCCGCAGCTGGAGTACTGCATCCAGTTTTGGTCTCCACAATTCAAA
>NW_017728920.1:282515-287394 GCF_001723895.1 Crocodylus porosus | reverse complement strand
TGACCCCAGCTGACTTCCTGCCCCTGGGGCAGGGGGCTGGACTCGATGATCTTCTGAGGTCCCTTCCAGCCCTAATGTCTATGAAATCTATGAAATCTATGTTTACGTATTAATGTAACTCCTTTGTAATGGTCCATAAATCTGGATATTTAGTCTGTTATTACACATGGGAACTTACAATCAGTTGGAATCTCTAAAAGAGCTGATTTGACTCAGTCACTGGATGGCTGAGCTGTTGTAAATGGGTAATGAAATATGAGTATATCAAACATCATCAGATATACTACAACAGGATCTGGTATGACTAAAATATGAAGTATATCATGGCTACTCCAAACAGTATTATTGCTGATGATGTCATTTATTGTAGGTGCCACTCCAAAATGAGGCAGCCAATAAACATTTTTAACATTTTATTATGTGATTTTGTTCGGTTTACCTCAAAAAGTGGAAATTGATTTGTCTCCAAATCCAAGTGATTCCAATAGACAGTTTTAAGATTAAAGGAAGTTAGTCCTATACAACATAATGAAAAAAGTTAGGCAAACAAATGCAGTTTTCATACATATATTCAAAAATCTAACCCATTAGTGATGACTTGTATCATTGGAGGCTGACATGTTTAAGATAATAGCCATACCCTTTCCTTTTCAGATGGCCTCTTTATTGAATGATCAGTAGTAGGCAGGCACTAAACTCTGCATTGCAAAGAGTACTGTTTTAGCATTCTTTTAACATTTCATTTAATGGTGCACCTTGTAGGAGGATAGTTATCATCATCAGTAGGAGTCGGAAACAGTAGCGAATAGCATCATGCTTCTACTTCAATAGGATGCTGTTGAATCGCTGCTTAGCAATCCTGCAGCCCACAGCATCACTAATCTTTAATATGTGAAATTATTGCATTCTTTGGCATTTTGGAACAGGATATTATTCATTAGTCATATACCTGAAATCAGATGGATTAGAAAGCAAGCAGTGGAGATCTCTCTCTCCTGGCCCCCCCCCTTTTTTTTCCTACTGGAAATGAGACTAATGGCTAAAAGCTAATAGCTATGTTTATGACAAACTATGTATAAAACAGGGACAGTAATGAACAAAAAATCCATATCTGTTACATTTATTAAACTTTTCAAAATATGATATGTAAGCCAAAGTAAAAAGTCCTTCACATGATGCAATTCAGAATCCTCTCAGCATTAAAAAGAACAAAGCAATTTGTGTGAAAATTTGTCTTGTGATATTGTATAAACCTCTACTAAGCAAAATATGGTGGCAGAAGGAGAAAAATTCAGTAAGTATGCTTCCATCTGTAATATAGTGATGAGAAAAAAATAGCAATGGGTAAGATAGCAGCATACCGGAAGTTTAGTAGCCTCTTGATCATAGGTTTCATACAGTCACAAGCACTTCTTTTCTAAAGAGCCAAAGAAGATGTATTTGGGTTTTCTTTGATACCCTCCAATCATATAATTGTATATATGAGCATCAAGATATTTGAATTTGCACAGTTTATTTTCATATTGAAGTGGGTTATAAAGTAGTCTGATAATTGAGCAAGTGCCTTTGGCTAGAAGGAACAAAAGGTTAAGGAAGCATAGCTGTTACCAAGTTAGATATGGCAGCCATTGCTCATGAATTTTACCAGTCTCTATCAGACAGATCTCCTTAGTTTTATAAACACATAGTCCAGTTAGGATCACCTTCACTTCTATTAATTCTGTTATTCATTTTTCATTAATTGATTTTCGTCCTTTTTCTTTATGTCTTTTTCTTCCCCATAGCTATAGTGCAATATAACAGTATTAGCCAAAGCTATTTGCACTCCGTGGTTCTGCCTCTAGAATTTTCAAAAGCATCTGGAATTTTGCCAGACCTTGGCCTGTTTCATCAGAGAGATCTTGGCTTGCAAGAAGTTTCTAAATACAGGTCTCCATAAAAGGCTTATTCTTGCAACAAAAACTCCAATAAATATAGAGATTCCATTCTAAATACTTGTCCTGGGCCTTTAAGCAGTGCAACGGAATAGGCTGCAAAATGACAGAGACTGGGTGCTTCTACACAAGACGCTTACCATAGTTGCCTAAGTAGCTCCACAGTGAACATCTCAGTGTCTACATATGCATTGCTACTAGGACAGAGCAAACTAATGACCTCTGCCATAGGTTGGTACTTGTAAACACAAGTATCCTACCACAGAGTTGTTACCCTCTGTAGCAGTGCATGTATAGATGCTGATGGGGCTGGCTGGGGCATGAAGGTGCTTCAGTGTGGGGGCTGCCTGCTGGCTATCCCTGCACAGAAACACCCTCATGCCTCAGTCAACCCCATCCACAGCACGTTAAGCCAGGTTGGAGCAGCCCTAGGCTGGCAGGCTGGCACCCCAAGCCTCCTGCCAGTCAGAGCCGCTCCAACCCTGCTCAATGTGCTGGGTGGTCCAAGTCTCACATTCAAACATGGCTCCCAGGAGCAATAAAGTCCAGCATGATGTACACCAAAGTTTATTGCTGCACATTAATTGCACATGTAGATGTGACTGCTAAAAACTACCTGAGACTAAAAACTATGCCCACCTTATAGCAGAAAGGGATTTTTTTTACTATGATCAAATGGTGCAAATCACAAGCCACAATCCCAGAAGTATAATGCTGTCTCCAATTTGGGGCACTAAAGTTCAAGAAAGATGTGGGCAAATTAGAAAGGGTCTAGGGGAATGAAACAAACATGATTAGAACTCTAGGAAACCTCGCTTATGTGGAATGGAGAAAGAACTGAGATTATTTTGTTTAGAAAAGAAAAGATTGACAGGGCATTGGGTAACAATGTTCAAATAATGGAGAAGCAGCATTTAAGAGGATGATGATAAACTATTCTCTGCAGTTGAACTGGGTAGGACTGGGGAGTAAAAGCAACAAAGGAAATTTAGTTTGGATATTAGGAGAAAGCGTCTCACTATGAGGTGGTTGAGTGTTAGAACAGGCTACCAAGAGAGGTTGCAGAATCTCCATCCTTGGACGTTTTTAAGAGACGGACACTTCTCTGGACTGGTTTAGAAAGTTATTATCCTACTTATAGCAGAGGGCTAGACTGGATGACCTGCTGAGGTCCTTGCTAGTCCTGCATTTTATTGTTCTTTAATTTTATAATATGTTGGAATGCTGAACAGATAGTGCAACCACAAAGTAGAAGAGCAAGCATACTTGTTCCCATTACCAGCAAAAAAGGAAATGAGGGACAGTGTATGGAGAGTTCAAGGTGTCTTCAGGAAATGTATTATTCAAGGAGAGGATCAAATGCAACACTGGAGAAAACACAAAACTGTATGGCATACAGGTCAGTGAGGGTTGCCTGCTTGATCGGATGGTAATGGCAAGCCTTAAGGCTTTGTATTAAAAGGCAATTTTTTCAAGCATGTAATATATCTAATGCCTGTGAGTCATTTATGTCTGATCAATACTTCAATATCCTGAAGCCCTGTGGAGTGTTTGACTTTACATACAAAACCATACCATGTTATATCAAGGAAGCCTTATTGTCAAGCTATGTGAAATGCTTCCAGTCTCTGTAAGTCACACTCTAGGAATCCATTTTTCAGAACAAGTGGGATCTTGGCAGATATAATTCTCACTCCAAGTCACAGTTTACATTGTTTTCATACCAGTAGATGAGAGTGTGGAAAAATCCTAGAAACTGCCTAGAAGCATATTCATCTCCAGCAAGTGAAGTTAAAAATCAAGAAACATTCCATCAGTAGGTTTACAAAGTGTAAAATTGTTGGCTTGTGACTATCAAATCTTAAATCTTAAGATGTAGTAAACCAGTAATAGGAATGAAAGATGTGAAGGCTTTAGAATAATCAGAGAAAGAACTCTAACTCTGCCAACAACTAGACATGCGTGAAGTATGTGAACAAGCCTACATATAAATGTGGAGGATAAGTGGAGCAGACAGGTACCTCACCAAATAGCTTAGGGAGGGTATGAAAATACAAGGAAAAAACACCTAAATTTGTACCAAGAGCAATGTATACATACAAAGAAAACAAGGTAAGCAAAATGAAAGGCAGATCTTGTGTGTGGAGTAGTGAAAAACAAGGAAATGCCCTGCATATAGGTGCATATAGAATAATTATAGAAAGAGAAAGCATCATTGCAACGTTTGCACATGCAAGGAAAAGCAAAGAAAAAAATGCAGCCCATCGAGAAAGCAAGCACTGACTCAGGATGAGTTATTTTAAGGATTTGAAAGTAATATAGTGAAAAAGAGAGAGAAAAAAGTGTAGTATGTAAACTCAGAGAAACCAAAAAAAACCCCAAAGAAGCAGCACACAAACAAGAATCTGAATACCAAATAGACAGCCAAACAGTACTGAATGTACAAAAACTTACAGAAATACAGGACTGGAAGGGACCCCAGGTTTCCTCAACATCATGCAAGAGAAGAAAGCAAAGTTGTAACCAAACAAAATTAATCAAAATTCAACAGTGGCAGAAATCTAAGGTGTTGTAATAAAGCATCTTAGTGAGTCCATTGCCTACAGTTATAGAAATGTTACCTGACTTGGCCAAGCAAAAATATTCTCAGTGCTTTACACCAAAGGCTTATACTGGAAAATGCTACTGGGTAAGAAAGACAAGGTTCTTTGGGTGAATCTGATATGTTTTATTAGACCAACTTAAATAGTCTGAAAAAAATTATTAAGCAAGCTTTCGGGTTCAAAAACCCATCATCAGGCTAAGCAAGTTTTAGCAGTTCGTGTGTGCTCTTCCTAGACGGAATAAAAAGTAAAGAAGCCAGAGGCTGGGCTGGTATGCATGCAAGACAGGTAGTCAGTGAAAATGTAGATTGAGGAGTCAATGGGTGAGAGACAGGCTGGGGG
>NW_017728920.1:263837-282415 GCF_001723895.1 Crocodylus porosus | reverse complement strand
AGAGATACCTGGAGAGTCAGATGTCAGGTAGGTTATAATGTGAGTGCTTTTCTTTCTCACAGGAAAACCACTCTCCAATCTCTCAGTCCCAATCCTCAAAGGAAACTTACAAAACACTTCCCAGGGATGAACTCCACTTCATCAACCTCCTGGATATTAAAAATCATGGACTAAATATAGACATGGGATTTATGACACAGGTATCTCTCAACTATTCATTCCCCTTCTGTCTTCCCCGCCCCCCCGCCTGTCTCTCACCCATTGACTCCTTAGTCTACATTTTCACTGACTACCTGTCTTGTATGCATACCAGCCCAATCTGGCTTCTTTACTTTTCATTCCATCCAGGGAGAGCACACACCAACTGCTGAAACTTCCTTAGCCTGACGAAGTGTTTTTGAACCTCAAAGCTTGCTTAATATTTTTTTTCCAATTATTTAAGTTGGTCTAATAAAAGATAGCAGATTCACCCAAAGAACCTTGTCTGCCTATGTCATTAGACCAACACAGCTACAACCTATACCCCTGTAACTGGGTAAGAAAGACATTATCTCATTACATTATGGGTATGGATGTTTGACATCAATACTATTGAGATCAAGCCTGCAGCTGGAGAATATCAATGCCTCCAGCAAGGCATACCAGCAGGATATGCAGAAAATAAACTGCAATTGACTGCAGTAATCAATAGCATGGGGCCTTTTCTGACCTCCCAACAGCTATGATCTAACCTCCAAAAGAAAATATCAGTGTAGCAGATGCCCAAACCTAAGATGTTAAATCAATTTGGGAACAGTTAGGATTTAAAAACAGTTGGACAAAATTTTGTTTGCAGCTTCTCAGACGTGCATTCCCCTGAAATGGCAATTGGGCAAAGCAGCAATATGCGCATGGCTATCTCAACAAGTCACAGCCATTACACGCATCTAGGAGCCTAGTGATTAATGTTTCCATCCTTAAAAATAAATGAGGCAGCAGCTATACATCATCATGTTAGAAGAATAATTGGCAACCACTTATAGTCAAGGATGATTGTCTTCCACAATTGATTTATCTGTGGGACTGAAGATGGCTGACAAGGCCATGTTTCCATGCAGAGTGGGTGGCTCTCATTTAGTGGTGCAATCTATGACACGCTGTTTTGCTAGTCCCACTTTTCCATCTCCTGTTGTCCTTGTAATATTTCAAAGTACAGAGATTCTTGCAGCAGACTCTTCCTCAATTTGGGGTGGTCCTACGAGTTAATGTTGATATTGCGTTTTTTTCAAGTTGGCCTTGATCAGGTCCTTGAAACACTTTATCTTCCCTCCTTTTGAGCATACACCTTGACTGAGCTGGGAGAATAAAACTGGCTTTGGGAGTCTGGAGATGGACATCCAGATGACATGGTCGGATTAGCAAAGTTGATGTTGGACAATCATCGCTTTGATGCTTATGGTGTTTCCTTGTAAGAGAACACTAATATTGCTGTGTCTGTATTCCCACTGGATTCAAAGGATCTTCCACAGGCTGTATTGATGATACTTCTCCAGTAGGGCTGTGCAAAACAGAAGCATTCCATTTCAACCAGGATTTTGATGGTTCAACGGAACAGCATTCCATTTTGAATTTTGTTTCGAGTCGAAACAACTGTTCCATATTGTTCCGTCGAAACAGTTTCGTGTCTCAAGCCTGTTTCAGCATTTTGCCCATAGGATATAACGGGGAAGGTCAAAACAGGCTATAACTTTGTCATTTCTGGCCTGATTTTGATGCAAATTGCAGGAGAGGTAGCCCATTTTGAGGGCATGAAACCTGCCAAGTTTCAAGGAGATAGGTGCAGGGAGTTCAGGGACATTGCACCCCAAAATCTTGAGAGCAAAGCTTCTGTCATTTACATATGTTAAGCCACGGTGGGGTCAAAACTGCAGGCCTGCTACCCCTGCTGAGGCCACAAAGCCTGTCAAGTTTCAAGGAGACAGGTGCAGGCAGCTCAGGGAAACTGCATCTCAAGCTGTGGACAAGCAAAACTTGTGACATGGGTGACACTGTGTGTATTAAGGCACAGCAGGGTGAAAGCACCTCTGGCTGTTGACAGGCAAAACTCATGACATGGGTGCTTGTGCAACTGTGTCTGTCTTGGGGGGGTGGGGCAGGGAGGAAACTACTGCAGGCCTGGCTGCTAGGCCCTGTTGTGGGCATGAAGCCTGCCAGCTGTATCTGTCTTAGGGCACAGGGGGTGTGAAAACACCAATAGCACCAGCAGCATCAAAGGTAGCCAAACAGAACTGTCACAGAACCTTTCTTGTTATAAAGGAATTGACAGCAAGAAGTAAAGATGTTGTGTTGGATATATGTTACTTGTGGGGTCTGTGATGGCTTATCTTGTGTTTTTATGTTTATATGTTAATTGTGAAAAAAATTGGAATAGTTAGAGAAACATATCTTAGGAAGCTTTCAGATTGAAAAACCCTTTGTCAGGCTGAGGAACTACCTGCAGTTGGTGTGTCTCCTGGTCCTGGATGGATGGCATAGTAAAGAAGACAGAGGCTGACCTGGCATAAAATGCAGGTAAGAAAGTCAGTCAGTGAAAATGGAAATAGAGGCATCAGGGGGTGAGGGAAAGGCTGGGGTGGGGAGGGCGTGGGGAATGGAGAATGTAACAGTGCAGGTAAAAGTGCAGAGGTACCTGGGAAGTCAAATTTCTTGCAGGTTGCAGTGTGCCAGAATTCCACTGTGTATATTGAGTCCATGAGTTTCTGTACCTACTACCTATGAGGCTGATGAAATGCAGTTCATAGGCCCCGTGGGAGAAGACCTCCTCTGTTTCTCCTCAAAAATTCTGCTTTGTGACAATTTGGTTAGGATGAGCCCAGCAGAGGATACACACGTTACGCTATCTCTTTAGGTAACCTGAGCTAGATACATTCCTGGGGGGGGGACCTGCTCCCTCTGCCTAAGGGACTGGCTGACAACCAACAGGTGCTGGCTTCCATTGGACCAGGTAAATGAGGTCATAAGGGCTATATAAGTTAAGACTGCCCAGGAGGAGGAGGCAGGAGCCATGAGGGAAACTCAGAGAGAGAGAAGGGCTGGACCATCTGAAACTTGTTCTCTCTCTCAAAACTCATGAGCAAGGAACTGTCTGCCTCCAGAGGAAATCTCCACCTGCCTCTGGATGATACTTGTGAGTAAGCTACCTGAGATCTAATTAGATATATAGCTTGCAGTAACTCAGATGTGTGATCAAAGGCTACTTCAGTCACCTTGTTTGCTTTATGGGATTTCTCTGATACTACTCTACTCTGTACCCAGTACAACCCTTCTCCTTGTAACCAATAAAATTCTCCTTTGTACCTGGTGTGGAACACTTATTGGCAGTGGGTCTAGATTATATCTTGGGGTCCCCTTGGTTCTGCTCACTAAGGGAGCCCACTACTTGTGCTTCTGACTGAGGGAAGCACCCCAAGTTCTTGAAGTGAATCAAGTTGTCTTGAGGGCTACTGGTCTGTGTTTCCCAGGGGGCACAGAGCCAGAATCAAGCCTGTCCCTGGGTGGTGGCAGCTCTACCCCCAGGCTAATGGATGTGCTCCAGGAAGGGGGCCAGCCAGACGTGAGGTACCCCCAGAGAGGCACTTGGAGGCTGGAAGATGGTCGGGCACAGTGAGGTGGGTGGCTCAATGCAGGAGCACCCCCTACTTGCCTGCCACAGGCCCAGCTCTGAAAAGTGGTTTGTACATTCAAGCAAGCACCTAACCACATCACCAGAACTGAAGCCAACTTCCTATAGCTCAAAACACAAAACCTGCCAACTATCTCCAGTATGCCAACAAACTGCACACCAGAATCTGTCAAAGACAACAAAACTCAACTACCAGTGGAGGCACATTCCTCACCAAAAAACCCCCACTCTGTCTCCAGTTTCTCAGGCCTGATCCTGAAAGGGAACAAATTACAAACCACTTTTCACCACTTTCCAAGTACCTCTGCACTTTTGCCTACACTGCTACATCCGCCTTCCCCACCCACCCCCACCCCAGCCAGTCCCTCACCCCCTGATGCCTCCATTTCCATTTTCACTGACTGGCTTTCTTGCCTGCATTGCATGCCAGGCCAGCCTCTGGCTTCTTTACTATTCCTTCTATCCAGGAGCCTCACAACTGCACTGCAGCCAGCATGTGTCAGGCCTGTCAAAGATGTGACAGGTCTGGGCTTTCTCCAGCCAGGACCATGTGCATGCATGCATTAGATGGAAGTTATGGTGCCTCATACCCGCCTTTCACCAGGGGACCATTGGTGCTGGCATTTACAGGGCTGCCACACTGCCAGCAGTCTCACCAGGCCTTCTTACCCTGTCAAGGTGCAATTTTAGTGGTTATGTGGCTCCTTCTCCATAGCCTCAGTCCATATCCCTGAGTTCATCCTAGCAGGAGAATGAGCTCAGGAGGGACATATTCTTCCCCTGATGGCTGGTGATGTAGTTAGTGGCCCCTCCAGCTGAGAGTGGGGCATTACCTGGTTTTTTAAAAAAGTAAAAAAGAAAATAAGTGTGGACAGTGTGAGGAGGGTGGCATTCAGTCTCTCTGCACCTGGAGCTCAGGTGAACCCCAACAGTGGTTCCCACTTCAGGAGGTTCACCTTCAGGAACACCAGCTGCTCCACCAAACCATCATCCAAGCAGGTGTGGTGGGGTGTCACTACATCCTCAGTGATGTTGAACACCCTCTCACTCAGAACACCGGTAGGTGGACAGGACAGGTGTTCCCGGGCAACTGTGGCTAGATCTGGTCACACCTGGATGCGGCTTGCCCAGTAGGCCAAGGGGTCACACAGCAGCAGCTCCACATCCTCGGCAAGATAGGCAGCCACCAAGGTGTGAGCGCTACCTGCCTGATGCTGGGGTCTGGTGGGTCTGGACCCCACCATGGAAGCCATGCCCTTGGCCCATATTGGCAGCGCCTGTGGTGGAGGACAATACTGGCTCATGGATAGCTTGCTATCATGAGACAGTGGATCCCCCTGTTTCATGTCCCCCCACCTCCACAATTCTGCCTCCCTGACTTTCTTTACCAGTGCCTCTGTGAACTGATTCAGCATTTGGCTGCTGCATACGGTGTCCTTCACCCTTGGGTCACACATAGTGGCCAGCACATGGACTATACTGGACTGCAAGGGATCAAGCCATTTCCTGATGCCTTCCTTCAGCTGCCTCACCAGTGCCTGCACATCTGGTGACAGTGGCCTGCCCCACCCTGGAAGACTGATCCCCTGGAAGCTCTCCATTTGGCTTTGAAGTTGCCTTACTATGGGGATCACCTGGCTAAGGAGGGCATCAACAACAAGGAGGCTCTTGGTGGCCTTGAGGAAGGGCTTGAGGACCACCAGGATCTGGGAGATGGTATCCCACTCAGCTCTCTTCAGGGGGCCATTGATCCCAATCTCCCTGAGGAAGACCATCTCATGGATGGTCATCTGTTGCTCCACCAGTCTGTTGAGCATCAGGTATGTGGCATATGTGTGGTACAGTCAAGACATTTATGAAAGCAATGGAAATAGATCTGCCTTTGTACATAAATTCAGAAATCTAGGTGTAGGTGTGGTGCAGTCAAGAAATTTATGAAAGCGATAGACAACTGTCTCTGCATGTAAATTCAATAGCATAGGTTTGGTGCAAAGAATGAACATGAAGAAGAAAAACAAATATATATAGATAAAACATATAAGATAAAAACAAATATATATATAGTAAATTCCTATATAAATTACATTCTATAGTAATCCTATCCAATGTAAGTATAAAATTCAAAAGAATAATTCAATGAATGTAGTAATAAAATAAAAGCACCTACCAGAAAAATGTATTCTGAAATCTCTCTTGTTAGCGTAGCAAGTGGGGAATCCTTTAGAAAATCAGTGCTGCTAGCCGTAGTGGTTTGACAGTGCGCTGGTAGAACAGACAGCTCAGTAAGTTACCCCAGAGCAGAAAGCACAGCAGTTCAAAAAATGGTGGCTTTTATGAAGTTTTTCTGTCTCTCCCCCAGAGCACTGGGGTTGGAAGGGACCTCAGGGAAGGGTGACAGTCACTGGCCAGCTCCTCCCACCGCACCTTCCCCCCTCTTCCCCTCCCTCCCCTTACTTTACTTTCTCTTTCCCTGCAGGCAAGCCATTGAAGGCAAGTCTCAGCATCCCAGTTGAAACCCAGTTGAAATTCAACCTGCCCTGTTTTATTTCAACCCTGTTTCGAGGCTGCCTGTTTTGTTTTGACTTTGCTGTTTCAAGGTTGAAACAGCGTTGACACAAAATGGGCGGTGACATTTTGCACAGCCCTATTCTCCACACACCCTTTTCCTCAGGTATCTGAAGGCTGCACTTGCACATTTGAGGCAACAGTGGATTTCTTTATTGATGTCAGCCTTCTGCAAGAGATGGCTTCTGAGGCATGGGGAACACTCAGTGTTCTCCAAAGTCTCATTGTGAATCTGATTTGCTGGAGCTGGGGACTGCTCATTAAGGGTTTGTTGATGGAGGACCGTAGTCTTCTGAATGTTAAGCACCAGTCCCATTTTCTTGTATGCCTCAGTAAAAACATTGATAGTTGCCTGAAGGTCTGCTTACAAGTAAGCACACACTACAGCATCATCAATATATTGGAGATTGATGACTGAGGACATGGTGTTCTTAGTTTTGGCTCAGAGTTGGTTGTGATTAAACAGCTTAACCATCCATTCAGTAGTTCAGCTCAACTCCTACTGGAAGCTTGTTGGTGTTCACATGTAGCACCACAGTGGGAGTGTCTACATGAGATGCATTAATGTGCATTTGCCTAAGTTAATGTGCATTATGGGTGTGCATGTATACATGTGTGCCCTTAATGTACATTAACTTAGGGTAATCATGCCTAAATTTGATACCTGCAAATGCAGGTATCACATTTAGGCGCAATTAGTTAATGTGCATTAACACATGTGCAGATGCAACCTGGCACTAACTTTAGCGCTGGGCCTGCCCTACCACCAGGGATCTGGCCTGAGCTCAGCCCCTAGAACATCCAGGGGTTGGGGTGCCGGGCACCTGCCTTGAGGACCTGCCCCTTAGACCCCCTCTCATGGCCCTCCACTTTGGGCTTGAAGACCCAAAATATTGTAAGTTGTTTTCCTCTTGTATATAGTTTCCTATTTGTAAGTGGGTTTTTTATTGTTGGGGATGGGGAGGGTGGTGGAGGGGCTCTGTTGGTTGAGGGGGGAGGGGAGTAGGGGTCTGTTTGTTGAGGGGAGAGGGATGGGGATGAGTGTTGCGAGGTTACTGAAGTTTTTTCATTTCACCTATGTGCATGTCCTGAGAATGGTGCTGGGGGTCAGCAGGGGGTAGAAGGTGTGTGGGCACTGGGGCATGTGGGATGAAGCAGGGAGTGTAGGAGGAGGGGTTTGGGCAGGCCTTCTGCAACCAGTGCCCTGGTCCCCGCTGCTGGGTGTGTGGCTGCCCTAGTGTCTAGGTTGGGGGGAGCCAGCTGGGGCCAGCAAGGCCAGCACCATGGCCAGCAGAAGCACAAGGTGCTTATCATCATTGGCAGGGGTCAGGTTGGCACAGCAGGGCTCTGGGCATTGTTGGCAGGGGCCAGCTGGGTGTGGAGCAGCCCTGGTGTGGCAAGGCAGGGTGGGTAAGGAGGGAGCTGTTGCTGGGGACACGGCTCCTGGGCAGGGAAGAGGCTGGCCAGGGATCAGATTTTCCCAGATGAGTTCCAGTTGCCAGTAGCTGGCTCTGGCTTCAACATGGCTGCCAAGTGCTGGCAGTCATGTGGCCAAAGGCTGGAGCTCCCCCCCCAGTGGCCTCAGGGACACATGGCAGGGCTACAGGGACTCAGGACTAACTTTAGTGCTAAGTCCAGAGACTTGGGACTAACTTTAGTCCCAGGTCCCTGCTCATGTAGACACCTGCCAAAAATCACTTACTGTGCATTAACTTAATGCCCATGAAATTTAGTCACACTTAAATGCTCACTTAAATGCCCAGTAAGGAATATTGAAAAGAATGTTGGAGTGATGATGCAGCCTTACTTAACTCCAGTCTTGAGGCCAAAGGGATCTGTGATAGATCTGTTACTGCGACCCACTGCTCACATACTGTTGTGGAGCAGGTGAAAAATGGTGATGAATTTCTGTGGCTATCAGTACCTCAGAAAGATCCTCCATAGAGCTTCTTGGTTGACAATGTTGAAGGCTTCTGTATGGTCAAAGAAGGTTGTATAGCTTTATGTTGTTTCTGCCATTTTTCCTGCAGCTAATGAGATGTGAAGATTATGTCAGTTGTGTCTGTTGATGCCCTGAACCTGCACTAAGATTCTGGAAGGAACACTTCAGCAGTTGGGAGGAGACCTTTCATGGGGTTTGAAGAACAGGAGTTTGGGGCATCACTTGTTTGAAAGGGGCAAACTGTAGCTTTTGCACTGAGATTAGTTATCATCAACAGGATAAATATGCATCCATACTGAAAAAGAATATCTCTCAATTATGTTTATGTTGGAAAAAATCATCCAGCATGTGCAAGGATGAGTAACCAGTCATAGAAAAAGGACATAAACTACTACAAACTGCTTTTTAAAGGAATGGCTAATGGCAACAAAATGTCTTTAGTGAAGACTGGTGAAACTGCAGTGCTGTAGCTTTGGATGTACCCTACATGAATGGAGCTGAGATGCACAAAGCTGATTTATCTAGAGTCTTAGCATAACAATATGGTCCCTGCACAAGGAGAGGAGATCCTATACCTTGCAGAAATTTGGAAATTGCTGAAAGACATGGAAAGCATGAACCAAGCTAGGTATGCGTCAATTTCATGGGATGAGCTGAAAATCATTTGCAAACAGTGTATACAAGTCAAGATTTACAAGTGTTCACATCCATCTTTCTTCTAGAATAGCCAGAAATTGAGGAAGAAACCCCACCTTCCTCTCAAGAGTGCTAAATCTGTCAAAACAAACTGAACACACAATATAACATTGTATATAAGGCAACAGAATTAGAATACCTATGTTACTGGAAAAAAGAAACTCTCTCTGGAATATACTAGAGCCATTTTAGTATAAAAACCATATCCAGAAAGCCAGAGATGCCAGTTGTAATCAGTTGTGTAAAGGGGGAATCAGACTATGGACAAAAAAGAGGTAATAAGAACACTTTTTATTCCCAAAAGAAACAGGAGCAAAGTAAGAATAAATCCTTTTGATGCAAAATATACACATAACCTCATTACTGTAGACTATTATTCAAACTTCTGGGAACTAAACCACCTGTTAGGCATTCTCATAGTGACCATCCAAGACAAAGCAATGGAACTTTTCAGCAGGAACAGTATCCCAAATTTTCAGGCACTGGACCTCAGTTAATTTGCAGAGACTTTGTGCAGTTTACCTGAAAACAGGAATTTAGCCACATCACGTCATGCCATACCATAATTGGTCAAATGGCAAACCTGCACTGGGGCAGCTAAAATTGCTAAACTTCAATTAATGAAAGCTGAAAAACAAAAGAAAATGTATAGTACATTGTTCTTGAAGAGAAAAGCACACATATAATGGGCAACAGTTTGATCAAGATGCATGTGTACCTTGGAGCTGACACAATTTAATACAAAAGCATTAGTACAACATTACTACAATAGGGTGTGCCAACACAAGACACATTAATCTGCATTAGCTTAATTTAATGAGCATTACGAGAGTGAAATTAGGCTAATCACACCTAAATTTGATACCTGCAAATGGATTAACATATGAGATTGTGAAGGCACCAGTCACCCATGAGTGTCTAACTTTAGTGCCAGGTCTGCCCAGCCTAGGTGATAGTAATCATCGCCTACTGGAATTCACTACCCAGCACAGGGTGTCAAAGGCCTGCAGCAAGGCAGCAGCCCTGGACTTCAGGAGGGTGGATTTCAATGAGGTAAGGAGTCTAGTTGGGGTGGCACTGAGATCCCGGAGCAGAGGGGAGTTGGGAGTCCAGGAAGAGTGGTCGTTCCTTAAGGAAACGATCCTTCAAGCCCAAAGGGTGACAATCCCAATGTGGATCAATGGGGGCAAGAGTGATCAAAAACCCCCATGGCTCACCAAAAGCATCCAGGAACATCTCAAAGCTAAAAAGGAGGTGTACACCCAATAGAAGGGAGGGGCCATCACCAAGGAGGATTATACCTCCATTGCTTGACATTATAGGACAGCTGTTAGGAAGGCTAAGGTAGAGATGGACCTGGGACTAGTAACCCAGATCAGAGATAACAAGAAGTCCTTTTTTAAATACATAGTGGGTAAAAAGAAGGTACCGGGTAACATGGGCCTCTGCAGTACAAGCATGGAAATCTGGTGGTCGCACCAGATAGCAAAGCTAACCTCTTTAACAATTTCTTTGCTTCCATTTTTCTGAGCAGGGACCAGGTCATTCCCCCTCACTGGGATCCCCGATAGACCCAGGGGAGGTGCAGCCAGGCCTAGGGTCAGTGAGGACCTAGTCAGGGAATTTCTGGTGAGACTAATTGTATTCAAATCAGCAGGCCCTGATGATCTCCACCCCACAGTGCTAAGGGAATTAGCAGAGGTCATTGCGGGACCTCTGGCACACTTTTACAAGCACTCATGGTGCTCTGGCAAGGTGCCAGAGGACTGGAAAAGTGCCAGTGTGTCCCCAGTCTCAAAAAAGGGAGGAAGGAGGACCCAGGAAACTATAGGCCCATTAGTCTTACCTCAGTCCTGGGGAAGCTCTTTGAGAAAATTATCCAGGAGCACATCTGCAAGGGACCATCAGGGGAGATTATGCTTAGGGGCAACCAACATGGGTTCATTAGAGGCAGGTGCTGTCAGACCAACCTGGTGGCCTTCTACGACCAGGTCACAAAACTCCTGGATGCAGGTATCACAGTGGACATAGTCTTTATGGACTTCAGGAAGGCCTTCAACATGGTCTCTCGCCCCATTCTCATTAAAAAATTATGCAACTGTGATGTTGATGCCAATACAGTCAGATGGGTCTCAAATTGGCTGGAGGACTGCACCCAGAGAGGGGTGGTGGATGGGTCATTTTTGACCTGGAGGGATGTGGGCAGTTGGGTTCCCCAGGGCTTGGTCCTTGGGCCCACACTGTTTAACATCATCAGTGACATAGACAAGGGGGTGAAAAGCATCTTGTTCAAATTTGCAGATAACACTAAAATGTGGGGAAAAGTTGGCATGTTAGAGGAGAGGGACAGGCTGCAACTACATCTGGACAGTTTACAGAGGTGGGCGGATGAGAACAGGATGGGTTTCAATATGGACAAGTGCAAGGTATTGCACGTGGGGAGGAAGAACCAACAGCATGCCTACAGGCTGGGGAACTCCCTTCTCATCAGCACAGAAGCAGAAAAGGATCTTGGAGTCATTATTGACTGCAAGATGAACATGGGCTGCCAATGTGAGGATGAGGTCAGGAAGCCTAACCGTACCTCACGAGCAGGTCCAAGGAGGTGATTCTCCCCCTCTGCGACACTGGTCAGGCCACAGTTGGAGTACTGTGTCCAGTTCTGGGCACTGCACTTCAGGAAGGATGTGGCCAACTTCAAGAGGGTCCAGAGGAGGGCCACTTTCATGATTAGGGGGCAGCAAGGCAGACCCTACAAGGGAAGGCTGTGGAGCCTGAACCTGTTCAGCTTCCACAAGAGAAGGCTGAGAGGGGATTTGGTGGCCATCTATAAACTGGCCAAGGGGGACCAGCAGGCTTTGTGAGAGTCCCTGTTCCCCTGAGCACTACTGGGAGTAACAAGGAATAACAGCCATAAGTTGACTGAGAGTAGATTCAGGCTAGATATCAGGAAGCACTACTTCACAGTCAGGGCAGTTAGGATCTGAAACCAACTTCCAAGGGAAGTGGTGCTTGCTCCTACCCTGGGGGTCTTCAAAAGGAGGCTAGATAATCACCTAGCTGGGATCTTTTGATCCCAGCATTCTTTCCTGTCTATGGCAGGGGGTTGGACTTGATGATCTGCTCAGGTCCCTTCTGACCCTATGAACTATGAAGCTATGAAACTGGGGGAACATGGCTGGGCTTCAGGGACTTGGCACTAATTTTAGTGCCAAGTTCCTGTGTATGTAGACCTCCCTGTGTGCTGTGGCAGGGGGAATTCAGGGGACCAGGGGAAGCACACGTAGGCTGGGCAGAAAAGGGGGTCAGGGGCTGGGACCATGGCAGGTGCTGGGCCAGTGGTGGGAAGGGCCCTCCCTCCAGTGCAGGGAGGGTCCTCCTGCCAGGGTGGGGCTTAAAAAGTGGGTGTGGCAGGCATGCCTGGTGGCCTGAGTCAGACTCCACTGGCTGTGAGGATGTGTAGCTTCCGGCGGTGTCCTGGGGTGCAGTGGCACTGTGTTCAGCTGCCTGGACAGGGGTCCCCTCTGATGAGAAGCTGGAGCTGCTGGTAGTCAGTGGTGCCATGGCCAGCCTGGCCTCATGGATAGGGCTGAGCATGTGGAGCTGGTGGGGCAGGCACTGACCTGGGCTCCAAAAGCTGCCGGATGAGGCCAGGGCTAGGGAGCTTAGCAGGATGGGATCCCAGTGAGCTGAGGGGACCTTCCCCAGTGAGGCATCACCACAGATGCCAGGCCGCAGCAGAAGCTTGGGCAGGCTGCCCATGCTGGAGTAGATAGCATGGCTCAGGGTAGAGTCCTGGGATATGAGGATGTTGTCCAGTTGTCACATACAGGACAGCAGTCAGCAGTCATGGTTGGTGACAATAACTCATTGTGCCTGCAAAGCCTTGACCTTTATGCAGCACTGGTGTGCCAACCAGTTGTCCCTGTTGTCTCATATTCAGCCTGACAGGCTTTCATAGATGTACGTGTTGGAGTGCCCACTCCACACAAACTGGGTGAGGAGTTCAGGCTTGTCCCACAGTGCAATGAGGTTCACAGTCTCTTCCTAGGACCAGAAGGTGGTGTGTGGCTTTGGGGAAGACATCAATGTGGCTCTGTTGATGGATCACTGGGGCTCTGCATGGCAGGCCTAGTGCTGGCAGGCCTGGGCAGGTGCCTAGAGCACTCAGTGCAGGGGCATGGCATGAGACAAGCAGGTGCAAGGGTGTCCTGGGTATCAGTGATGGGGTCTGGGTGGCTGCTGTGGCTGTCCTGGGGCCAGCTGGAGTGGGACCCAGTGGTCAGAGGCTGGCTATTGGTGACCTTGGGTGCTTCCAGCCCTGGTGGATACCTGCAGCACCCAGTACAGTGCGACAGTGCAGGTCTGGTAGCCACATAGCCCCACAGAGCCAAGGACCAGTGCTGGGGCCTGGGCAGGCTGCTGTGACTGACTTGGGGCCTCTGCTGTGTAATGCAGTGTCCTGCAGCTGGCTGCAGGTAGGGTTAAGTGAAGCTTTGTGTGCTGATTCTATTCGGAAGAGTTTTGGCCCAATTCAGTAGCCAAATCTTCAAATCCAAATGGAATTGGGAGACCAATAAAAAGGTTCAAATTGGTTCAAAGCCCCTGAATCAATTCAGAAAAGATTCAGAGAAAGATTAGGAGATTCATTAGGACCTTGGCTCCATGCCAGTAGTAGGGGGCAGGGGGACCCCTGCCAGGCCCCATCCCCTGCCTGCTCTCCCAGTCCCATCAATGGCTGCTCCTGGCCCCAGTGGCCTGGCTCTTTGAAAAAAATAAAGAAAAAAAAAGAAAAGCCCCTCACCAGCTCCTGTCAGGTGAAGGGGTAATCCCCGCTTCTTCCCACTGCCATGAATCTCCATCCCCCATCCACTCTCCTAGCCCCATAAATGGCTGCTCTGCCTGGCCTCAGTGCTTTAAAAAAAAAAGCCCCACACTCACTGACCCACTGCAGCAACCATCGAGGCTTCTGAGGGCTCATGGCAGAGGCCCCCCATGCAGCGTGGGGCAGTGGGAGGGCATTAGGGATTGCTTCCTCACCTGGCAGGAGCTGGTGAGTGTGGGGGTTTGTTTTTTTTAAAGCTCTGGGATGCTGGGGTTGGGCAGGGCAGCCATTGACAGGCCTGTGAGAGTGGATGGGGGATGAGGCCTATTTGATTAGTAGGTTTGGCCGATTTGACAGCAGCTGAATCTTTGAATCAGATTCGGTCAAATCGATTAGTGACAGTGATGCAACTCACTGTCCCCTGAATCAGCTGAATCCAAAGTGAATACTAGCTGCTTTGCACAGACCTACTGCAGATGGCCCAGGGCCTTGGGATCCCCACAGGCTTTTAAGTTCCTGGGTCTGGATCAGGCAAAGAGCCACCCCAGCTATGGAACTCAAGAAGCTGCCAGTTTGGGGGCCCTGGGGCTAACCTGCAGGTGGTACCCTTGTGTTGGGGCTGACCAGGAGCAAATGTGCTCTGGATTAGCATCTATATATGTGTTACTGTGCAGTAAGTAACTGCAAGTAAATTTGTTACTTGTATTTACGTGTAGCAAATTTACTCATGATTAAGGCAAATTACTGTGCAGTAAGCATCTGCACAGGTAGACACAGACTCTTAGTCCTCAGTAAAGCACCTCGTGTAGATGCACCCAGGTTAGGGTGTTTACAGTTGTGATGAGCACAGGTCTCATCCTATTCTTTGCAGAGGACAGGATAATACTTGAACTTAGAAATTAAGCACTTTAAATGGACCTCAGTAGGGAGCTTGAACTTCCTTGCCACCTTGGCTGTGACCCCCAGATAATTATTTTTCTACAATATAATCTGTATATTAAAGGAGACCTACTTCCTGCCCCAACATGCTTCATCCTTGTACAGTGATTTCCCTGTGGGTCTTTTCTCCCTGCTTGTGCTACCTGGCACCAAAGTAGACAGAAGTCTTCTTTATGGCTTATGTTTTTAGCTGCTTTCTTCTAGGTGGTATGATGATTTTATCATCATAATAGCTAGGCCTGCAGGTTATTTTGTGGGATGTCAATAAAGCTTTGCACTAGGAAGTGGAGGTTGTTTGGTTACTGATTCAGGCCTTCTGTACTTACAGTGCAGTAACTCGACTCATTCACACATGGAAAGTGAAAATGGGCTGCAAGATGATAAAACTGAATATTTGCTTGTGAAATTTTATAGAAAAAAATAGTGAAAAAAGAACAGCTTTCATCTACCCCTATTTTTAAATCACATACATGAAAAGCAACGTGAGACATTTCAGGGTTAGAGATATGCATAATAAGTAACGGTGCAGCTGGGAACTGTAAAGTAAGGGAAAATGTATTTATTATTATTGTTGTTGTTATTTGTAAGTAAATTTGGTGTCCTAGTCATCAGATTAAACTGAATTTTATTGCATCTTTCCAGGTTGCAGATGGTTTTCACTCAAGCAACAGCCTTTTAAGAAGTCTGGGAAAATGTCTTGATTGCTTGTTGAAAACATGCTAATACAGAACTCTTGCCCAGTTCCCTTCTCTCTAAGCTTTATAAATAAAAGTTTAGGTAAAAGCACTATTATTTCCAGTCCAAGATTCCGTTGTGTGAGAGACTGCCAAATCTTTCCCTATCAAGGAAGTTCTAGTAGCTATCAACTATCACATCTATGACAAGGGTCTCAAGTGATATATGGATGTATCCCTCTATTTATTTTTAATTTGCTCTTAAACACATTTTCTTTGGAGCAATGTGTCAACCAAAGAAGACAGGAAGGTGGGGTTTTTTTCTTTGAACAAGCGAACATTTTTAAAGGTGACGCTATGCTTCAGTGTTTTTTGGCACACAGAATCCATCTTAATGTGAAGTACATGACAAAAAGTGCCATGCTTTCTATAAAGATCTTAACTAGAATGACTGAACCCCAGTACCACATTGTAAATTAACCATTGTCCTTTGTCAGCATCAACTGTGCCCCGTCACGTCGAATAACCACAGTTAGCATTCAGTGTATGAACATGGCTCCATTCATTCCATCCAGCAGTGAATAATTCATATATCAAGTTTTACCCTGGGCAAAATACACTGACATCAAGAGTCATTAAATTCTAGTCATTCATTGAACAAAATAGTTATTCATGGTCTCAATGTGAACCGTTAAATCTTGCCAGTTAAATTTAAGAATGAATCAATTTAATTCATTTGACATCTTGTAAGCTCACAATAACTTTGTTGCAATCAGTTTTCTTTTTTTCCCAAACTATTTGTACCTGAAAAATGAAATTCTCTGCCAAGTTAATTTTATTCTGTTTATAATGGAAAACCTCAAAATAGAAGATAAATTGTAAATGATAATATAGTGTCCTAGGCTCCTGAAAGTTCCTTAAATTAAATGTAATTTCCTATTAAATGTTAAAGTAACTCTTAGCAGTATTATATATAACTAAGGGGTAGTAACACTATGTAAATGCCCCAAATTCAATCCTAACATGCCCTGAGTCCAGTATATAATCTGTAGGTCAGTGGGTTCTCAAACTATTTTGCAAAGAGTACTTGGTAGTAAATGGGGAGTTGGGGAGTCACATGTTGTTGGCTTCCTCTTTTCCTCTCCTCCCACCAAATACATCTGCAGGCCTCCATGTTCATCCCTGCAATTAGGCGCCTGGAGGCCTTTCAAGATTTCTCAAAGCAGAGAGGACTATATTGCATAGCAGCATCTGCTAGATTAGAAGCTGCTTCTGCATGGGAAGAGGGAAGTTAACAACTAAGGTTAGGTTCTGTAGCACTTAAGCACTGCTGGAGCAGAAAGCAGGAGCTCCCTCCCACATATTTTTCAGGGGAGGGGGAAGTATCTAGACAGAATATCCAAGTAAAGAGAGGGATAAAAGGATAAGGTATCTGGTTGCATACATGTGAAATTTTCCCTGCCCCACCCCTGCATCCGGCCGGCAGAGCTGAGGTGTGAGGGGTGTGGTGGTGGCTGCATGCAGAGCAGCAGCAGCGCAGAGTGGTGTGTGGCATCAGCAGCTGCCACGTGTGAGCTTTCCCCTGCCCCTTCCCGTGTCTGGCCAGAAACTCTGGTTAATACAGTATTTTGGTTGGTTAAGTACCGGATAACAGAGATTTTACTGTACAATGATGTATGTTTTAAATGCAAATATACCACAGCTTCTGAATCACCAACATGTAGGTTTGCCAACATGGCAAATACATGCCATTACACTCACACTTGTCTTTCAGTCCTGCCCCATGAAGCTGCACTCTAGGGACAGAAGTTGCACATAAACCAGTTTTGGATCATTTCAAACAGGTTAAACCTGTGACAGAACACAAGTTCAGTGTACATAAACCATTTTCAGAATAGCCAAAACTGGTTTATGATAAGTCTGGCTGGATGTGTTATCAGACAGAACTGATTTAGGTTCAACTGGTTAATAGAACTTCTGTGCCAGATCCCTTTCCAGTTCAAGTTAACTCACAGTCCCTTAACATGCCAGAATGCTCTGTAGCCCTGAGCTGTGCTTTCTACTCCAACAGAGCAGGGATAGCCCCTCCCCCAGCTATCACAGAGTAAATGCACTAAAACCAGAATCTGTCAGCACTTTGGGATGGAGGGGGCAAGGGAACAGACACCTAGATGCCCCTTACTACCCATCTGTAGAGAAGGGAAAGCAAAGTGCCAGCAGTGTGGGCTCCTCCCCCCCACCACAACAGCAGCCACATGAGTGGGGCTGGCATTAGCTCAGCCCCACTCCATCCCCAGCCCCCCACCTTTGAGGGGGGGGTAGAGGGGGCATTCGCATTGCCCTTACCTGGCATCAGGCCCCTTAGCCAGGGTCTGCCTTGGCATGGGGTGGGGGGAAACTCCCACTGAGGGCTTTTCACTCTTACACAGCCCAACTTGCTGGCCTGGGATCAACTCAGCCCTGCCCTGACTCCAGCCCCACCTGTGAGAGGCAGGGGGCAGGGGAAAGAATGCACCAGCCTAGCTGGGTACTGGCTTTCCTAGCCAGGGTCTGCCCATTGTGGGAATAGGGTGAAGCTCACCAGGGGCTTTTCATTCCTCCACAGCTGGGCTCACCAGGCTGGCATGGGCTCAGGCCTGCCTCCTCACCAGCTCCCACACGTGTGAGAGGTGGAGGGGCAGGGTGGGGAATGCACCAGCTCCCCCAGCAGAGGTGTGCCCAGAACAGGGCATTGATGCCTCCATCAGGGGCTTTTTGTAACCCCACAGCCTGGTAAGTCATGTAGGGATCAGCTCTACCTCCTCCTGGAGAGAGGGTGGGGCTGAGCCAGTCCCAGTTTAGCTCACCAGGCTGTGGGTGAGTGAAAAGCCCCCAGCGGTGTCTTTCCCTCACATGGGACAAACCTCAGCTGGGGCTGGTGTACCAGGCCAGGTATGTGCGTTCCCCCTCACCCCCTCTCAGAGGCATGGGGCTGAGCAGGGGGCAGAGCTGAGCCAATTGAAGCCCTGGCAGGTATGGTGGGGCAGGGTCAGTGAGGGGCAGAGACAGGGCATGGACATATCACTGCCCCCCCCACAATCATATGCCCCTCCCTCCTCTCCCCTCCCAGGTGTCCTCTTCTTTGTTGCAGGAAATAAGGTAACCCTACTATATTTATATTACTTTTTTCACTCAATAATTATAATATATTAAATAAGCACAACTGGGACTCTTCTTCACATAGAGACCTAGGCATGTGCCAAGTTTCCCTATGTGTTAATCTAGCCCTGGGATGGG
>NW_017728920.1:247070-263737 GCF_001723895.1 Crocodylus porosus | reverse complement strand
TGTGCCAAGTTTCCCTATGTGTTAATCTAGCCCTGGGATGGGGAGAGATTTTCTGCTGGCTTTCCCCTCTCTGCAGCTAACAGTGTGGGGGATGTAGGGTCTGTCCAGCAGCCAGTCAGGCCTGAGGTGCCACTGGAATATGTTAAGCAGCCTTAGGCACCTGGGCACGAGGCATGGTTTCCATGAGTGCACCAGGTTCCTGGCCTGGGCCAGTGCTTGCTTCTGCCTGTCTTGGCCACCCAAACATTGAATGTCAGTTCAATTTATTATTGGTTCAAGCTACGAAGCTTAGAAAAACCTATGAAGATTGAACTGATTCTGCCTCGGGATTTTGAACTTCTGTACTTAGCCCAGCTGAGGATCAGGGCCTATGAGACCAAAGGAACATGGTTTTGTCTGAGGTTTTTTTCCATGAAGCCTTGATGGTAGGATTATTGTGGGTGTTCTGGAGCAATAAATCACAATGCTGATCAGATGGCAGAGAAACACAGGCAGGGGAGACAGCAAGGAACAAAAGAGATAGCAGGAGATTAAGTGAGGAATAACATTACGGTGTGACTGATGTTTTTTCTAAAAGGGATGAAATAGTTCTTTTCATCCCTTCAGTTTGATATAGTTGCTACAGAGTTGTAATATATTTGTAACTATAAGAAACTATGACCAATAAGATGATCTCTCTGTGGCAAGGCAGTATGAGAACGAGTTACAACTTGATTATTTTGGGTGTGGATGTAATTTAGATTGCTCCAAAGTCCTAGGTAGGAGTATGGAAGGGATCTGCCCTGGGCATGTTTTTTAAAAAGGAAAACAAACAATGAAAGTGGGCACTACTTGATTTTAAGGGCATGTGTAGATGAAATGATATTTCCCATTCGTGTTGACGCAACTGCGTTTGTGTTTGCACAACCCAGGATTTCCCGCCACTCTACATTCCATTTAGCGCCTTAAACTAACCCTACTCAGAGATGTTTTAAGAACTGTGGATTTGTTCATCCAAACAGCCAGAGACACCAAAGACTTCTGATTAATCACCTTTGCCATGAGGGAGTACTGTGTTCGGGCCTTTAGTCAGTAGGTGCTGGTGTGTGTTCTTTTCTACCCTTCTCACTCCTCACCCCTCCCTCCTCCCTCCTTCCCCACTGGACTCACACAAATATGATCCTTATTAATTTTGTCAAAGACTTTTCCAAGGATAGAGGTGAGACTAACTGGCTTATAATTACTTGGGTCCTCCTTCCTCCCCTTCTGAAAGTAGGGACCACACTGGCCCTTTTCCAGTCCTCTCAGACCTGACCCAAGCGCCATGAATGCTCAAACAGCCTTTCCAATGGTTTTACTATAACACCTGCCAACTCCTTTAGGACCCTCAGATGCAGCTTATCTGGGACTGCTGACTTAAACACATCCAGTCCATCCAAGTGGTGCTGCACCACGTCACAGCCCACCATCAACAGTTGGTGGGCTGGTGTCCCTCTGATGCCCATCTAAGAATCCATTATGAGATTTGTCTTGACCCTTGTTCAGGAACACTGAGGCAAAAAACTCATTGAAGAGTTCAGCTTTGTCCCCCCTGTCTGTCACTAACTGCTCCTGATTGTTAAGTAGAGGTCCTATGCTGCCTTGTACCTTCCTTTTACTTCCTACGTATCTAAAAAATAACTTTTTGTTGTCTTTAATTTCTGTTGCCAGCCTCAGTTCCATAGTTGCTTTGGCCTTTCTAACTACCTCCCTGCAAGTGCAGGTCAAGTAGGTATACTCTTTCTTGGTAGCTTCCCCCTGCTTCCACTGCCTATATACCTCTTTTTTTTGCCTTTAGGCTTCCCTGGATTTCTCTGTTTAGCCAAGGAGGTTTTTTGGCCTCTTTACCTTCTTTCCCTTGCAGAGGGATCTTCTCCCTCTGCCCCAAAGAATTGTTTCCTTTAGGATCAACCACCCTTCCTCAACTCCCATCTTGCCAATACTACTATTTTGCACTGCATTATTGACTAAATTCCTGGGTACACTGAAGTTAGCCTTCCTAAAGTCAAGCACTTCCACCCTGCTACTTACCTTTTCCACCCTATGCCGTATGGTAAATTTAATTAATTGATGGTCACTGTCTCCAAGGTGACCACAGATCTGCAGCTCCCCTACCAGGTCATCCCCTGTAGCCAATACCAAGCCTAGTAAAGCATTACCCCTAGTAGGACTTATACTTCCTGTAAGTGAAGGTCCTGTATGCACTCCTACCCCTAGCCAGCTGCAAACCACTCCCCCACTCCCAGGTCCATGCCCTGAAATCAAGCAGGAGCAAGTACAAATCAGAATTTTGTGTTTCTCATCCTTATTTTTTCATAATAAATTGAATTGCAATCAATTCAATTGAGAAATCACAATAAAGCTAAAATAGTATACACATTTTTGTTTTACTCAACAATGCCATTGGTAGTCAACTGGTGAATACATGTTTTACAGTACAGCCATTGCCAGCAAACACAATACAATAGGATAAAACACCAACTCACAATATGCACTGAAGGTCCCTTGAGTAATCCATTGATATGATATGGATGGATGGAGGGCTGTATGGTGTGAAGGCGAGAAGGAGGCAGGCAGGCAGGCAGCCTGGTTACTGGCCCTTCCTGGTTACTGGCCATGTCCCAGCTGTGTTTTACTTTTGGCTTATATGGCATGCATGTCCAATGGGGGGTAGGTAGGGTGCTTTTTGGAGAGATGATAACCGCGCAACTTCTATGGGGTCATGGCATTACTGAAAAGTTGCAGGGTGGACTGTTAGTGGATGGTGGGAGGTTGAATGCTTGACCAGTGCCAGTGTGCAGCCAGCATTTCTTGCAAGAAAGAAGACTAAATAAACCCACCAACAAAGCTTAGTTAGGGAGGGAGGGAGCCCCGGGTACAGTCCCCTAGGGGCCTCCTCAGGTGGAGAAGTATGGCCTGACTTGGCTGGCTGGCTGAGTTGTGCCATGCTAATCTCTGTTACATTATAACTTTGGAATCTTTGCTGGCCACAAAACTTAGGGAGGGAGGGAGAAGAAGGGCCCCCTTAGGTGTGCGGGGGACCTTTTACTTTCTCTTATCCTTATTTTTTTAAAATATGTTCTCTTCTTTAAACTACTGTTATTCTTATTTATTTAACATCTGCCTTCCTTCCTTCCATTCTGGACGTACTAGACAAAGCTCGCTTGGAGCTGTGTGGGGTGATCCTGAGCATAAGACTCCCTGGCTTCCTATCGCTTTTCCTTTCTGACTCCCACCTGTCTAAAGGTCTCTAGCTTCTGTTTAGCTCACTTTCTGATTCTTTTCTTGCATTTTTGCTGCATTTTTCTCTTTTTTCTCTCCTTTCTGTCCCTTCCCCCCTGTACTTCCAGTCTCTTTGTCTGTGAGTTTCTTCTTTGCAGCCTTTTTTTCTTACTGTCTCTTTTCCTTTCTTTTTTTCTGCTTGTTTGTTGTGGGGAGTTATCTTTTCCAGTAGCTTGCCTTCTGAGGGGTGTTCTTAATTACCCCCTCTTCCCCCCCACTTTGTTTTCTTTTTTTGCTGTTTCAAATCCCATTTTTTGTTTTTTTCCTCCACCCCTTCCCCCCTCCTATCTAGAGTTTTATGATTGCATTCCCAGGCACTTATCTTTTTAGTTAGTATAAACTTTTTGTTTTCATTTTTTCAGTTACAGCTTGAAATTAACCCTGTCCTAGCAGGAATGGCTGCTCCTACACCCAGCAGCTGGCATGATTATGACTCTCAGAACCTCCCCATTACACACGGCTTGAGGGTTCACACCCCTCCCAGCATTGGGGTCGAGGTCTGCGTAGATGCCCTTGCTAGTCTCTTGGGACAGCATAACATCTGTTACGCAGGTTGTGTTAACGCAGTCTCAATGCTTTACCTGAGTGATTCCACCCTAGTTAACAGGGTGTGCACAGAGGGCCTGGACATTGCGAGTCCACACTATTTTGTCACGCCCCTAGATACCCCAGCAGTGAGGGTGGTGATTTCTAATGTGCCCCTGCATGTGACCAATCGGGAGCTGGCCAAGGAACTTGAGCCCTATGGAGTTCTTACGAGTCCCTTTCACCAACTGATGATAGGACGTAAGAACCCAAACCTGAGGCATGTCCTGTCTTTTGGAAGGCAGGTTTTCACACTTCTCAGGGAGGGTCCATGGTCTCTGCCTCAGTCCTTGAGCCTCATGTTCAAAGGGTGGAGGTTTGTGATCTATTTTTCTTTTGGGGAGACCATGTGTTTCCAGTGTGGTAGCTCTTCCCACCTAGCAGCCAAGTGCCCATGGGGGAAAGTGGCCAGAATATTGGCGACTACAGCGACACCAACAGATGGCTTATCCACCTCTGGGACACAGGCCCCACCCAGTGAGGCTGGGAGTTTTTCCCATTCTCCTTCCACCCCTGTTCCTTCTGAGTGGGCTGGAGTTTCTGGCATGAGAGTGCTGTCCAGCGGAGGGGTTGAGACTGGGCCCTAACCCTCCCCTGCACCCATTCTACCTACAGTGCCTACCCCCACTGGTACAGAAACACTACCAGGTGGAGAGGCTGATGCCTCGACTTCCCCCTGCCTGCCCTGCCTGCCCCAGTTGAGGTGGCTAGGGCGGTCAGTGATGGTGGTGCCAAGGCCCTGTCAGATGACGGGGCTCAGGCCTCCTCCCAGTTGCCCTCCACTGCGGCTTTGTCTGAGGTGGATGGCCCTGGGGAGGCAGGCCAGAAGCAGTCTGGCCCATCCTCTATGGAGGGTGGGCCACCTGCCACAAAGAAGAAGAAGAACAAAGAGAAGAAAGTGAAAGGAACCATCCCCACTGAGACCTTCCCTAGCTGATGTTGAGGGAAGGCCCTGCTGGAGAGCCTGGCACCGCTCTGGCTGTCATGTCAGTGACCCTGTTGACTGGGGATGGAGGTGGCTTGGAGGTGGGGGAGGTGAAGGTGGGGGTCATCAACCCCTTGTCTGTCTCCCAGCTTCCTGAGGTGGGTGGCAGTAAAAGCTATGCACAATGCCTCTCTTTTAAAGATCTGACCCAGGGGGCAGCAGAGGAGTCTGCTGACCTCTTGGTCATGTCCCAGGCTACTGAATTAGATAAGGAGGCTAGTGAGACGGAGATCCAGCTTTCTGAGTGTCACAAGTGACCTTGAGAGCAGGATGACCTCTCTCCCCCCAAGACAGTCCTTGACCTGGATGATCAGAGGAGGCTGATGGGTTTAGATATTGAGGGTGTAGATGCTGCATTTGTGGGTGAGCACCCAGTAGGGTGCATCCTCACTGTGCATCTGTTGGAAATGTGCAGTCCATGTTGGCAGACCACCCCTGGGTCAGTCCCGACTATGGGGGGCTCCTGACCTTTTTGAAACAAACTAAAGGACAGAAGAATATAGTGGGGCACATCACCCAATGGTGCGCAGATTCTAAAGTTTTTATCAAGGCTGCCAGAGCTGTGGCCAAACTTATGCAACAACATGTAGGCACTTGGCAGATGGCTTATTGTCTGGAGAAGCTCACACAGTGGGTGAGAGACAAGTGGGGCCTGGCGGGGCCCCTGGAGTAGAGTAGGGCATGATAGGCCTTTTCTGACCTGTCTCTTCTTTTTGCTCTGCTCTTGGGGGCTTGCTCTTCTACCTACATTTTACCTCACTCTTCCCCTCCCATACCCACAGCCATGCCAGCCATAGCCATTGGCACTTTTAATATCAATGGCTGTCGGGATCTGGTGAAATGGGAGGCCATCTTGGAGTTCCTGTGCCAGAAGTGGCTGGCTGTCGCCTTCCTCCAGGAGACACATTCTGACAGATTCAACCACTTGGCTTGGCACACTGCCTGGCAAGGCCACTTGTTCCTGAGTCATGGCACCAAACTTAGCACCAGGGTTGTGACTCTCCTGTCATCACAACTACAGCATGATACAACTGGTGGCATGGGAGATTGTCCCCAGCCACATGCTGACTGTCCACGTCACCCTAGCAGAACACCATTTACTACTCATCTATGTTTATGCACCTGCTGATGGCCAGGAGAGGGTCACTTTCTTTGTGACCTTGGCCACACTTTTGCACAATGCTAGTGAGGATGATGACCTGCTTCTTATAGGTGGGGACTTTAATTGTACCACTGGCACCCCACTCGACCATATGAGGCCTCACCTGCCCTCAGCCCAGAAGCTGCAGTCTGTCTTCTAGACTGCAGGCCTGGTTGATGTGTGATGAGCCCTGTACCCCAATGCACGCCAGTACACCTGGGCCAGGATGAGTGCTGGTGGTCTCACTATGGCCTTCTTTGACTGTCTTTATGTCACCAGGTACCATCTGCCTCCTATTCAGTGGCTGTATCATTCCCTCAGGCCTATCAGATCATGGCCTGGCTTGCTGCAAATTGAGCCCACTGGGGAGAACTTGTGCACGAGTGCCCTATGGGTGCTTCAATTTCAGCCTGCTTCAAGACTCTTACTTCCGGGACTGCTTTACCAACTTTTGGCGGGGCTGGGAGGTCACAAGGCTGAATTACTCCTCCTGGAAGCTATGGTAGGACATGGGCAAGGTGCAGATCCGGGCTTTTTACCAGCAGTACACCCAGCTGGCCACAAATGAATTATGCTGCCGTATCAGAGAGCTAGAGGAAGATGTGGTACAGCTCAAGGCTACCCTGCTGGCTGCTGGCAGCGATGCGGTCCTGCATGAGAGCCCCTGGTTCTGCCGAAAGTGCTTGTATGATTTGGTGGAGAGTGCAGCCCGTGGAGCAAGGATCCGTGCCTGCTGCCAAGGGCTGGCCGAAACAGATGCCCCAACCTGCTTCTTCTTTAACCTGGAGTGAAGGTGAGCAGCAAGCAAAATCTTAGATCACCTCAAGACCCCTGAGGGCCAGGTAATCACTGACCTGGGTGAAGTACGTGAGCACGCCTTTGCCTTCTATCATGACCTGTTTGCAGCTGAGCTGTCCTGCCTTGAGGCAATGCAGGAACTCCATGCGGGCCTGCCATGCCTTTGTTGCCTGGAGGCCAGTGAGCTTGAACAGGAATTGTCTCTGGCAGAGGTGGCAGCTGCCACAGCTGGCCTCATCTCTGGCAAAGCCCCAGGCCTCAATGGGTTTCCTGCTGAATTTTACAAGACTTTCTGGCCTCTTCTCAGCCCTTGTCTCCTGCATGTTTTCCAGGAGAGCCTTGCCGACAAGGTCTTGCCAGTCAGCTGCTTCTGTGCAGTGCTCATGCTGCTGCCCAAGAAAGGAGACCTTGGCTGCATTAAGAACTGGCAGCCAGTCTCCCCGCTGTGCGCAGACTACAAGATTCTGGCCAAAGTGCTGGTGACCCACCTCCACACCATAATGGCCTCCATCACTGGGTCTGAGCAGAGCTACTGCATGCTGGGCAGAACCATCCAAGGCAACCTGTTTCTGCTGTGCGACCTACTCACAGCCAGTGAACTCTTTGGCCTAGACATTGGCCTCATCTCTCTGGATCAGGAGAAAGCCTTTGAATGGAAGGACCACGCCTACCTCTTTCAGACCCTGGAGGCCTTTGGCTTTGGGCCCCTTTTCACCAGGGCCCTCTGGGTCTTGTATCAAGACACTTCCAGTTTGCTCAAGGTGAACGGGATGCTTTGTGCCCCATTCCCTACATGCAGAGGCATCCATCAGGGATGCCCCTGTCGCACATGCTCTATGTCCTTGCCATTGAGCCACTGCTCCATGTGCTGCAGTGCTGCCTGAGTGGTGTGGCCTTGCCATTGGCCACGGGCCTGTCCATTGCCCCTCTGCTTTGGCGATCAGCATATGCAGATGACGTGACCATCTTCCTTAACACCCAGGAAGATGTGAAGGCTCTGACAGACTGCCAGTGAGCCTATAAATGTGCCTCCTCAGCCTGTATCAACTGGGCCAAGTGTGATACCCTGCTGCTTGGTGCGTGGATCAGTGCAACCCCCCCCAGATTTGCCAGGGGGCCTCATTGGGTACCACGAGGGCCTTAAGGTCCTGGGCGTGTTCCATGGGCCTTCAACATTCAGGGCGCACAGTTGGGATAACCTTGAGGTAGGTGCATCGTACCCAGAGGTGCTTACCCAGCCTCTCCTACTGTGAACGTATCGTCATTGTGAACAACTTGGTGGTGGCGACCTTGTGGCACCAGTGCACCAGATTTGATCCACTACAGGACCTACTCAAGAGACTCCAGTGCCTCTGGTTGATTATTTCTGGGATGGGTGCCACTGGCTCCCACAAGCTGTCCTTTACCTACCTGTAGCTGAGGGGGGCCAGAGTTTGGTTGACCTTGCAAGCAAGGTGGCCGCCTTCCATCTGCAGGACCTTCAATGACTCCTGTATGTGAGGAGTGCCTACCTTGGTGACAACTGGCATGCTGGTTTCTGCAGAGGGTGGGGACCCTCAGCTTTGACCAGAAGCTCTCCCTGTTAGACCTCACACTTTTTGAACTGGGTGTTGCTTCTGGCTTTCTACCTCGGCATGGTACAAGCCTGGCAGGCCACCTTCTGCCTCCAGCCCCAGGCTCATCACCTGCAGTTCCCGCAGCTGCTGAGGGACCCTCTGGTGCACAACCCAGCTTTAGGCACCCCCTGCCATGCCTGGCCTCTGCCAGCCTGATGGCCATTCTCATCCAGGCATGTGTCCTCCACCTGAGCCATCTCCTTGATCCCACTCAGTTGGCCTGGCTCTCGATGGAGGCCTTGGCCACATAGTTGGGCATGCACTCTGTCTGGACTGTGGGCCGTCTCCTGTGTGACATCCAGGCTGCCCTACCGTTGGAGGCAGCAGCAACCCTGGATGACCTTCTCTGGGCAGACCAAGTCTCCTGTGCCACAGATGTTCCGAGCAAGGTTTTTCCCAGGCTGCCAGTCACCCTGGCCATGGCTGATGAGCTGGCCAGCAGACCTGGCACCCTGCTGACACTCCCTGTGCCTCCTGACAGTGACACACGTTGCCCCTTTGCTTTTCTGTCATGTAGGATCCTCTATGCCTGGGTGGTTCATGTCCACCATGCCCAAGTGCTGGCAGGCTGCCCTGATATATCATGGTGATGGCACCTGGGGCTGCCAGATTCCCCACTAGCCCACCTGGTGTGGCACACATTGTCTAAGCCGCCAACCCCCAAGAAGACTGGCGACCTGTGGTGGTGGTTGCTGCATGGCATCCTAGCCACTGGCACATTTGCATCCCACTTTGACCCAGCTGCCTCGATGGCCTACCCCTTCTGCCCAGGGTTTGTTGAGGAGACCCTCTATCATGCCTTCCTTGACTGTCCCTGCCTGTGGCCACTCTTTGTCACCCTTGAGCCACTACTGTGAGCTCAGATGATGACCTGTGGCTTTTCCACCTCCTGGTTCAGGCATGAACTCTTCAGTCTAGACATTGGCCTCATCTCTCTGGATCAGGAGAAAGGCTTTGACTGGGTGGACCACGCCTACCTCTTTCAGACCCTGGAGGCCTTGGGCTTTGGGCCTCTTTTCACCAGGGCCCTCCAGGTCTTCTATCAAGACACATCCAGCCTCCTGAAGGTGACCGAGGTGCTCTGTGCCCCATTCCCCACATACAGAGGCATCCGTCAGGGCTGCCCCCTTTTGGCCCTGGCCATTGAGCCACTGCTGCATACGCTGTGGTGCCACCTGAGTGGTGTGGCCTTGCAATCAGCCACAGGCCTGTCCATTGCCCCTCTGCTCTGGCTATCAGCATATGCAGACCACGTGACCATCTTCCTTAACACCCAGGAAGACATGGAGGCTCTGACAGACTGCCAGTGACCCTATGAATGCACCTCCTTGGCCCTTATCAACTGGGCCAAGAGTGACACCCTGCTGCTTGGTGCATGGATCAGTGCGACCCCCCCCAGATTTGCTAGGGGACCTCACCTGGTACTGCGATGGCCTTAAGGTTCTGGCTGTGTTCCTAGGGCCATTGACCTTCATGGCGAGCAGCTGGAATGGGCTCGAGGAATGGATTGAGGCCTACCTACAATGGTGGCACTGATGCCTACCCAGTCTCTCCTACCATGGACATGTCCTCATTGTGAACAACCTGGTGGCAGCAACCTTGTGGCACCGATGCACCAGACTCGATCCACCATGGGACCTACGCGAGAGACTTCAGTGCCTCCTGGTCATTTTTTTTTCTGGGATGAGTGCCACTGGCTCCCGTGAGCTGTCCATTACTTACCTGTAGCTGAGGAGGGCCAGAGTTTGGTTGACCTTGTGAGAAAGGCCTGCAGGCCCTTCAACTTTTTACTGGGTCAGGCCAAAATGGCTGTCCTCAAGAACCACCGAAACTGGCTTGCCGGCACTGGCTCAGATGATGCCATGCAGCTTTTCCACCTCTTGGTGCAGGCAGACCTGGAGTTTGAGTACGCTGTGCTCCAGTGGGCAGTGCCCACCTTTGAGTCACACTGGGCCCTTGAGGGAGTGCTGTGCCATGTAGAGGATGACCTTCTCAAATACGTGCTCTGATGTCATGACCAGTTTGGGTTGACTGGGTAGGCTCGGTGTCACGCTATGACTTCCAGCTCATGCTGGGCCCTCATCAGGCTGCTTTTTTGCTTTCTTTTGTGTGGGAAGTTGAAGGTATTGTAATGAGTATGCTTGGATAGAGCAGGGTAGGAATTGTTTATAGATATGACCGTGTGGCCGGCATTCCAACCACATAACTAGCATGTAAGACATGACATGGAATGTAGTGAAGGTGTCTGTCGTGGTATGATGTGAATACAATGATGTGGTGTTCTTAGTTTGATGGTAATTTGTTTGTCTTTGCTTTTTAAGAGGCCATCCTTTTTGTATCCTGGAACCCCTGAATAAAGTAGTTAAAAGTCCTTCCTTCCACAAATCAGAGAAAAAACTCAAGGAGACAGAAGCCTCAAGGAGACAGAGTGGTGGGTGGGTGTCAAAACACATGTACCCCATCTGAATTTTCTGGGACATGGCCAGTAACCAGGAGGAGGGTGAGAAAACTATGGAATGGGCCTGCAGAACTTGTGGAAATTGAGCTGATGCTTGGGCCAAAGCCAGTGAAGAAAGCTCATCTTCCTTTGTGGCCAGCAATGATTCCAAAGTTACAATGGTTCAATGGAAAGGTGTAAGGCAGAGGTCGCCAAGTGGGGTGCAAAGCTTACTACCCAGACCCTGGAGGTCTTGTCCAGCAACCAAGAAGAAAGCCCCTGCAAGGTTTAAGGCAAAGATGGGCAAGTGGGGTGAAGAGCCTACTACAAGGACCCCAGAGGTCTTGGCCAGCAACCAAAAAAAATTCTCCATAGTTCAGAAAAGAAACTCAAGCCTCAGCTTCTGCCACTGCAGTGGTCATAGCTCCTGAGCACAGTTTCCTTTGTGGCCAGCAATGATTCCAAAGTTACAAGGGTGCAATGAAGAGGTGTAAGGCAGAGGTAGGGAAGTGGGGTGAAAAGCCTGTAGACCTGGGGCTGCTACCCGGACTCCAGGAGGGAATTTGCCAGAGGTTTTGGCTAGCAACCAAGGAGAAAGCCTCCACATTTGTGGGGAGCAACAATCCTCTAATTACAATCCCATAATTAACAAACAGGGCCAGCAACTAGGAGGAGGGGTAGAATAATATAAAATGGATCTGCAGAACTTGTGCATCTCTTCCTATACTTGAGCTGATGCTTGGGCCAAAGCCTGTGAAGAAAGCCTCTGCTATTCAAGTAGTACACAGAAGAGAAGCCTCAGCAGTTTTTTGTGGCCAGCAACCAGAAGGAGGAAGTAATACAAGTTCAGTAAGGGTAGTATGTAAAGCAGAATGGTATATATTTCTTCTCCATGAGAATAGAAGGACTTAGGAAGGAGTTTAAATCAGGAGGTGGGCATTACCCCTCCCCCCCGGAGAAAGAAGCAGAGAGGGCACATAATCACCTGCCTTATGCTCACTATTTGCTTTCTCATATGATCATATGGAATCAAACTGTAATCATAGAATCATAGAATCATAGAATCAATGAGTTGGAAGGGACCTAGACAGATCATCTAGTCCGACCCCCTGCTATGGGCAGGAAGGAGCACTGGGAGTGACAGTGGTCATAAGACCCCAGCCAGGTGCCTATCCAGTCTCCTCTTGAAGATTTCCAGGGAAGGTGAGAGCATCACCTCTCTGGGAAGCCTATTCCAGGCTCTGGCCACCCTTACAGTGAAGTAGTTCTTCCTAATATCTAACCTAAACCTATCCTCCCTCAGCTTGTGGCCATTGTTCCTGGTGACTCCAAGGGGGGCCCTGGTGAACAGACTTTCCCCGAGACCCTGCTGGTGGCCCCTGATAAAGTTGTAGGCAGCCCTAAGATCCTCCCTCAGTCTCCTCTTGCGGAGACTGAAGAGATTCAGGTCCCTCAGCCTCTCCTTATAGGAGAGGGCTGGCCATGGAGGCCCTCAACCATATGAGTGACCTTCCTCTGGACCCTCTCCAGGTTCTCCACGTTCCTCTTGAAGTGCGGTGCCCAGAATTGGACACAGTACTCCAGCTGGGGCCGGACCAGCGCCACATAGAGGGGGAGCAAGACCTCTCTGGACCTGTTAATGATGCCCCTGTTGATGTATGACAGGGTGCGGTTGGCTCTGCCTATTGCTTCGTCACATTGGCAACTCATATTCATCCTGGAGTCAATCTCTGTCTCTGTGCTGCTGAGAGGGTCAGCTCCTAACCTATAACCATAATGCTGGTTCCCTCTCCCCAGGTGCAGCACCCCGCACTTGTCCTTGTTGAACCGCATCCTGTTCAGATCCACCCACTTCTCTAACCTATCCAGGTCTGCCTGGATACAGTCCCTGCCTGCCAGTGTATTCACTTTACCCCACAGCTTGGTGTCATCAGCAAACTTGAACAGGGTGCTCTCCACACCCTCGTCCAGGTCGCTAATGAAGATGCTGAACAGCACCAGCCAATATATAAGTCCACCGGCTTATATATATAAGTCTATATAACATAAGTCTATATCATACATTGGCTACATATATATCGTGGAGGCCCCGGATGTGTGTGATATTTGCAGAGTGATAAGCCAGATCTACTTGCTTTGAAATACTATGATAAGGAATTTAACTGTTACAATTATTATTGACCACTAATAAATCATCATTAATATTACTATTACTACAAACTCTTATTAATATATTACTATTGGAATTAATAGTATTATTGACTCCTATTATTACTATTACCTGTTATTATATTATAGTTCAGTTCTTGAGAGAATTCTGAAGGAATTGTTGTTATTTTCCTCATCTTGTCTTTCTTCCTTCCTTTCTCTTTCTGCCTCTTGTCACACCAACGGGGATTGATCAGCCTGCAGCTAGCAGTGGAAGGGGATCTAAAAACCAGAGGGAGTGAGGATAGAAAGAGCATCAGAATTTGTAGTGGTGCCTCTTGTGCACCTCACGTACCTTCCTTCATGCCCATAAAATTCCACCAGCCCTGTTTACAAAAAAATTTGAACTAAACAATGCATCTCCCCCAACCAGAGATGACCCTATCAGGGTGTTGGGCAGTGGTGTACTGATGGTGGCAGGTGGTGCAGCCGCCCTGGCACAGACACAAAGGGGGTGCCACCACTCCATGCTTCTCACCCCTTCCTTAACCACCCACTGCCAAAACCACTGTAGAAGGTGGCTTGTCTGGGGCACGTGGGAGTAAGGACAGCATCACCCTGGGTTTATCCCCCAGGCCCTGGAGATCCATGATACATCACTGGTGCAGGGCCTTGGGCAAATTAGCCTCCCACCCCATGCAGAGTCGATCCCATGTGCTGCGGCAGCGCTGGCAGGGGAGGGGAGTTGGCGAGCATTCAGATATGAGGCTGGCAGCAGCACTGAGTTGCCTTGTCTGTTCCACCTGTCTCTGTGGGGGCCTCAAAGTGCTGTGCCTGGGGTGGTCACTTGTATTTGCACCCCCCCTCAGGGTATAGACAAGTGTCAGGTGTCACTTACCAAAGGTGGCGTGTAGCACATTGCCATGTCCTCTTATGAGTCGCATGTTGCACACTGTGGGCATCAATTAGCACTCGAAGCTGTATTCCTGTGCCCCCCAGGGACAAGTCTTGTGACTGGAATGAGTTCTTCTCTGCCCCCACTGTGCTGTCATCCCTCGCCTGACTCAAACCTCCTTTGATACAGTGAATGTGGACCCTGACTTGCTCCCCCATTTTAGAGTGCTTCAGTAAAGCAATCCCCTCCCTCCACCAGCAGCCTCACTTTGGTGTGGAAAAAAACCCAGACACTCTGGCACTGGACTGGAAAAGAGCACAAAGAGAAGGTAGAAAAATTTGCAAAGTCTCTGATTTTGTGTGCAAGTAAAGTAGGTCTTAAACCCCAGGCCGCCCCTCTGAAATGGCACTTACTTGCAGACAGCATCATCCTTATGCAGTGACTCATGGAATTTGCCACCCTAGTCATCTGCACTTTCCACTTTGGCTACTGAGGAATCTGCCAAAACTTCAAGTGAGGTTTCACAGGACTGTCTCTGCTTGCTACAAAAATCTCTGAAGCACTCTGCTATGGTGCGAGCAGGGTGCTGTTCCAGGTGGCCATGGGTGATAAACAATGTAAAAAGCAATGGTTGCCTTCCCCCCAAGAGGAGGAAAGTACATCCCCCCACTGGTGTGGTCAAGAGCACAAGTGATTTGTGAAAGGGGACTGGCAATTTTTTGTGGGGGCAGGGAGGGTGCCTTTATACTCAGGCTGTGCTTTAATGAGGGTCTGGGAAAATTCCAAGGATTGTGAAGTCATTACCTGTAAGTGTCAAAACACCCAAAGGTGATGAAGCACCCAGTTTAACAACAAAAAAGACCTGATGAAGTAGTAAATAGGGCCACTGTACTTTGGGATGACTGCTCAATGGCCCAGAATGTTGCAAAAATTGATACCTACCTACCTGCTTGTGCAAAATCATTTTATTACAGAAGCACAGCCTATTTTCCCTGAAGTGGCAAAAGTTTTGAGTAGCCTACATTATCAGGAGAATAGTAGACAAAACATTTTTTGTTACAAGCTTGATTACATCAGAACACCAATGAGTGCTAAGCTCAGGATGAAAGGATGTGCAAAAGCTCCAGTGCCCGGGAGTGCTGGGGTGAAGTGTTGGCTTGGTGCAGACAGGTGAGAAGCCGCTGATGATGGAGAGGGGCAAAATGGAGAATGAGGATGAAATACTTACAAATGGAGAACAACGCAGTCAAGAGTCCTCTGATATGGAGAATATGGAGGACATGGGTGAGCAGGAGGAGGAGGAGGAGGAAGTGGCAGTACTGCTTCTGCAAATGCTGTTTACCTGGGGATTACTGCTGCAACTTTTGAGAAGGATAGGAACTGTACTACAGTGTTCAGTGGCAAGTTGTGTTCCTGCTTTAACAGCATTAATGACAATAATAATAATAAGATACAGTTACCCAGAGGACTTGGAATACACATAGGAAAGTGAAGAAGTGGAATTTGACTGGGTTCTGTTGAAAAACCTGAGGAGGACCAAAATTTGCATGGTGTGGGCCCACGAGAGCAGCTCAGACTCATGGGAGCGAATTGTGCTGATGATTTGGAATGACCAGCAGTGGCTGGAGATGTTCTGAATGAAATGGGAGACATTCTATCATATCATCTTGATGCTGGGGCCCCACATCATGAGGCAGGACACTAACATGAGTCGGGCCATCTCACCAGACAAGACAGTTGCAATGGCCATCAAGAAACTGGCCAGCCCATTCAGCCTCTGCTACATCGTGAACCAATTCAGCTTGGCTGCCTGCATGGTCGGGCTGGCAACTCGTGAGGTATGCCAGCTGCTTAAGGAAATCGCTGCAAACAAAGTGTCCACCTGGTGAATCCGCAGCAAGTCATAGATGGCTTTAATGAGAAAGGTTCCCAAACTACGTGGGGGCTTTAGACAGCACTCATATCCCAGTGCTGTGCCCTGCAGGCAGGGAGTGGACTTCCACAAACAGGAAAGGATATACTTCCATGATCCTGCAAGCTATGGTGGACCACTGGGGCTGGTTCATGAACATTTATACAAGGTGGGTTGGAAGCATGCATGATATGCATGTGTTCAAAAACTCCCCTCTGCCTGGCCTCGTGGAGAAAGGATACTACGCACCCGCTGTGGAGGAGACAGTGATCTGCGGTGTCGCCGTTCCCCCAGTTATATTAGTAGATGCTGCCTACTAGGGTCGTGCAAAATGGAAGTGTTTAGTTTTGACCAGTGTTTTGACATTTTGATGGAACAACATTCCAGAGGTGCAGGTCCCCCTGCACCTCTCTCCTTGACAGCTGACTGGCTGCAGCTTTCACCGTGCTGTGCCTTAACACACACAGTGTCACCCATGTCACAAATTTTGCTTGTCCTCAGCTTGAGATGCAGTTTCCCCAGACCACCTGCACCTATCTCCTTGAAACCTGGCAGGTTTGTGGCCTCAGCAGGGGTAGCAGGCCTGCAGTTTTGACCCTGTTGTGGCTTAACACATACAAGTGACAGGAGCTTTGCTCTCAAGAATTTAGGGTGCAGTTTCCCTCAACCCCCTGCACCTTTCTCCTTGAAACTTGGCAGGCTTTATGCCATCACACAGAGCTACCATTCCTGCAAGTTTCATTAAAATCAGGCCACTAGATCAACCCTCAGCCTTCTCTTGTGGAGGCTGAACAGGTTCAGGTCCCTGAGCCTCTCCTCTTAGGGCCTGCCCTGCTGCCCCCTGATCATG
>NW_017728920.1:237308-246642 GCF_001723895.1 Crocodylus porosus | reverse complement strand
TTGAACAGTGCGGGCCCGAGGACCGGGCCCTGTGGAACCCCACTGCCCACGTCCCTCTAGGTCGAAAATGACCCATCCACCACCACTCTCTGGGTGTGGCCCTCCAGCCAGTTAGCGACCCATTTGACTGTGAAGGTGACTCAGCAGTCAAGACCAGTAGCACCAGCAGCATCTAAGGTAGCCAAATGGAACTGTCAGGCCGTTCTTTCCTCTCAAGTAGGAGCGCCTAGTGCATGCCTGTTGGGTGCACTCTCACCATGTGACTCTATATGTGTTTGTGTATGTGTGTGTGTGTGTATTTGTTTTCAGGTGCGCCCTTCCTGGCACTGGGGCCTCTGCACAATATGGCAGTGTGCCCCAGTGAGGTCTCCTCCTGTCCTACAGCCTCAGTCTAGTCCACCACTGTAAACGGCAGCAGGTAAAAATAACATAGGTGACTCAGCAGTCAGCATCAGTAGTACCAGTAGCATCTAAGGTAGCTAAACAGAACTGTCACAGAGCCTTTCCTATTATAAAGGAACTGACAGCAAGAAGTAAAGATGTTATGTTGGATATATGTCACTCATACAGTGTGTGATGCCTTATCTTGTGTTTTTATGTTTATGTTTATTATGAAAAAAACCCAGAATAGTTAGAGAAATATATATGATATTGTGCCGAATCACTTCTAAGGTTACTATTCATTAGTAAAAAAGTGCACTTAGCAGGCTATGACCCAGAGTTTCTCATTGCTGAATGAATTAGCATCTCATCATAGGTGTGTAAATGTATTTAAGTAAGAATAAACATTTAAAAATCTGAAGAGATATTCACCTTGCTTTTGGGTTTATTTAAAAGTGCGTATGATTTTGCTCTTTATCTACAGACAGGGAGAATATCAACTGAGCATGGATAATTTATGATTTATAGGTTACTTAAAAAAAAAAAAAAGCACTCACAGCTCTCACTGAAAGCACTGGGACTTGTGGCCTGTATCTGAGGGAAGATTTTTTTCTGGTAGTTATTTCATGTGACAGCAGAAGCAACAGATCACAGGTAATAGATGCCTCCCCATTAAGGTACAAGAGAAAGCATTAGAACATTTTTATTTGTAGAGAGGAATATTCTGTAGGGCAGTGGTTACAGTATTGTTAAAATGGGTGGTCTTTTTCCCCAGCTCAACAAAGGATGAGGGTCTTGAGTCTCTTCCAGGCCCTTGCTTTAGGATATAGTTTTTTTTATGGGAGACAAAATGCTCAATATAATACAAAGCAAATCTATTCCCCTAAAGAAAGCAGGCTGCAGGGATCCCAACACTTTTTCTCCCCATTTCTTTCCTTCTTGGAGAAAGGTCACACCCTTTCTTTTAAACACTTGACAAATCATGTGATGGGAAGAAAGCCCTTACTCCTTTCCTGGCCATTGTACTCTTGTCACAGGCCTATGCCCTCCTAAAACAGGGAGCTCTCTAGAACAGTCTTCATTTACAGACCTCCTCCTTCCACTTGCATCCCTGATTTCTCATGTTTTATAACTTTTGCTAAAACTCTTTCAAACATCCCTCATAACATAAATTGATCTACTTCATGTCACCAATTTAAATATTTGATCCATAGCAAGATGTTTTTCCTTGCAGAGTGAAGTGAAGAAAAACAGTAGATAATGTCTAATATATCTTACTGAGTTACCATATTGTGTAAAGTTCAAGAATTGCCTGGTGTACAAAAGAAACAAGTTGTGTTGTCTCTCTCACAATAAAATCAAACATTAAATTAATTATGTCAGTGCAAATGCAACATGCTGGTGCTAGAAGTAAGGCAAAAGGGCTCTCTGGTAGCACAAAAGCACATATATCAAATACTGATATACAGATGCAGCAGCCCTGTCATCTCCTCTGTACTGGCTGCAAGGGGGAGAGAAATGTAGGATTATCTACAATAACTTGCACTGCTCAAACTCAGAATTATCAGCTTGCCACTTAGGCCATCTTTACACCTGCTCTTCATTGCTAGAGCTGAAGACAGAGGTTAGAGTACATTTACATATATCACTGTTGTTTGCAAAGCTTTGAATGACATGGATCAGGGGTGGCAACATATGGCCCATGGAGCCACTGGATCTGGCCCATGGAGCTTTGCTTGGGCCTGTGCCAGGGCTGTGCAGTGACGAGTTGTGCCTGCACTGGTGCAGTTTCTTCCCAACCCCTGCTTCCATGTAGTGGAAATATGGGTTTGGGAAAAACAGCAGCAGCGTGAATGCAGTTTCCAATTGTTTGACCCCCGTGCAGCTTCTTACTATGCAGAAGCTGTGTCCATACAGCTAAGGAGTGGGGAATGGAGAGAAGCAACAGTGGCACACATACAGCTCCCAGCTGCTTGGCCTCAGCACTGGTTCAGGCACTCCCTCCCCACCGCCCCAACCACTACTGATATGCTGCTGAAGCCTCCAGCCCCTATCAGACCAAAGCTGGATTGTTTCAGCATGTGCTTTGTAAAGGCTGTTATAAATAAAACATTTTCCATTTCAGAGAGCCTATGACCTAACATGAATAAGACACAGGACAACTGTTTATGAGGTAAAAGGTTGAAAGAAGAAAATGGATTTCCTGTAGACATGAGTTTTAGGAAGGGATCTGAAGGACAGACTTCCAATTGGTGACCTGCTTTTATTTAACAAAACTTGGCTATCTTCCTGAGTTAATATTGTGTCCCAATTAAAATCAGTCTGGGAAAGAAGGGAAGAATTCCTGTTCTTCATCAAAGAAAATTCAGAACAGATGAAAGGGGTGCAGAAGTTGGAGTTTTAAGTGGTGCTGAATTCAAGGATCTGAATGAAAAGGACAATGACCAACACAGAAATAAAGTGTGTGTGGGGGTGTTTTTTTCTGAACACAGATTAATTTGATCACTTTACTCTCAATTTATTTTAGTTAAATAAAATTGCAGTTCCAGGAATAATTTATTATTTACAGATAGTAGACAGCTTTTTAATCTAGCAGCAAAAGGTATAAACAAATGCAGTATTTGGCAGTAGTTGAACTTAAACAAATTCAGACGTAGAAGAACAAGTGCAAAGGGAGGTGACTTACCCGTCGAAACATTTTCTCTGTGGACATGGTAGTATTCTCTGCACTTGAAATCTCTACATCACGATTTGATGTCATTATAAAAGAACCATTACAATTTAAGCAGAGAAATTATGGCCTGATACAGAAATTACAGGGTGAGGTTCTTTGGCTTCTGCTGTGCAGGAGGTGAGACAGACAGGCTTAAAATCTATTAAAACAACTCTGACAGATGTTCTCAAAAAATGTGTCAGTAACATTGCTTCATACAGATGGCTGGAAAATATTACAATAAAATAGGCCTCTTTAGTAATATTTGCAAAGGAAATTTGTTTGTCTCTCAGTGACTGACTTTGTACCCCAGACACAAATCATGGCATTGAAAATGACAATATAAAGTTCTTTTTGCTATGTTGTCATGAAAGAATTAACGTGTAGCACCTACAGAAGTGCCCCCAGCTGAGAAATGTAGATCTCAATTCCCCAAAATGCATTGTGTCAAGACCCAAGGTTCAGGTCTATCTCAATATAAGGCAACACTCATCTACATGAATGTTGATAAATACTTAGAGCTCTTCATTAATGAGGATCTAATTAGGCATCTATTATTTATGTAATTTTACATTAATGGCCTGGCAACAAGATTTATTTCTTACATATTTATTTCACAATGTGATTATTTTTAGCAATCAATTGATATTTAGTTAACATAACTATCTTATTAAAATTAAATTAAATGGTGCTTTGATTTAACTGTATTAAAATGAATGTTAGCAATATTGATGAAATGCAAATAACAATTTAAATTATTGTAAAGCTTCATTGAGTTTCTCACTGAATGAAAGGATGTCAAACAGGCTGCTGTTGTCATATAAGCATGGGCTTGGGCACCATAAGTTTCTCATTACTAGTTCTTCCACTTTCCATTCTGACATATCACTTAACCTTCCAGTACTTACTTGTCCATGGACCTATTTTGCAATGATATCATGAAGACTAAACAGGACATATATAAAAATTTAGAGCATGATCCAAAGCCTGATGAAATCTTTGGGCACTTTTTTCCCCTTGTAGTTATTGGGTTTTAAATCAGGCACTTAAATTAGTGCCAGCCCTCCCACCCCCCCGCGCCACCCCGGCTCAGCGAATAGGCACAGGGGGATCCTGGGTGCCCCCCCAAACCCAGGAGGCCCCAGTCACAGAGCCAGGGCAGGGGTACAGGGGTGGGGGCCCTGATATGTTCCCTGGCAGACCCAGAAGTAGACCAGAAGTGCTTCTGGTCTACTTCTGTGTCTTCTGCTGAGCACTCTGGAGAGTCCCCTGTACTTCTGTGGGGTGCACTGCAGCACTCATCAGCCCCTGCTACCTAGAGGTAAGTAGAAAAAACATTTAAAGCTATGTCTGAATCTCTGAATCTTTCTGAACCTTGGAGGGTTCCAATTCAATTCGGAGAGATTAAAGGGTCTCCTGATTCAATTTGGATTTGGAGATTTGGCCAACAAATCAGGCTGAATCTCTGCCTAATCGAATCAGAGATGCAAGCTTCACACAACCCTACTAAGTGTTATTGTTTTAAAAAGGAAAAAGGTACTTAAATTTTCATTAATGAAATTTTTTTATTAAAAAAAGAGAGCAAATGTTACCTATAAATAGCAGGTATATTTTCTTTGATATTTGAATTAAGTTCCCATAGCATGAGTTAGATAATGGGTTCTCAGGTTTTTTCCATAGAGTGGACCAAAACTCAATGAAGGGATTGTCTCATGCCTCTGTGGTGTAGGGTACTATTTACTGTGTCTTTGTTCATGTCTTGTCCCAATGGGTCCTGATATGACTGACACTTAAAGGTACTACCACAATATAAATTTTAAATAATAATGAGTTACCTCATACTTATTTCCAGTTCCTTGTTGCTTCAGCTCCCCTACTGTTAACAGTCACTGTACAGTCCATTGGCAATTACAACAAGGGCTTTCAAGTAACATCCTTTAATTTATTTCCAGCTTTCTTTTAATCCTGTTTAGCACTTGAAAGTGATAAGAACCACCAGGATCTGATCAATAAACTCTTTATAAACACAGAGCACCCCACAGATCATGATGGGGAATCTCTATATTGCAAATGATTTTCACAAATCTATCAGTCTTCAAAAAACCAGACAACCCTGAGTAACCCTGAGTTGTAACCTGAGTTGGATACATTCCTGAGGGAGTGGAGAAACCTGCTTCCTCAGCCTATGTGACTGGCATCACATACCTGGGTGGGGGGCTTAAGCTCCCTATTTTTCTAAGCAATGCCGCCATGGCTGGGAAGGGGCCAAAGATACTGCCAGTCTACCTGGCAACCAGCGATGCATTTCAAATTGGTTGGCTGGCAGCCAACAGTTGCTGTCCTTCATTGGATCTGGTAAATGACATCATAAGGTCTATATAAGTTAAGGACTGCCCAGGAGGAGGGGCAGTAGCCATGATGAGGAGTCAGAGAGAAGCTGAACTACCTGAAATGCTCTCTCGCTCTCTCTCAAAACTCATGATCAATGAACTCTTTGCCTCCAGAGGGAATCTCCACCTGCCTCTGGATGATACTTGTGAGTAAGCTACCTGAGATCTAACTAGATGTATAGCTTGCAGTAACTCAGATGCGTGCTCAAAGGCTACCATGCCACTGTTTTCTCTAAGGTAGTTCTCTGATATTGCTCTACCCTGTACCCTATTCCAAACCTACTCCTTGTAACCAGCATAGGAGACTTATTGGAAGATGTTTTAGATTATGCCTTGGGGTCCTCTTGGTTTGGCTGACCAAGGGAGACCACTATTTGTGCTTCAGACTGAGGGAAGCACCCCAAGTTCTTGCAGTGGGTCAAGTACACTCATGAACTACTAGTTCTATATTTCCCAGAGGGCGCAGGTCCCAAATTAGTCCAGACTCTGGGTGGTGGTGGTGTTACCCTCAGGCTTGCGGGTGTGTTCCAGGAAGGGGGTTGGATGGATGTGAGGTGCCCCCAAGAAGGAACTCGGAGCCTGGAAGGTGATCAGGTGCAGTGAAGTGGGTGGCTCAACACAGGAGCACCCCCTACTGGCCTGCCACACTGGGTTCATCCCAACTCTCGAATAGTAATAGTCCCATTGATTTCAATAGGAAAGTAAAGCTGGCCAACAGGCAGTTCTACTCAATAGTAAATGTTGAAATATTTAAATTTAACAGGATTTATAAGAAAGTAAATTTAAAAGAACAGCATATAATGCCTAGTACCAGATTCATTTTCCCATGCTTATCATTTCACAATACATTTCATTTAATGAATTTCCTGATTTGTTTTCTGGAGGAAAACAAGGGAGATTATGAAACATCCTCTTTTTAATTCTAATTTGATTGCATAAAATTAGCTAAATACATCACTTGCTACAACTACAGCTAATACACTGAAAAATATTTTTGCAATATTGTGTCAAATGATATATTAACAGTATTTGATGTAATTAGCACTGAATCACAAAAATATATTAATATATCTTATTAAAATGTGATGTGATGCATTGGCTGGTTACATAGATGACTAATTCAGGACTCTAAGTACGTATTGAACCAATATCCCAGATTTTCAAGCTCCTGGGTTTGGCTCTTTAAATGAGAGGAAAAATTCAGCTCCCAACACATTTCTTCTGGCACTTTGTCCAGGTCAAATGGTCCTTTTTATAATCTCTCATGCCTGCTGACATTCCCCAGTGAATTTGATGTAATTTTTCTTCTCTTTGCTAAAGAAAGAAAAATTAAGGGCAGCTTGATGTGTCCCATGTGTAATCCTTTTCCCAATAGGATCCTTTGATCTCTGGAATGTCTTTGAATTCTCATACTATGGGGGAAAGGGGGCATGAGGCCCCAAGTGTCGTTGGTTTGTAAATGTCCATGTGTTACCTTAGTCTGACATCTACGCCTTGAGGTGTGGTCTTCAGTGCACCCACCTTTAAGACTGGACAATTTGACCCCAGATGCACACTGCTAATAATTCAAACCCTTGTCTTTCCCACCAGGCCTTGATGTTTCATATTAAAGAGGAGGAAGATTTCCTATTCTACTGTGATATTAATTGTTTGATCAAGCGGTGTTCCTCAGGGCTCTGCTTCCCCTTGCATCCCGTCCTATTGCCAACCCAATGTTATTGTTCTTAATCTGGTTATTAGTGTCACAAATACACCATCAAATACCCTCTAGTACTTGGTGCTGTAGCCTAGGTAACTCGGGTATATATTCCCCTTCTCCAATTGAAGGGGATTGTTAGCTGGCAGGTGTGCTGTGGGGGAACTGCAGACTGCTCAGTTTCCCTCCTTCCCTATAGAACCAGGCCAGGACAGTCAGGAGACTTAACTATATACATATTTATTTACATTAACTTATCACAAGGAAAAGAAATATGAATATAAACATATGTACTATATGTATGTGTATGTGTGTATATGTGTGTATAATATATAAACAAATAACATAATACCCTGCGGGTAAACACCATAAAACCTTATACTAGTGCTCCAAATACAGGTAAGTCACAGGTAAGTATCTGATCGGAAACATAAACCGCAAAAGAAACATAGATAGCCAACAGATAAACTATAGATAAGTATGGGTGAATAATAAATAAGCCACAAATAAATACAAATAAACAACAGGTGAAATAATAGCAACAGGGGGTCCCAGCAGAGCCCTAGGACTCTACTCATCTACTAATTTACAACGTGAGAGTTCCCAAAATATAAGGCATGACATCATACCACTTATGGCGCAAGAACCCCAAAGATAAACTTAATCCTGAGAGGAAAGCCCCAATGCTCTTGGGCTTTTCCAAGCCCTACAAAGAACCTGGTAACTTTAGGAGGGCCCTCCCAGTGTGACCTCCCCTTTCAGGAGCCATTAACTAACTGGGGGGGTTCCCCCTCCTCAGTGGGAATCCTCTTTTCCCTGAAACTCATGGCTCCCAGGCCTGGAGGGTGGACCTCATTCTCTGTGCCAGGATGCTCTTTCACCTGCAGTGGGCTTTGTGGGGGGGGTGGTCGCTGTCCCCTGGAACAGAGCTCCACTATGCAGGGCTTTTGGGGCCTCTGGCTTGTTCCTGTCTGCTGGCTCAGTAGGTCAATCACTGTTTGGACTCAACCTTTTTCTATGGGTCGGAGGCCTGGGCTGCCTTGTGCAGGACCAGGCTCAGTCCACTCCTGGATCCTCTGTGCAGTGCCTCCTGCACCAAGCTCCCAGCCTCATGCTGGGGGTTGAGGACCTGAGCCACCTAAGTGCTCCTAAGGTCCTACTCCATGCACCATCCTGCATACCACACCAGAGGTTGCAGACCTGAGCCACCTCATGCATCTCCCAGGGTCTGGACACCATGTGCTGTGCTGCACACCAAGAACCTAGCTGCTGGAGGCATCTGCCATCACCCACTGATGGAAGTCTTCAGGGGCACTTCTGGGCTACTGCTTCACCCTGCTGAGCAGCTCTCTTCAGCTCTTCTAAGCCCCACTCTTCTCTGCCCACTCTGAGTCCTGATGTGACCACTACCACTGCCACGCCTGTAGCTTGAAATTCTACACCCACCCGAAGCCCAAGAAAGTGGCTGAACACTCCAACCTCGCTTCTGTGGGAGACGATAGCTCCCCTGCCTGATGATACTTTGGCACAGTGGTGTGAGGGACCTTCCTGGTGATCCTTTGGACAGTGTTGCTCATGGATGCCTGACTTTGTAGGAACAACTTGATCAATTGGAAGCTGGGTGACAGCGACCATGAGCTCATCACCTTCACCATCCGCTGTAAAGCTGGCAAGTCAGTCAGCAACACAGAAGTCCTTGACTTTAGGAAAGCCAACTTTAACAAGCTCAGGAGGTTGGTCAGTGAGGCCCTAAGGGACCATGAGCCCAGGGAGAGGGGAGTTCAAGAAGAGTGGTTGCTCCTCAAGGAAGCGATCCTTAATGCACAAGCTAAGTCTATTCCATCTCAGAGGAAAGGCAGCAAGAGGACACAGCAACCCCGCTGGCTCTCCAGGGACCTAGAAAACCTCTTGAGGCTAAAAAGAAAGGCCTACAAAGGATGGAGGATGGGATTCACCTCCAAGGAGGATTACTCTGCACTGGTCCAGTCCGGCAGGGAGCAAACCAGGAAAGCCAAGGCTGCAACTGAACTCCAACTAGCTTCGAGCATCAAGGACAACAAAAAGTCCTTTTTCAGATATGTGGGGAACTGGAGGAAAAGCAAGGGCAACATTGGACCCCTGCTGAACCAGATGGGGCAACTGACAACTGACACC
>NW_017728920.1:218457-236518 GCF_001723895.1 Crocodylus porosus | reverse complement strand
CAATTCAAAAAGGATGTGGAGAAGCTTGAGAGAGTCCAGAGAAGAGCCACGCACATGATCAGAGGTCAGGAAAACAGACCTTATGATGACAGGCTGAGAGCCATGGGACTCTTTAGCCTGGAAAAGTGCAGGCTCGGGGTGATCTGATGGCCACCTATAAGTTTATCAGGGGTGTCCTAGAGGCTGGGGTGACACCGGGAACTCACCAGTGGCAGGAGTCGACACCCCGGGGAAATCTGCGCGGCTCGTGAGCCGGCTCTTCATACAGCTGCGGCCGGCAGGTGACGTCAGCATCGAACGCCGGCCGGTGAAGATAAAAGTGGTGGCGGCTGCAACGGAAGGGGAGGATGGCCCCAAAGAGGGAAATCCGTTGACGGAGGAAGAGGAGGGTGAGGCCCCATGGCGTCCTGGGAAGGACGGGGAGCCAGAGCAGGAGAAGCCAGAGAGAAGGAGCCAGCGGCAGCTTCCAGGAGTCAGCAGCAGATGGGAGACGTCTGAACTGGGTAGCGATGAGGGGAAGTCACTGCGGGGAACCCACCGGAGCCAGGTGCACGTTGGGCGCGGCACAGCAGCAAGGATCCCTAAGGAGGAGCTGGATCGGGGCGGGGTCGTCGCTGGGACCGCGGGTGCCCGAGCCTATTAGAGACATAGGTCCTAGGGGCTGAGGGTCTGGAGCCAGATCCGTAACTATAGAGGCTCGACCCTTTTGGTATAGAGAAAAGGGGTAAGGGAAGGCTGCTGATGGGCAAGAGGAGCCATGTGCCTCCTCCTCAGAGCCAGCTCCAGAAGGTGGCGTGAGGCCGGGGTGTAGGGGTGGTTGGAGCCCTGTGAAAGAACATCTGCATTGCCCTCAAGGATCCCGGGGCGGGGCCGACATCCGAAAGGCGGTGCCCTCAGGAGCAAACAAAGCCTGGCGGGCACAAGGGGTGACCACCAGGATCTGGGGGAACATTTGTTCGCCAGAGCTCCCAAGGGATGATGAGGTCAAACGGTCATAAACTACTACAAGACCATTTCAGGCTGGACATAAGAAAGAATTTCTTTACTGTCTGAGCCCCCAAGGTTTGGAACAGCCTGCCATTGGAGGTGATTCAAGCACCTACATTGAACACCTTCAAGAGTAAATTGGATGCTTATCTTGCTGGGATCCTATGACCCCAGCTGACTTCCTGCCCCTTGGGCGGGGGGCTGGACTCGATGATCTCCCGAGGTCCCTTCCAGCCCTAATATCTATGAAAATCTATGAAATCTATGACTTGGGGGTCATCGTTGACCACAAGATGAACATGAGCCTCCAATGCGATGCTGCGGCTAGTAAAGCGACCAAAACGCTGGCTTGCATCCATAGATGCTTCTCAAGCGAATCCCGGGACATCATTCTCCCCTTGTACTCAGCCTTGGTGAGGCCGCAGCTGGAGTACTGCGTCCAGTTTTGGGCTCCACAATTCAAAAAGGATGTGGAGAAGCTTGAGAGAGTCCAGAGAAGAGCCACGCACATGATCAGAGGTCAGGAAAACAGACTTAATCAGTTTCTGTTTAGGTGGGGGATTCTTTGTGAGTCAGACAGTCTGCGTCCTGTGTCAGGGCTCCCCAAGAACATGGAGCTGAGAAGTAACAGAAGGGGAGGTCCTCCACAGCAGATATTGCTGCCTGGACAGAGTTCCCCCATGGCCATCACTGCAGCCACTTCTGGGAGTGTCTCCGGCTGCTGCTGGGAGCAGTTGTAACGATCAGCCAATGCTTGCAGGGAGGGCACTGGTGCTCCTGCCTGCTCCCCCTGCCCATTGCCTAAATGGCAAGCACAGCCAATTAGGGGGTGCACCAGCACCCTCAGGGGGCACCCCATGCACCCCCTGTGTGTCACCACTGCTCCTTCCGGTCAGCTGACTGGGTGCAGATGCAGGCTAATTCTTTCATTTGCCTGCTGCCACAGCAACCTGCACCTGTGGGGGTTCTAGCTGGCTCCTAGGGCCCTCTCTCTAGGCAGTTCCTGCCCTTAAAGGAGCAGGCACACCTTAGTGCCCTGCAACAATCCCACACACAATAAATCCAGAATACCTGCAGTTAACTTAAGCACTGTTAACAAAACCTCTGTTTTTCAGCAAGTTGGATACATGATAATATAAAATGACTCATAGTTTGAGTGAATACACAAATAAATATATGAAAGCCAGGCCAGCCTTTGGACAGCTATGGATAATTCTCTCCTGTAGAAGAGTGATCATTCACAGTTTTCATATTTCAGGTGCTGATACTTCATACTGATTATGGTATTAAAAAAAAAAGTGGGCAAGCTAAATCCCATTCTCAGAGCACCCCGTAGCCTTTTTTCATAATGAGCAACAATTAATGCCAAAATTATGTTAATATTAACAGTTATACCAAACATTCAAACTTTATCAAATATATAGGTCTCTTTTAACCATTATTTTGGGAAAGTCTACCTCTAGTCATTCACTTAAAATCTTTACAAATTAGGAATGATGTACTTACAAAACTGGCACACTATTTTGTTAACATAAATTAGAGATTTTGCTCCTCATATATCATTAATAAAAATTCTTGTACTGACAGCAAGTATTTTAGAGACAAAGAAGGCTCTATTAGATGTCACATTATTTCTTCATTGTGAGTGTGCTAAGCAGAATAATGCCAGTTTATAGGTCAGAATATGCTTAATATTAGGCATAAGTAGGTTTGCTACTTCAGGCTCAGATTAGGGTTATAATTAATTCACAGGGCAGGCTAAAATAAAATAATGGATTAAGTCAGTGTCTTCTCTGGGGTTAATTTTTAGGTTTGGTTATCTATTGCTGACCTGATACTTGAGTTGGCTTGGAACAAGCTGCCGTTCTTGTCCAACTAGTAATGTACACTGGATTGTGGTTCCTTTTTATTTCTGAAATGCTACGAATATAACTGGTAATTTTTCCATCAATATGTATAATCTTAAAATATGGGTACAAAGGGAAGGATTTAAGAGCAACTAAGTGAAAAAGGTAGCTTGAATTGCGCTAATGAAAGTTGCTGAACAACAAATATAAACCAAAAACAGTCAAATTTACTATAACGCATCAGAGAGTACAGCCTTCCTGTGCCAAACAGAGGTACCCAGCAGTTGCATGCTTGCATAAGCTGTCTCTCATCATAGCAGCATTTGACTCCTATTCCCAGTTGCTTTGTAGAGACGTGAGCCAGTCAGTGTCATTCATTCTAAAAATATTTTATTTTTTAGTCTTTCAATTGCTTAAGTGCTAACATAGGTTGCTTTCTTTCAATTTAGTGACATTTTTTACTTTGCATCACATTGTCTATACATAAGCAGGATGCTTGTAAAAGAAAAAAAAGCCATTACAAGGTTCTCCAAGGAGTACTGATTTGTTGCTCCTGCCTGTGTAAAAGTCCTTGAGCAAACTAAGAAGTACTTGTGATGTTCTTAGTAAAGTACTTAAAGGACAGGTGAAGTTTTGAGTGTTAACACAAGTTACTTTAGTTGGAAACCAAAGTGTAGACAATCTAAACAAGGTGCGTGAGTGAGATTTTAGTCATTATAACAGTAAAAGAAGAACAATGCTACTCCATTCCATAGTTAAACCCAAAAGAAGTCTCCAATATAAGGCTATTTTTCTTTCTCTCCAGCTTGACCTAACTGAAACCTATCAATCTGAAATTTCATCAGTGTGATTTTCATACTAGGATTGTAACTAGGCCAACTATTCAAACTGGCACTTTATTTGATTAAAATGATTTACATTAATTTGTTTTATCTAAAATTACTTGACTAATGTTACATGCAGACAAATTCTAGCCTGTAGGTCGCTCTCAAACTTTTAAATGCTTTCCGTTCATTCTGTTTCTTGTCATTACTTCCCAGTGTTTGGTCACCTTAGCCATGCAGTACTGTTTTAGGCTTAAAAATAACTTCAGTAAAGTGAGGCAATGCTAGCCTTTTGTTTTGTCACAGAGTTAAAAAGAAGCTGGGCCAGCAACTTGAAAACATTTTTAGGACATTTTCTAACTTTTTTGAGGAATCTGTTTCTGAAGGGCAGCAACTGCAATGTATTTGCACCTGTAATTTCATTGTCATGAAGAGTTTTGCCAGAGGGTAAGTAGCTCTTTATCTGGCTTGGATACATTATTACACTGATACAGATTTTGGACAAAAGGAGCAACCAGAACTGGTCCTGAAATCATACTCATCAATCTTTATAATCTAGCCAGGTGAGCTTAGTCATCATAATCATTCTGCACTTTTGTATCAGAGAATTGGGAACTGGAGAGAAGTGAAAATGGTATAGAGGATTACAGTTAAACAGTTACGGAGCGGAGAACTAGAAGCAGCCTAATTAAGAATTATACAGTAGCATGAGGGGTGCAAGCCTATGTTCCTCCAGAAAGGCAAGTGTTCATGCAAACAGGACATGCTCATATGCCTTGCTTGTTACTGCAGCAAATGTCACCAGAATTGCTCCTCCAAGCTTAGAAGTGGTGATTAGAGCTGGATAAAATTTGGCTTCTACACAAGGTATTTAGCTAAAATTCTGATTCTCATGTGCAGCCAGTTAATTCACTGCACAGAAATAGGTAAGAGGAGCTATGTTCTTGCCAGATAACTTGCATCATTTGATGGTGACCCAACACAGACTGGGGAGAGGAGTGAATATAAGTCATTCCCTGCTGGTTCCTGAGCTTCTCAGGGCCATCCGTGCTGTTTGTTCCGTTCTCGTGTTGAAGGTGGATATCCGACCTTTCTACTGCTGTTTCTGTGGTATGACCCTTTTCTGTTACATACCAGCCTTTACCCACTCCTCATAGTCATTCCCCTTTCTTCATAGGCTCAAAACCCTTTCCTCTTCGTGGACAGACTATTCCAGGCTAGGTTCTAGGTGTCCTCATGGGAGTTGTAAGTCTCCTTACAAGCCATTCACAAGCATACTTTAAAAAAGGCAGAAATAGCCTCTTGGTGAATTATGTGGTAGATAGACATAAAGTAAAAGCAAAAGGTCATTTGGAGTTTAGTAATTAACCTTTCCACAGTGCATTAGTCCTTTTACATTTCTTAGAACTGAATCATTTCATTCTTTTCCAAATAGATTGAATCCCTCTAATAGGAATAACAATCTTTAATTATGTTTAGGGAGGACTAAAATACCAATGTATTTGTTTAATCAGAAAGGCAGTACCTATTGGGCCCACAAAAAGGATTCAGGGGAGGCAGCCATTAGGGGAATAGTTGATCTGGTTTCCAATGGGCATCAGAGCAGTTAGGAGCTTCTCTAATTTATGCCAGCTAACTATTGTTCCAACAGAATGTCACCCCAGCTGAGAAGCTGCTAAGTGTAGCTGTGCTCTATTCCCTTGCCAGCATGGCTCTGATAGGCCTCCCTACACATGCAGGTAAAGGAATGATTGGATCTACTGCATGATCGACACAATTGTACCTCCTGCCATGTCACATGTGCATGACAGGAGGCAAGATTGCAGAACTGCTCATTAGATCCAATTGTGCCTTATTACTGATAGAGGGGAGCCAATTTTGGGCTCCCCCTACACTGGCAAGAAGTAGACTCCTAAAGCTGGGAGCTTCCAGCCATGGGGGGCCAGGAACAGCCAGGACTGCAACTGATTAGGCTCCCAATCTCAGCTACACATGTGGCATGACTAGGAGCTTTGTCAGTTGTGGGACTCTTGGTTCTGGCTCTGTGTGTGGCCCAGCTGGGACTGAAAGCCCTGTGTGGGCCAGGGTTTCATGCACCCCAGAGCCTTGGGGATGATGGCAGCCATGATTCCCAGGGCTCAGGGGTTTCACACTGGGCATGATATACCCCTGGGTTTGGGAGCCCAGTCAACTGACAGGGCTCCCAGCTGCAGGGGAGCCCCTGCTACACATACAAATTAAAGCTTGATAACAAGCAGCTATCAAGTTAGCACATGTTTTTGAGGTCTAACTTTATAGCTGACTGGAGCTTTATATTGTGTGATAGCTACTTTGCAGGTGTAGCTGGTCTTAAGATGATTGTGCAATTAGCCAGTTACTTGTGTGGTACCTGTAATGCATAGATGGGGCCATATTTTCTGTCCTGGAAGATAGTCTCAGCTGGTAAGTTACAAGTACATCTAGCTTCTTTATTCTGTCTGAGAGAGATAAAAGAGGTAAAGAAATATTGAACAATTTTTTCATTTATGAGGTTCTGAGATGTCTGAAATACTGTTTTTTTAATTAATTTCCTGTTGCAGTGAATGATCCACAATGCTACATCATTTATTGCTTTTCTTCTTTATTCAGATTCATGTTCTGCTTTTAATACTATTTCTAGTTATTCAGGAATCATCACAATCCTTTAACTTTTTTTTAACCAAAATGGAGATTATACAGTTTTAGACAGTGAATCTGAAGACCGTGGAACATATTTAAAAGGATAAAAAAAGAAATAGAAGATATCAGGGGACAGTAAAAAATGGAGAAAATATCTAAATTCTGCATCAATTCATTATCAGCTATCACCATCTAGTGGCAAAAGGACTTTGGGAAATAAACTTGCCAACTTCTTTTTTTATTTTGACTTCAGATCTTTTTCAGCTTCGAATCAGATCATGTCAGCGCCTAATTGGGGTTAATTCTGAACTCATGTTTGTTTTTGCTCTATTATTTTCAGTGTGGTACCTCCAATTTTATATTAGTTTAAATGAGATCAGACTCGGACCTATTGTTTCTTTGGACACTGATGATGCAGAGAAGGCTGAAGTATCTAATACCTTTTTTATTTCAGTCTTTTCAAATATGGGTAGCTATCAGATGATGAGAACAGTCAGCAGCAAAGATAGGGAAGGAGTCAAACAGCCTAGAATAATGGCAGAACAGGTAAGGGATTATGGTATTTACTTGAACATAAAATGAGGTTTTCCCCCCAAACCAACATGGTAAGGGGGAAGTGGAGGGCAGCAGGGAGTCCCGTGTCATACATTCACAAACAAGGTAACCTCACTAAATATATTGTCTATCATTAAACTGCTGCCAAAAGCAGCATGTGGTCAGTAATGAAAACCAAGTATAAAATTGATTAAATGCAGCCAACAGTGAGTGTGACTATAAAACATATGGCAACATACTGATAGGAACTGTGTGTGTGTGTGTGTGTGTGGATCTTAAAAAAACAGGCAGGTATTTATTCTGCAGGGGACAAGCACCAGGCCTGGAGATACGGCAGTACTAGGCCAGCGCCAGGAGGGTCAGAGCTAGTCTTGACACATTTCCCTTGGTGCCAAAAATATTAAAGTTCAAGATGACAACATTTTAAGGCATAAGGAAATACAGAGGACCTGAGCAAGGGGCTACATGGTAGCAGGTGCGGGTAGGGGTGTGAATGCAACTAAGTTACATAAGGAACATGCAGCCTGAGGGTAAGGAGGTGGGAAGGGGGGCAGGTGGGGGAGAGTGTGCAATGCTTACATAGCAGAGAATATACAAGAGACAGTACACAATGATAATGTATTCAAGTAGGGAGGTGTTTTGTATGCACACACAGAGTTACAAATAGTTTCATAGCTTCATATTTCGTAGGGTCAGAAGGGACCTGAGCAGAACATCAAGTCCAACCCCCTGCCATGGGCAGGAAAGAATGCTGGGGTCAAATGACCCTGGCAAGGTGTCTATCTAGCCTCCTTTTAAAGACCCCCAGAGCAGGAGTGAGCACCACTTCCCTTGGAAGTTGGTTCCAGATCTTAGCCACCCTGACTGTGAAGTGGTGCCTCCTGATATCTAGCCTGAATCTACTCTCCGTCAACTTATGGTCATTATTCCTTGTTACTCCCAGTAGTGCTTGGGGGAACAGGGACTCTCCCATTGCCTGCTGGTCTCCCTTGGCCAGTTTATAGATGGTCACCAGATAGAGAGATACAGGATACAGTTCTTGGGTTAGGAAAGAGTTCAGGATTTAGAAAGTCCTTGGAATCCTTTAGGTATAGCAGCAGAGGGTAGTCAGGCAGTCCTCTCTGAGTTGCTTCCAGTTGGCAGTTGGGTGGGGTTCACGTACAGGTGCTGTCCCATGATGTGCTCTGTGTAGATGTCCCTGGACCAGTGGATGGTATCAGACACCATGAGGCACTATAGCAGCTTGGTGTAGCAGTGGGATACACAGCAGGCACACATGATGCTCTCATTGCTGGGGTCCCATGCTCCAAGCACCCCAATGAGCAGCATCTTGACCATAATGTCATACCTCCAGGATCTGCAGAATGTCCTGCAGTGGCTGGTACTTCTCATGCTTCCTTTTGCAGGCCTTAACAAAGGCTTTCTGCCAGTTCTCAAAGGGAATGGTAACATCTACCATCATGACATGCTTGTTGTCTTCGTTGGTCACAGTCATGTCCGAGTGCAGCTGGTTCTCACAGTCTGGGATGGTGCAGTTGATGGACATGGTCCTTGCTGAGGCTGGGGTGGCCTGGGCCAGTCGGCTCTGGACAGTGTTGTAGCTCAGTTGCCACACTCTGGCACAGAGCTTTTGGGCACATAGCACACAGGGGAAGGTCTTTGTCTTGTAGCTGCAGTGTTGGGCCTGTTGTAACAGTTCCAGTACCATACAGCGCCATTGAGTGGCAGGCAGTTGAGGCAGGTGTGGTGGATGAAGCACCAGTCCTCAAACTGAGTGAAACTCCTGCTGGGCATAAAGTGGTTGTTGGCATCTCACTTGGAGGTGAGATCAAAGACCTTGCTCTGATTCCACCCTCAGGTCACCAGCGTACTTGGTTTGCATGATGTCCTTCAGGAACCTTTCCAAGAGAGTTTTCATGTGGGTTACTGGGTCATGGTGACATGGCTGGCATTGAGGGCTGGGAGCAGTGAGACTCCCAACTCCTGGTGCTCTTCATTCCAGGTCTAGGTGCAGCCAGTGCATTTCTAAAGGCAGTGTGTGGTATTGCGGGCTCAACTCCACAATGAGGTGAGCATCTTGACCATGCATTCAGCACTTCACTGATAGTTATTTCCATATCTGAATCAATGTTTTTATCTGGAATTAAAAAAGTCTGTGGGGCTGTGAAATAGGAGCTACATCACCAAGAGCAGCTAACAGAAGCAGAAATGCAAAAGAAAGGTTAGTTTGATTAGTTGAACTTCAGGACAGTTAAAAAGGACAGAGGATCATTAACATCTGTAGAATGAAAAGTTTAGAAGGTATCAGGTCGATTATGAACCATGAATTTAAGTGACTTCCTCACTGCTTCCAGAATACAAATGATGCCAAAACTGCCAAGCACTTTGTTTTAAACTTTGAGTGGACCAGCAACTGGAGAAAGGTGTGACTGCCCCAGCTTGGATCTACCTCTGATCCTGGCCTAGTGAATGCTTACATGTGTTGACAGCACAGCCCCAGGGAAAGCCCTAGGTCCATGTAGTTCTTACCCCCAAATTGACTGGGCTATCCCCCTAACCCATGACTACACCTTCTGTGGACCTGCCAACCCCCTTAGACTTGCCAGCCCCTGCCTCTACCTTCACCTCTGCCCAGACCTCCCACAAATCCCTCCTGATTTACCTCCAGCTGCCCATGCCTCTCCCAGCAAGCAGTGAATGCCAGTACATGTTGGACCAAGATCAGGTTCAGGGAACTTAAATTAAGATGTCTGAATCTGAGCTGGGTCCTGGGAACACTCATTCACACCCATAGGGCAGGCATGTATGCTTGCAGCAGCTCAAATAGAAGCGGTAAAAATTTGAGCCGGGCCTTTTTGGCTCAGTGCATGTGCCCAGACATGCACTTTGGTGTGATGCAAGTTGTGCTACTTGGGACAAAATAACCCTCCTGGATCTGCAGCCAGGAGGAGCTAGAGCCTGGGGCCAGCATGTGTGCTGGCCCAAGGAGTGTAAAAGGCTGTCCTGTCTTGGCCCCATCAGTACAAAAAGCTTCCCTGGCAAGTAGCTCAGCGCTACTTGCTCTCAGGAGCTTCTGGGGGAGGAAACTCTGGGAGGAAGTTGACCACGCCCCTTCCTGTCCCAGGCTGATACTGCTGTTGCTGGTTGCTGCAAGCTTGGCCTTGGGAGCTTCTGTGGAGAAGATGGCCAGGCCCTTTCCTACCTCTGACTACTGTTAGCTGCTGTCTTGGTCTCAGAGCTTTTGGAGTAAGTTGGTCACACCCCTTCCTGCCTTGGGCTGCTACTGCTGTCGCTGTGGCTGTTTTCCCGAAAAGGATCTTCTGCTTCATGCTGCTATCCCCGCTCAGGGAGGGGCCCACTGCACTGTACCCCAGCACCATACCCCAGCTTCTGCACCCCTGCTCCAGCCTGATGCCAAGCCTGCCAGAAAGCCGTGGTTGGGGGACAGCCTGAGGAGGGAGCTTGCGGTGTATGTGGGTCCCTCCCCAACCAGCACTGCCGGAGCCTAGAGATGCCTTACTTGCCCCAGTTCCCTTGGCAGGCCAACCCCCACCTTCACCTCCACTTTCACCTAAAACACACCCTGAACTGGATGGCTCCTACCATCACTGCTGCTGTTGCTGCTGTTGTTCTGCTGCTGCCCCTTCTCAGAAGAGAGGGAGATTCCCTGCTGCATCAGCCTGCACCACATGACACCAAATCTGCACTGGATTACTTCCTAATTGACCAACTGCTTCTGCCCTCCCTTACAGCTACCTCACTGCATCTGATGCTGCTTTGTCTTCCTGCCTACTGCTCTGCTGCTGAGCACCTGGCTGGAGGCCCGAGGGGTTCCTGAACAGATCTTCAATAAACAAAGCCCCTCCACAACTCCAGCCATCTTTTACATATGCCTGAGAAGCCTTCTGTGTGTGTCCTTGCCCTTGTGTGTTAAGTCCTGTGTTCCACTTCCCCTGTCCTGGTGTTTGTTGTATGGCTGAGTAAGCCAGCTCGAGTTTCCCCAGCCCTTGTGTGTGTGTGTGTGTGTGTGTGTGTGTGTGTGTGTGAAGGCCTTGCAGTGGACCCTCCTCCCTCTGATGATCAAGGGGATACAGAGGACCTGGGGTTCACCCTGGTGAGTCCTGAGGAAGGAGGTCCCCTTTTCCAGGACCCTGAGACAGCTGCCCCCTCCCCCACATTCTCAAAGCATAGCCCTCCCATTTTTTTCCCCTGAGGCACAGTGAAGCTTCAGCCCCTTTTCTCCCTACCCCATTCTCCCCCACAACCCCAACGTGCCCCTATTAGATTCACCAGCCCCACTAGATATTTTGTTTTTCTTTATTGCCTTCCCTGCCCTCATGTGAAACAATGGCAGGGTAGGAAACTTCTGGGAGGGCAGATGCCCCAACAGAGCTTCCTGTAGCCCTGACTATGGGGGTGGATCTCAGCCAAGCCCCCAAGGGGATGCATGTGCCTGCAGTCACTAGGTTATGATCCAGCTGGCAGCGGAAGCACAGCTGGAGGCTGAGGGGTTCCTGGCAATTCCTGGCAATACCAGGGGGCCCTGGTGAGGATTTTCTCTATAATAGGGGACCTGTGCTGCTTCTGGTGCCATGCCCTGGGGCACTTGCATCATGAGTGCCCTGTGGGCCAGGCGGAGAGGGCATCTGCAGGTCCCACTGGCAAGAGGGGTGCCCCTACCACTCCTCCCCTCTCAGGCCCCCGGTAACCTAGCCACTATTATGAACCCCCCTGTGAGTTCAAGGGACCCTGCCCCCCAACCAAATTTGGTACAGTCCCAGAGAGGGCAGCAGCAACCAAGGGGAGAAAGTGAGCAGGGCACCCCTGCCCCTAGTCATTCCCCCATTATAGCTGCCCCATCCCTGGAACACTCACCTTCTCCTACTGGAACCTGAGGATCACCCCATGCTTGAGTGGGTGCAGATCTTCTGAGCACAAAGGCAAGAGAAAGGCCAGGGTGCAGCTGGATTCTGATGTGAAGGACTCCTCTCCCCCTCCCAAGACCAGCACATGGGGGGAAGGAGTGGCCCAGCCCCTGGGGGCCCCTCTAGCTATGCCTGATACCCCACCCCTAAGAAAGATAAAACTGGTGAGCCCCATGTAGGAGGTTTTAGGGATGCTAGGCAGTCCCAAACAGGAGCTCATGGAGGAAGCCCCTCATACTGCTGACCAGGGTCTAACCCCTGAGGCCACGGATGCCAAGGAAGAGGCCTCAGCCTACCCAAAGGAGGGCCTGGCAGTGGAGCCTCCTCCTTCTGATGATCTGGGGGATACAGAGGCCCTGGGGTTCACCCTGGTGAGTCCTGAGGGAGGAGATCCCATTTTCCAGGACCTTGAGGCAGACACCGAAGCCACCCCTGTGCCAAATGGTTCATTTTCCTCCCAATCCCAGAAAAACCTCACCTCAAGCCTGCCCCATAGTACCACACCAAAGGGGGTTGTGGTGGGGTCCCCTAATCAACAGGCCAATCTTGTTGTGGACCCTGCACAGACCCCCCCGGGGCTCCAGCTCTACACTACCATCTTGTGAAGGAGCTCCACCCCCACCCTTACCCCCACTCCTGTCCCAAGGGTCTGCAGAGCTCTCCCAATCCCAACCAGAGTCCAGGGTCTTAGGAGACCAGGGGGTTCAGATGGTGCCTAAGGAGCCCACTGAGCCCCAGGAGGAGGATGCCTGAGAACCAGCAGACTCCATGGAGCTTGCAGGCCTCTCAGTCCCAGTGGTCCCCGGGGGTGAGCTACTTGCATTTCTTGACCATGACTACACCCAGCAGTCTGCCTGCAGGGTAAAGCTTGCCTTGGACTGCTGGGGAAATTTTGACAGCATCCTTGCCACTGTGAGGGCACTGGTGGGGAAGGGGCCCCAAAGCTGCAATGCCTGGATGTATAGGCGGGCCCGCCGTTTCATAGATGCCCTCTATATGTATGGGAGAGCGCTACAGGAGCCAGTAGACCTCACACCGGGCATTGAGATGCATGAGGCCCCTGCTGAACTCCACCTCACCCAGCCATGAGGTCATTTAAGATCATGACCCTCAATGTCCACAGCTGCAGCAAGGGTCTCCAGAGATCCCAGGTGCTCTCCTTTCTTCAGGAAAGAGGGTACCCTGTGGGATTCTGGCATGAGACCCTGATGACTTCAGGTGGTAAGCCTAATTGGAGGGTGGAGTGGGGAGGCAGGGTCTTTTTTAGTCACCCCTTGGCCACCTTTTGTGGGGTGGCCACCCTGTTCTCCCCTGGTGTGCAGTTGGAGGTTCCCCAGGACACTGAGGTGGGGCTGGGCTGCCTGTTGCACCTCCAGGTCCAAGTGCAGGGTCTGGTCCTGAACCTTCTGAATGTGTACGCCCCTGCGAGGAACCCAGATTGGGTGGATTTCTTCCACCAGGTGGCCACATACATCGGCACCCTCAACCCTCGCGAGTGCCTTGTCCTTGGCGGGGACTTTAACATCACCCTAGATGCATAAGACCAGTCAGGCAAGGAGTGGAACCAGGCTGCCAGGGGCATCCTCAGGGAGATCCTGATGGACTACTCCCTGGTGGACATCTGGCATGTCTGCCACCCTACTGAACCCCTTGCCTTCACCTATGTGAGGATGGGGGAGGAGCAGCTATGCCACTCCCAGTTAGACTGGGTTTATATCTCTTTGCCGCATTTTGCCTGGGCCCACTCTTCTGGCATCTGGCTGACCCCTTTAAGTGATCACCACTTTGTCTGGGCCCAGGCCATGTTGGCATTTTGATGCCAGTCTGCTGGAGGACTTCATGGAGGCCTTCTGGGAGTTCTGGCTGGCCTAGCAGGAGCAACAGGCAGCTTTCCCCTTGGCTCAGAGATGGTAGAATGTGGAACCATCTTTTGGTAGAACAGTAGAATGTAGAACCATCTTTTTTGCTGCAGCTACACTCAGGGCCACACCTGGCAGGAGGAAGTGGTCCAGGAGCAACTCAAGCAGGAACTGCTAGAGCTGGAGAGGCACCTAGCCACTGACCCAACCGACTCATCCCTCTGTGGAGAGTGTTGAGAGAGGGAGGAAGAGCTTCGTGCTCTGGATGACCACCGCAGCCATGGAGCATTTGTCTGCTCATGCATCCAGCTCCTTTGGGAGGAGGACCGCAGATTCAGCTTCTTCTATGCCTTGGAGAGGAGGTGGGGGGGGCCAAGAAGTACATCACCTGCTATCTGGCAGGTGATGGCACCCCCCTCATGGATCTAGGTGAGATCTGCTGGCATGTGCAGGCCTTCTACAAAAGTCCTTCTCCCTGGATCCAACTGACACTGAAGGCTGTCAGACCCTGTGGGAGAGATTCCAACAGGTCAGCATGGGTGGCCTGGACCAGCTGGAGGCTCTTCTCATGCTGGCTGAGTTTTTGGCTGCCTTCCCCCTGATACATGGCAACAAGGCACTGGGCATTGACAGGCTGACCATGGAGTTCTACCAGGCCTTCTGGGATGTTCTTTCCCTGTCATGCTAGAGGTCCACGCTGTCGCTCCGGTCAAAGAAGGGAGTTCCCTGTGACCTAAGGGATTGGCATCCTGTGTCCCTCCTCTGCCTGGACTACAATCTGGCAGTGAAGGCACCTTGCTGCACCTGCAGCCCGTGCTGATGGATGTGATCCATCCCAGCCAAATGTACACAGTACCTGGGTATTTCATCTTCGATAACCGGTACCTGGTTCAGGACCACCTGGGAGGGCCTGTCTTTTGCCCTTCTACCCCTGGACCAGGAGAAAGCATTTGACAGTGGATCATGGGTACCTCATAGGCATGCTGTGAGCCTTTGGCTTTTGTCCCAGCTGTGTGCAGTCTCTCCAGGTGCTGTGTGCCTCTGCAGAGTGTTTTGTCAAGCTCAACTGGACCCTGATGAAACCCATCCCATTCAGGAGAGGAGTGTGTCAAGTCTGCCTTGGCCCTAGAGCCTTTCCTCATCCTCCTGCGGAGGTAGGTGGTGGGATTGATGGTCCAGGAGGTGGCAGTGTGGCTGGTCCCACCAACGCACTCCTCACAGTCTAGGACTTAGGGGACCTGACACAGGTGGAGGCCTCCCAGACATTGTACTCGGCAGCTTCCTTTGTCTGGGTTACCTGGGTCAAGAGCTTTGGCCTGGTTGTTGGTGTTGGGTGGCAGATGGGCTCACAGCCACCTGTACTCTATGGAACCTACTGGAATGAAGGCTCACTGCTCTACTTGGGGGTCTACCTGTCTCCCACAGACTTTTCCCCACTGGAGAACTGGCACTAGCTGAAGGCAAGTTCAGTGGAGCAGCTCTGGGCATGGGTATGTCTCCTGAGATGTCTCTCCCTGAGTGGGAGAGTGCTGGTGCTGAACCAGCTGGTCCAATCCATGCTCTGTGCCCCCTGAGTTCCTGGAAGGGTTCTAGAGATGGATGCTGGAGTTTTTCTGGCCAGGACAACACTTGGTCACTGCAGAGGACCTGAACATCCCCTTACGGGAAGGCAGCCAGGGCCTGGTTTGCCTGTGCAGCTAGGTCCTGATGTTCCACCATCAGGCCCTGTAGTGATTGCTATATGATGTCAGTAGCCAAGCAGCATGTGGCCACCTGGGGCATGCCTTCCTCCACCACTTCTGGGGGCTCTAATACGACTGGCGGCTCCTTGGCTTGTGGGGCTTTTCCCTTCAGGACCTGAGAGGGCTGTCAGGACCTTCTCCAGGCCTGGAGGCTAGTCTCCACCTCCAGGTCCCCTGCAACACTTGCCCAGGGCGCCGACCTACTCATTGAGCCCCCCTCTGGAATCCCCAGCTGGAGGTGCTGACAGCAGAGGCATCTCAGTTGCAACAGAGGTTGATCTTGGCTGGTATCTCCTTTATCAGAGATCTCATGGACTATGATAGGCAGGAATGGGTGGGCCCTTCTGTTCTGGCCCTGTGCATGGGTCTACCCATGACGTGCGATCTGCTTTCTGGTCCAGGTGGTGAAATCTGCCCTACCTCCTGATGCTCTTCCTCTGTTGACCAGGTTCAGTGGGTTAGTGGTCCCTGCTTCTCCATGTCCCCCAAGCCACCAGAGTTTGTTGTGGGGCCAGAGCCTTGTCCGGCCTCATGGCTCTCCCCACTACACCACCTAAGCCAGCTGGAGGACACCAGACCAGTCCACTTTTTCACCATCCATCGCTGCCAGCTCTGCATGCCTGTGTGCCATATGATCCATCATGTTGCCCTCACATCCCGCCCAGACACCAAGTGGCAAGATCTGCTTGGTAAGGGTGTGGCTGGGACACCCCAGTGACTGAGTCTGTATTCCAAGCTCATCCCATGAGCCACTGGGGACCTCAGCTGGTGGCTTCTCCATGGAGCTGTCACCATGGGCATGTATGTGGTAAGTTTCACCGACACCCTGGTCTCCTGCCTCTTATGTGGGCAGAGAGAGACACTAGCACACAAGACTCCTGAGTGCCTCAGGCTGTAGCCCCTCCACCTCCATCTCCAGAACCTCCTTCTGTTGTTCTGATTGAATTTCACCCCACAAACTTTTTGTTTTTGGTTACCCCATCCACGTCCTCCCCAAGTCCCAGGACCTCTTGGTCAACCTCCTCCTGGCCCTGGCTAAGTGGGCCCTGTACTTGACCAGGAAGGGGATTCTGACCAGGAAGATGCCTGGACACTGTGAGGCCATTTTCCTCTCATTTGTCCATGCATGTTTCTGGGCAGAGCACCAGTGGGCAGCATCCACTAGCCCCTTGGATGCCTTTGAGGACCAGTGGGTATGACCTGGGGGGGGCTCTTCTCAGTGTACCCCTCTGGAGAACTTTTCTTCACATTTTAATCCTTTGACCCCCATATCACTCCTATCCTGTTTTTTTTCCTTAGTTGTCCCACAAAATCAGTTGTTCCATTCATCCATTAGGCCCCATGTAGTGCATGGTGCTAGTTTACCAGTTGGGCCTTAAAGCCCATGGCAATTTCAAATGGACAAATAGACAGGAGCTTCTGGGGTCCAACCAGTTGGTAACTTGGGACAGTACTCCTTGTGCCCCCTGGACTGCTGAAGCAGCTCTGAGAGTTCCCTGCACCATCTACACACTGCAGCAGTCTGTGCACCTGCCTGACCTGGATGGGGACTGCACAGCCAGTAGAGGCATCTGTCCCTCTGGCCCAGCTGCCAGTGGGCTGTGGTTGCAGAGCTGGCCTTTGTGCAGCACTACTGCCATGTGTTCCCCTGCCTGGCCATCTGGGCAGCTATCGCTCAGAAGATGGCCCCAGTGTGGTGGCCTGCTTTGAGATGTCAAAGCATGTCTTCCTGGCTCCAAATGGCCAGGAGGTCAGCTACCTCCAGCTAGGTCCAAGTTGGCAGCTCTGAGCAACCACAGTGCTGGGTCCTGCCACTTGCCTCCCTAGCAGGAATCCTAGTGTTCCCTATTTGAAAATTGAAAAATTCATGATTAAAAAAAAATCCCGAAGTCATTCTGTAAAATACCCCAAAATCTATTTTCCTCCACAATTAAAACAAAGGACCACTATAGAAAGAAAGTGAGCAAGAGAGAGAGAGACAACAATCAGTTGGGCAATGTTTTATTTATCTATCTTCAATGTTAAAGCAATTTGGAACCCTACCAGTGTCTCTATCATCATAATAAAATGAATTCTAAATATCTATATGTTTTGATGTTTGCTTTTGGTTTTCTTACCATAGAGCAGTTAGTGCTCCCCCTGACCACTTCACTAACCAGGATGTGGGGACAGGTGCCCCTTCAGCCACAGCTCCTGCCAGCAGGTCTCATCCTGTCTGAAAGCTGGGCATGTAGGGGACATGGGGTTTGCAGAAGGGGGGTGGTAAGAGGGGTGGGGGGAAGTGGGGACCATGGGGTGTGTGGGTAGGATCGTGAGGGGATTGCAGGGGGGGCTGCTCAGGAGGGGTGGGTCCTCTGCCCCCTGCACAGTTCATGGACTGCCCCCCAAAAGGATACAGCCCTTGCACAGGTGCCACAGCCCCATCAATAGGGGCCACATAGCCCTCACAGGGGCTGTCACTCTCCCCTGCAGGGCCCATGTGCTCCACCCCGACTTGGTCCAGCTCCCTGGATTGCTGCCCCACCCAGCCCCATCCCCTGCCAGCTCTTCCAGCCCCCCAGTGGGTGTTCTGACAGCCTGACCCTCCGCTCGCACCCCCCCACACCGCAGCCCCACCCAGTTGCATCCCATCCCTTGCTTACACCCCCAGATTCCCAATGGCTG
>NW_017728920.1:214517-218357 GCF_001723895.1 Crocodylus porosus | reverse complement strand
ACTTGGTCCAGCTCCCTGGATTGCTGCCCCACCCAGCCCCATCCCCTGCCAGCTCTTCCAGCCCCCCAGTGGGTGTTCTGACAGCCTGACCCCCCGCTTGCACCCCCAGACCCCGAATGGCTGCCCCACCCAGTTGCATCCCTTGCTTACACCCCCAGATTCCCAATGGCTGCCCCACCTGGCTTTATCCCTCACTTGCACCTCCAGACCCCTGATGGCTGCCCCACCCCCTGCTTGCACCCCCAGACTCCTTGATGGCTGTCCCACCTAGCCCCATTCCCCAATTGCACCCTCAAACCCCTGATTCCTGCCCCACCTGCCCCCAGCCTTCTGGCACTGAAAAATAATAAAATAAAAAGTTCCACACTCACCAGTGGTAGCAGTGGTTGTTGGGGCTATGGGGCCACATGGCAGAGCCCCCTGCCTAGCCCCCACTCCTTGATATCTCCCTTGCCTGGCCCTGCCCCTGATGGCCCCTAACCCTGTCCGGCCCCAGCAGTCAGGGGTTCAAAAAAAAAAAAATCTCCACACTCACTGGAAGTAGCAGCATCCATTGGAGTCATTGGAGCCTCAGCAGAGCTCCCCCACACAGCACAGGACAGTGGGGTGTGGTGAGGACTGGCCCCAGATTCCTGGCATCCATACTGCCACTGCATCATGGCGCAGGTGTGGCCACGGTCAGCAGGGCACCGTGCAGCTCTGCATGCTGTCAGGCAGCTGGGACCTCTGCAGTTGTCACCCGGAGGGGTTTCAGAGGCCTTGGACCTCCCCAAAAATGATGCTGAATGAATTGGAGTGAGTAGAGGGGTGGGATTTAGGCTGGAAGACTACCAGGTCTAGCTGCTTTCCCAAACAACCTCTCTGTTTATCTGAGACCATGCTAAGGCAAGCAGGGGTGGATATGGATTCTTTCACAATGCCTGTAGGCCCTCTCACCACAACCCAAGATGGCCTCATAGAAAGCATTACCATAGATATTGTTTTGAGGAGGAGGAGGCCAGGCCCCTAGCCCAAAGACCCTTTGAGACGCCTGACCCTATTCAGGAAGACCAAATGAGCAGGCATACGGAGGAGGACCAGGCTCCTGAAGCAGATGTTGAGAATTTGGAAGATGGTATCTTTGTGCCAGAGCCTGCATGTGAAGTAGAGGCCATCGCAGAGGAGGGACTGGAAAGAGACATGGAACATGCTTATGGGGGCACTTAGATTTTGATAGTAGTGGTGCGGGTTCACTTCATAGCATGTGTGTGTTTGGAAGTAGCTAAGGACCGATTAAACAGAAGCTAACTAAGTCCTTTATTTGAACTCCTTTGCAGTTAGATGAAACCTTTTTAATGACTCCAGAAAGCCTACTCAGTAGTACACCCATACAGCTGACACCAGAAGGAATGTATGCTTCTGCAGAAAACAGAGACCAGATGAGGCTGAAGCGTTCAGAAGACAATTAGGCATTGAATCTTCAAGTCCTGTTTCAAGTCAGAAACATAAAATCTTCATGAAGTCTCTTGTGTGAATTTCCTTCTATGACATAATGAAATACTGCTTGAGGAGGAGACTTTTTGATAACTGCTGGGATTGCACATATGATCAACGTGGTCGGGAAGTGTGCGATTGTGTTACTTGGTTAGATGAAGACATAAATCAAACAATTCAGGAACTTTGTTAGGAAATATATCTTGATAGCATTTTCAATGCTGTTATAGCCATTGGGTTTGCCAGGAACATTCTCAGAATTACTGAGAAACATTTAATTCAGGTTAGAGAGCTTCTAAATGCTCTGTATTCTGCAGAAGAGCCTAAAGCTTCCCTTCATGATTTCATTTGAGGGGTGAGAGGGCCTCCCACATCTGAGGGGTGAGAGGGCCCCTCAAATGTTCCCCAGACTCCCAGACCTGCCTCACCACCAAGACCTGAAAAGTCAGAGACTTGGGATAGCAAATCTGGTGTAGAAGACAATTTAGAGGACCCCTCAAGTGCCTCCTGGTCTCCTGAGTCAGCAGAGGATGTTTTACCGGATGTATATATGGTGCGGGTGAGAAGGCAAGAGTGGAGTGTAGCCAAGTTTGGAGGCATGAGGTACACAGAGGAGTTCCATTTTGTGAATCTGGAGTGTGTGCCATTACGCATGGCCTACGAAGCCATAAGCAGAGGGGTAGGAGAAATTGTAGCAGAACCCCGCCAGAGATTCACGGGAAATGACTATGCCCAGTTATGTATTCAGGCAGATAGCATGGCAAACTATTTATATTCTTGATCTATTAATTTAAACCAGATGACCCCAGAGCTGTTTTTAGAGTGGTTCAGTAACCCATTACAAAGCCAGAAATATTGAAATATTGCTCGAATTAACATTTTGTCTGGTTGTGGTCATTGTGAAAGGCCATGACGGTGGGATCCAAACAGTTATAAGCTCTATCCCCTATTCCCAGATCATTGATAAAAAGAGGAAGTATTTAATCAACTTGAATACCTATGATACTGTGCTTTGCAGGCAGTCTATTGGCTATTACAAAACATAGAGGGGCCAGAGATGTCCAACTGCTAGATGGTGCCAAAGAACTGCATATTAAATTAGGCATGTTTTTATATCAAAGGGTTATGCTCCATCAAGTACCTCTGTTTGAAGACCTTGAACAGGTTAACATTCACATAGTGATGCATAAGGAAAAAAATGGATGGAGTTTATTTAAAACACAGGATGCACCCAGAAACCCTGACACCTGTTTTCCTCTGCTGAGTGATAAACATTATTATGGCATTTTGGATGTGAAGAAGATGTTTGGCATGAGAAATTATTGCGATCTTTGTCAGATATTGTATAGCCATAGCCATGCTTGCAGGTTCCAATGTTGTCTTTGCCTGAGCCCGAACTATGCTGAAAACATGGGAGGACACAGAGGTGCTCTAATTTTAAACTGCTCTGTTGTTCCAAAGAGTGCTTAGAAAGGCACGTTGCCCTAGTCTCTGAAAAGTGGATCGAATGTCTGACTAAAACTCTGTGTGATGAGTGTAAATCTTATGTGAACAAAAAGCACGAGTGCAAAGGGAAGCAGTGCAAACAGCATTATGGGAAAATCATGGATGTAAACAAGCACTGGTACTTTATGTGCCAGATTAAAGAGCATGAAGCAGGAGAGGGGTACATTTTTAAGTTTGCTTAAAGACTTACTTAAAATTTTTTTCCCCCAATCAGTCTGTAATTTTTGAGGTATGCAGCCCTCTGTAAAAATGGTGTCAAAGGTCCAAGCTATTTCACCGCCTGACTTTTCTTTTAGACCCATGGCCCAGGCATACTTTGATAATATGTCTATCACTGTTAAGATGAAATTAACTCCATGATTGTGCTTGGAAAACTGCTGCATACCCACCAAATCTGCTGGCCATTGCGCATCAATATCTGAACGAACAGTCTTGTTTCTTTAAAATGTCTTCTCAAATACTTATGTATTTGAAAATAGCCCCCTAATGCACCCCTGCTTGGTGACCTCCATGGGTTCATAGCCTGCTTGGTAATCTCCACAGGCTCAAAGCCGAGGTTAATGGTCATTGTCTTTGGACAAAAATGTTGCATCAGTCTTTGATCTCGAACTGCTCTCTTTTGATCATTAACAAAAACAGTTCATGCAAAAGACCTTTACTTTTGGTGGGGTGCCAATGTGCATGTTTTGAAAGCTTTCTATGAAGGCGTTGTCTACCTGCAAAAACATTGTTATTAAAACCAGATGGGGCAACTGACAACTGACGCCCAGGAAAAAGCCAACCTATTAAATAGGTACTTTGCGTCAGTCTTTCATCAGTCACACGGGACTCCAACTAGTTTCAAGCATCAAGGACAACAAA
>NW_017728920.1:106503-206617 GCF_001723895.1 Crocodylus porosus | reverse complement strand
CCTGCCCTTTGGGCAGGGGGCTGGACTCGATGATCTCCCGAGGTCCCTTCCAGCCCTAATGTCTATGAAATCTATGAAATCTATGAAACACAGGCCCAGACAGTTACAAGAAAATCACCCCCACAAAAATCATCCAGATTAGTTACCTCAGCAGAGTCCTTTGAGACAAAGTTATCCACACTCTCCATAGGTGGTTCTGATACGGGCAGCTTGAGTTCTGTCACCGTCTCTGGTCTTGTTTTGGTAGACTTAGCACCCATCTCACACTCCTGAATCTCCTCCCTGCTTGCATGGTCTCGGGCAAACTGAGGCATCGCTCTGTGGGGCTACAGCAGTCTGGGACCTGATCGGTCATAACTATACCATGTGGTTTAAGGCGGGTCTTGCAGCATGAGGGGGTGGACTTTGGGGGCCTGCATGGGCTGTCCTTCTGATGTCATGGACCATTTGGTGGTGGTGTCACACACCAAGTGACGGGGGGATGGGGGTGGAGTTGCTGATGTTACACACCATGTGACTGGGAGGTGGGGGTGGAGGCAGAGCTGCTGATGCCATGCACCATGTGACTGGGGGAGGGGGCAGGGTTGGTGATGTCATGCACCACATGACTAGGGTCGGGGCAGGACTGGTGATGTCATGCACCACATGACTGAGGTCAGGAGGTGGGGCTAGAGATGTCACACACCATATAAGGGGAGAGGGGTGGGGCTGGGGGGGATGTCCAGTCCCACCCACCTGTCATATTTGCATTGAAGGGTGGTGACCCTATATACTACTGGGGTCAAGGAGACTGGAAACAGCACCTGGGCTTGCCCTGGCAACCTTACCTGTGGTCCTGGGGGTTCCAGTGGCAGTGATCCAGTGGGTGAAGCCTGGCTAGCAGCTGAAGTGTGGCTTTGGCTGGCAAGGCTCTGGTTTCGGGCACTGCACACTGCTGCCAGTTGTGCTGCCTCACTTTTCCAGGCACAGGTTTTTTTAACACCAGGATCTCCTGGTGTAAAACCCCGCTGCTGTGCTGCAAATTAGCAGTGCAACAAATGCCTGCATGTGTAGTACATGCAGTTTGTGGTGCCATAGATTGGTCTAGGGCACCGCATACCATGTGTGCATTCATCTGGGCATGCCCATAGGCCACAACCACAAAAGCAAACACATCTTGCCTGCAGTGCTGGGAATGCTGGGTGGTGGCAGAAGCCAGATTTGTTTTGCCTGAAGGTGCACACTAACAAATTGGATTGGCTCCATGTGCCATGTGTAGTTCCCAGGACTCAGGTGGCATCATGTACCACTGGGGGACTCTGCCTACAGTGGGCCATGAGTCCTACAAGGGCCTGGTGCTGGCTGCTGTCACTGGTGGTGGAAGCTGTGAGCCATGCAGGGGGTAGGTGGGGAGCCCATCTGTCCCACACAGTCCCTCCACCCCCACACAGCCCCCGAATCCCTATGTCCTTTCTTACCAGAGAGAGAACCTGGGTCCCAGGCAGCTCTGAGCCAGTCCTGCCAGCCATACCCCACTTCTATTTCCTCCAGTATATGAAGCAGCAAGCCAGAGCAGCGGGAGTATGTGGCAAGCATAGAGACACTCTGGCCAGGTGCTAGAGCATCTTCTTGAAGGACCCAGGCTCCAGCAGGACCCACGCCCTATGCTGCTTTTTTCTGGTGTGTTTTCTTTTGATACCAGGATTCCCTGGTATCAAACTTAGTGTCCATGCTGCATAATATTTTCAGTTCATGGCATGCCTCCTGAGGCCTCTCAAAATGCTTTGAGATGCTGCAAGAGACACATGTTCGCTCATGTGGATGCGGCCTTAGATGGCAACAGTTGTACCAGCAATCTCTTAGGGCACTTACACACCTGCATAATCCATGGGCACTTACACACATGGAAATCCAGCACAGACTCAATTAATCCAGTTTGCTGGAGCATGTAAATTGACATGCTCTGGCAGCATCGTGCATCACGTGTATCGGTGATGCGCACTGAAAAAATATCGGTGGTGCACTTTGAAATAAAACACATTTAAAGTTCTTTAGTTCAAAGCTCCCTGCTGCCATTTTCTCAGCATGGGAGCTATGCCTACTGCAATCAACATGAATGATACTTGATTTAGATTCAGATACCATACGATAACATGGGATTTATTTAGCTGTTTTTGAGGTGTTAAGTACCTCCTTCAATACAGGCCAAATATTGCTTTTTTTCACTTTGAGTAGCCAGTTCCTGAATCAGCCCCAATATTTTGGAAAGCTTCAGGGAGCAACACAATCCAGACTTGAACAGAGAAGACCTACAAAACCTCATTGTGACTGCAAATGAGTATCATAGGTTAGATAGGGCTACTCATCATCACCTAGAACAGTTGTGCTGCATGTGACTTAACTGAAGCTCTAGTAGAGCAAATCCAGAATGCCTGGTTTAGTTGGCTTTTTAAAAAAAACAACAACCCCCAAAACCCAAATCCATTTCTTGGCTGATCTAAAGCCCACTGAAGTCTATGACAAGGCCCCAGAGCTATAGAAATAGCTTATCTTTTCTCATGTAATTTGTTTTGTAGAAAATGTGGCTGGAATTTGGGACATAATTTTGATACTTTTTCCCTAAAGTCTGTGTTTGTGAAATAAATACTTAGACCTCTACTAACTTCACGAACAGGGACTTAGAGTATTAGTGCAACAGATTATCTAGTTCTTTCAGAATTTAGGACCTGGTCAATAAGCAGTACTGTGGATCCTGGGAGATATTACATTTATAGCATGATTAATGAGTTAACATAAACTGCAAAAAGCCATATGTTCAGGTAATCTATGGTACTCTAAAATGGCACACCAACGATAAACATCTCCCACTTCCACTGTAGAATATCCCTGTGGCTAGTTTGTATGGTGCCTTAAATTCAACACCTCATGTGTACCAGAGTGGGAGCTGCCCTGGACAGCATTGTTGGCATTGACTTGAGACAGCCCTGGGTCTAGATCCCTGAGGCTCAGGCTGGGGGCAGCTCCAGATCCTAAACTGGGATACAGGGTTGCCAAACTGGGATGCAGGGTTGCCCCATGCCTGATCCTGATGCTCACCTGACTGTCAGGCTGGGTGCATCTACACCATGCACTTTAATGCACATTAGCCTATTTTAATGTGCACTGAAGCATCACTTAAAAACCATGCTTTTTACTCAATGCACATTAAAATAGGCTAATGCACATTGTCACTTAGAAAAGCATGCTCTTTAGTTAATTAGTCAGGCTAATGTGCATTTTCCTATACCTAAGGGAATTTTTACATGTGCTTCAGGAGTTTGGGGGCTCTGAGAGCTGCTCTAATTAAAGCGCAACAGAGCATCCCATGTATCAGTACCCCGTGCTTCAAAATGGTGGTGGGGGCACTTTATCTAAAGCTCATCAAATGAGCTTTTGTTATAGCATGACCACCATTTTGAAGCTCAGGGACACTGATACACAAGGCCTGAGGTCTGGCTGGAACACAGTAATTACCATACTTCAGCAGACTTGATTAATTGAGTCTGCTCCAGTGTGCTGTAATGAAAGCATGTCAGAACAGCCTCCTGGTTCATGTACAGACACCCTCATAAAGGAGGTACTAGATTTAATGTGCATTAACTAAAGCACATTAATGCATATGTAGGCATGCCCAGGGTCAGACAGAGGGTAGTCCCAGGGCTGGGACACAACTCGCCTCTGCCCAATCTGTGTTTGTCCCCAGCGGTTGTGCAGTTGGGACCTGAAGAATTTTATAGCTCATGCACCTCTGCTATGGCAGGAAGTATGATTTTTGGGATGGGGCATAAAATTTCTCAGATCCCAACACTGTCATTAATTTAACAGCTGCCAGGGGCTACACAAAGGTCTAATAAATTTGTACCATGCAATGAGCATTTGAAGTTTCTGCTGTCACTATTGCTTTAAATAAGAATTTAATTATCTCTTTGGTATACCAGTGGGCAGTGACATTCTGGAATTTGTATGAGCAACTCAGTTAGATTTCTGAAAGTTAGTTCTTATTCATGGAGTGTTGATTTTCATTCATCAAGTTAAGATAACGCATTCCGCCTGTGTATTGTTTCAATGAAACTGGAATATAATGCCTATTTTTTTACTAAATTATTTTAAATAAAATTAAAATAAATTTAGAATGGGTAAACTAAGATGGGGGGTGGAGAGGGAGTTTGCTAGACCACCAACTTAATTAATTGTGAATTGTTTGTCTATATCACCTATCTAAGAAGGAAGAACAAGAATGAAATATGTTTCAGCCAAACAGAATTGTGGCATTAGCAATGAAATGAGAATGGACATCTTGTTCATATTACAACAGTTTCTATTTATATGAGCCTATTGAATCTGTAAGATCACTTCTGGGGTAAAAAACAAAACAAAATAAAACAAAAACCAGACCCTAGTGCTTATGTCCAAAGCACTAAAATAGTCCACTCCAGGTACTTCAGACAGAATGTATGGAAATAATCAGTATTAGGCTGAAGCAAGAACAAACAGCAGTAGCCATTTTGCGATGCAGAATAAAGGGACAGAATAGCAGGATTTTGCTCAAGTGTATTCAAGGACTTGGCTACCTTTGTAATAGATGATTAGAAAAAACAGAAGTGGTAATTTGACTTAGGCATCAATAAGAGCACCTACTATTCCCTTGAGTACAAATATCAGGTCGAATATTTCCCGTAACTGTACTGGAAACAAAATAAGCATGTTTAGATTTCCTCACATAGGAGATATTGTTAAATTGTGGAGACACAGAGGGATCAAATGCCATCAAGTACTTGGAAAAACAGGCTGTCTCTTAAATGTGTGGGAACACATCACAATTATAGTGGAGCTTCTCCAAACTGCAGCAATTAAGGGTTTGTCAAGGTTTTCATTAGATTCTGCTCTTTTCTAGCTTGTAATGTTACATGGCTGGTAGAATATTTAGGTTTAAGCTGAAACCTGACCCATCAGGTCCTACTTTAGAGCACACTGTTTTGAGCTTTAAACATCTATTTATTCATTTGAAGTTATAGGAGTGATAGGACATCACACTGGGAGTTTCCAAGGGTACTGAAGAGTTAGTGATCCAGCTCCTATTACATTTCAGTTGGATTTGAACACCGAACTCACTTAAACTCTTTTGGCACATCAACACATGCAGACATGTGTGCTTGCAGCAGTTCAAATAGCAGTGGCACAAATTTGTGCTGGAGATTTGTGCCTCAGCATACATGCCTGAACATGCACTTTGGTGTGGGCAAATTGTGCTATTTGGGGCAAACTGAATCTGTCCAGCTCCTCCTGGATCTTCAGCCAGAGGGAGCTGGGTATAAAAGCTGCCCTGGCAAGCACCTTAGGGCTACTTACCCTCAGAAGCTTCTGGGGGAGGAGCCTCTGGGAGGAAGTTGGCTACACCCCCTCCTGTCCTAGGCTGCTACTGCTAGTTGCTGGCTTGGTCTCAGAGCTTTTGGGAGTAAGTTGGTCACACCCCTTCCTGCCTTGGCCTGCTGCTGCTGCCCCGCCCCCACTGGAGGGGATCCTCTGCTGCACGCTGCTATCCCCACTCGGGGAGGGCCCACTGCACTGCACCCCAGTACTGTATCCCAGCTTCTGTGCCCCTGACCAGCCCACCAGCAAGCTGTGGTTGGGGGACAGCCTGGGGAGGGAGCCTGCACTGCCCATGTGCCCCTCCCCAACCAGCACTACTGGAGTCTAGAGGTGCCTTGCCTGCCCCACCTGCCTTGACAGGCCAACCCACACCTTTACCTCCACTTTCACCTAAAACACACCCTGAGTGGCTGAACTGGATGGCTCCTACCATCTCTGCTGCTGTTGTTCTGCTGCTGCCCCTTCTCAGGAGAGAGGGAGATTCCCTGCTGCACCAGCCTGCATCACCTGACACCACACCTACACTGGATTATGCCCTAATTGATTGACTGCTTCTGCCCTCCCCTACAGCTACCTCATTGCATCTGATCCTGCTTTGTCTTCCTGCCTACTGCTCTGCTGCTGAGCACCTGGCTGGAGGCCCGAGGGGTTCCTGAACAGATCTTCAACAAACAAAGCCCCTCCACCACTCCAGCCATCTTTTACATCTGCCTCAGCAGCCTTCTGTGTGTGTCCTTGCCCTTGTGTGTTAAGTCCTGTGTTCCACTTCCCCTGCCCCGGTGTTTGTTGTATGGCTGAGTAAGCCAGCTCGAGTTTCCCCAGTCTTTGTGTGTGTGTGTGTGTGTGTGTGTGTGTGTGTGTGTCCCCTCCCTCACTTGGGACTGTAGCTCAGTGAAGCTTCAGCCCCGTTCCTCCCAACCCTCATTCTTCCCCACAACCCCAACCTTCCTCTACTAGATTCACCAGCAGCCCCATTGGTTATTTTGTTTTTCCTTATTGCCTTCCCTGCCCTCATGTGAAACAATGGCAGGGCAGGAATCATCTGGGGGGGGCAGATGCCCCAACAGAGCTTCCTGTAGCCCTGATTATGGGGGTGGATCCCAGCCAAGCCCCCAAGGGGATGCACGCACCTACAGCCTCCACCCCAGAAGCAGAGCCTGACCAACCTCCTCCAGGGGTGGAGAAGCCTCCAACCTCTGCTGCAGAGGCAGGAAGGACTCCGGCAGGGAGCCAACAGGGCCAGGGGGTCTCCCCTGGCCAGGCCTCCCTTGGAGGGGTTCCCAAACCCCCTACCCTGTTATCAGGGACCAAAAGCAAGGGCAGTGAGAAGGGCTTCTCTTCATCCTCCTCCAGAGCTGGGCGCAGGAACAGCAAGGGCCCTGCCCAAACCTAGACCATCAGTGCCTGAGGGGACCAGGTGTGCTACACCAGCCAACACACCCACCCAGCTTGTCCCTGGCCCTAGCCCTGGCCTCACCAACATGGCCCCCCCGGGGGAGGGGGAACTGCAGCTATGCACAGGCAGCTGTGTAATGACCCAAAGCTGGGGGGCCTGGACCTTCCACCACCAGCCCTTCCAGCTTGGGCAGGGTGACCCCCTTTCCTGCACTTACCCGCAGGCACAGGGTGAAGTGCCAACTGCCCAAGTGGGAGAACCTGCACTTTGAGACCTTGGTGCAGACCCTGGCTTGGGTAGTGGGGGCCCCCAAGATCATGGTGGCCTCTTGCTTTCATGGCAAGGGGGCCTTTTTCCTTGCCTCAGAGGCTGCTGCACAAAAGGTGGTGGAGAGGGGGCTTGTGGTGGAGGGTGAGTATGTCCCTCTCAAACCTCCAGAAGACCTTGGGACAAGTTTGGCAGAGTCCTAAAGAGGGCAGTAGCAACCAAGGGGAGAGAGGGAGCAGGGCCCCCTTGCCCCTAGTTATGCCCCCATCATAGCTGCCCCAGCCCCGGAACTCTCACCATCTCCTACTGAAGCCTGTCTACATGAGGACCACCCCATGCTTGAGTGGGTGCAGGTCCTTTCTGGGTGCAAAGGCCTTAGGACCAGGAGAAGGATGCCTGAGATCCAGCAAGATCCATGGAGCTTGCAGACCTCTCAGTTCCAGTGGTCCCCAGGGGTGAACTACTTGTATTTCTTGACCATGACTACACCTGCCAGTCCTCCAGCAAGGCACAGTTTGCCTTGGACTGCTGGGGAAATTTTGACAGTATCCTTGCCACTGTGAGGGTGCTGGTGGGAGAAGGCAAGGGGCCCAAAAGTTGCAATGCCTGGAACTATAGGCGGGCCCGCAGTTTCATAGACGCTCTCTATATGTATGGGAGAGTGTTACACAAGCCGACGGGCCCCACACTGGGCATTGAGATGCATGAGGCCCCTGCTGAACCACCTACTCCACCATCCCAGCCATGAGGTCATTTAAGATCATGACCCTCAATGTCCACAGCTGCAGCAAGGGTCTCCAGAGATGCCAGGTGCTCTCCTTCCTTCAGAAGAGAGGGTACCTCATGGGATTCTTGCACAAAACCCCAACAACTCCAGCTGGTGAGCCTAATTGATGCTGGAGTGGGGGGCAGGGTCTTTTTTAGTCACCTCTTGGCTACCTCTTGCAGGGTGGTCACCTTGTTTTCCCCAGGCCATCAGCCAGGGTTTCTCCAGGACATTGGGGTGCTTTTGGACCAGCTGCTGCATCTCTGGGTCCAGGTGCAGAGGGTGGTCATGAACCTTCTGAACATGTATGCCCCATGAAGGACCCAGAGTTGGTGGATATTTTCCACCAGGAGACCACATACATCGGCACCCTCATCCCTCGTGAGTGCCTGGTCTTTGGTGGGGAATTTAACATCACCCTAGACATGCAAGACAGATCAGGCAGGAAGTGGAACTAGACTGCTGTGGGCATCCTCAGGGAGATCTTGATGGACTACTTGCTGGTGGATGCCTGGCGTGCCTGTCACCCTATTGACCCCCCTGCTGTCACCTGTGTGAGGGTGGGAGCGGAGCAGGTATGCCACTCCTGGTTGGATCAAGTTTATATCTCCTTGCCACACTTTGCTTGGGCTCATTCCTCGGCATCTGGCTGACCCCTTTCAGTGACCACCACTTTGTCTGGGCCCAGGCCACACTAGGGCCTGGGTGTCTGGGGTCGGCCTACTGGCATTTCAATGCCAGTCTGCTGGAGGATGTGGGCTTCAGGGAGGCCTTCTAGGAGTTTTGGATGGCCTGGTAGGAGCAATGGACAGCTTTCCCTTTGGCTCAGAGATGGTGGGATGTAGGGAAGGTGCACATCTGGCTTTTTTGCCACGGCTACATTTGGGAGCACAGCCAGCAGAGGGAGGTGGTTTGGGAACAGCTTGAGTAGGTAGTGCTAGAGCTGGAGAGGTGCCTGGCCACCAGCTCAACCAACCCGCCCCTTTGCAGAGAGTGTTGGGAGAGGCGGGATGAGGTTCATGCTCTGGATCACCACTGTGCCAGCAGTGCGTTTGTCTGCTCGCTCATCCAGTTCCTTTGGGAGATGGACCACAACTCCTGCTTCTTCTATGCCCTGGGGAGGAGTCAGGGGGCCAAGAAGTACTTGCCTTTTGGTGGGTGATGAAACCCCCCTCACGGATCCAGGTGAGATGCGCCAGTGTGTGCAGGCCTTCTATGAAGAGCTCTTCTGCCTCAATGAAACTGATGCCAAAGCTTTTCAGACCCTGTTGGAGGGACTCCCGCAGGTCAGTGTGTGTGACTGGGACCAGGTGGAGGCTTATCTCACTCTGGCTGAGTTTTTGGCCGCTCTCTGCCTGATGCCTGGCAACAAGGTGGGACATCCTCTGCCTGGACCTTGCCTCAGTCTGGGCCAAATCCGAGGGAAGTGGGGAACTCCCCCTGTTGTGCTGGAGGGCCAGGCTGACTCTCCTGCCAAAGAAGGGGGATCCCCACAACCTGAGGAACTGGTGTCCCATGTCCTTCTTCTGCACAGACTACAAGGTGACAGCGAAGGCCATCTTGCTGTGCCTGTGGCCCATGCTGATGGAGGTGATCCATCCAGACCAGATGTACATGGTGCCCAGATGTTCCATCTTCAATAACCTGTACCTGGTTTGGGACCTCCTGGAGCTAGCGTGCCAGCAGGGCCTGTCTTTTACCCTCTATCCCTGGACCAGGAAAAGGCATTTGACAGAGTGGATCACGGGTACTTCATGGGCATGCTGCAAGCCTTTGACTTTGGGCCCCACTTGGTGCAGGCTCTCCAGGTACTGTGCGCCTCTGCAGAGTGTTTTGTCAAGCTCAACTGGACCCTGATGGAGCCCATCCCATTCAGGAGAGGGGTGTGTCAAGGCTGCTCACTGTCAGGCCAGCTGTACGCCTTGGTCCTGGAGCTCTTCCTTGTTCTCCTGCAGAAGCAGGTGATGGGATTGCTGCTCTGGGAGCTGGCCATGCAGCTGGTTATGTCAGCATATGCTGACAACCTACTTCTTGTGCTCCAGGACTCAGGTGGAGGCCTGCCAGGCATTGTACTCAGCAACCTCCTCTGCCCGGGTCAACTGGGTCAACCTAGACATGCAAAACCGGTCAGGCAGAGAGCAGAACCAGGCCACCATGGGTGTCCTCGGAGATATCCTGATGGACTACTCCCTGGTGGATGTCTGGCGTGCCTGTCACCCTGCTGACCCTGCTGCCTTCACCAATGACATGGGGCCACCTGGGGCATGCCTTCCTCTGCCACTTCTGGGGGCTCCAATATAACTGGCAGGTCCTTGACCTGAAGGGCTTCTCCCTGCAGGACCTGTGAAGGCTGCTAGATTTGTACTAGGAGCTCCTCTGGGCCTGGAGGCTGGTCTCTGCCTCCAGGTCCCCTGCAACAGTCGCCCAGGCTGCCAACCTCTCTTGTAGCCCCTCCTCTGGAACTCCCAGCTGGAGGTACTGACAGCAGAGGTGCCCTGGTTGTGACAGAGGTTGATCCTCGCTGGTGTCACCCCATATCAGAGACCTCCTGGACTATGATAGACAGGAGTGGGTGGACCCTGCTGCATTGGCCTGGTACATGGGTCTACCCTCAACATGTGTGACCTGCTATCTGGTTCAGAGCTGAAATCTGCTCTACCTTTCAATGCCCTTGCCTTTGTTGAACGGATCCTGTGTGGTGGCAGTCCCTGCCCCACTCCCTGTCCTCCAGCCCACCAAATTTTGTCGTGGAGCCAGTACCTCTCCTGGCCTCACAGTGCTCCATGCTCCGTGCTCCACCTTGTGAGCTGGCTGGAGGACACCAGATTGCTCCGCTTTTCTACCATCCATCACTGCCACCTCTACACACACATGCACCACACAATCCATCATGCCACTCTTGTGTCCCATCCAGACACCAAGTGGTGGGACCTGTTCAGCAGGGGCATGGTTGGGGCACCCCTGTGACTGAGTCTGTACTCCACCCTCATTCCTCAAGCCACTGGGGATCTCAGCTGGCGGCTTCTGCGTGAAGCTGTCACCACAGGTGTGTATGTGGTGAGCTTCATGGACAACCCAGTCTCTTGCCCTTTCTATGGGCAGAGGGAGACCCTGGCGCACATGATCCACAAATGTGCCAGGCTGCAGCCCCCTTCACCTCCACCTCCAGAACCTTCTTTTGAGGTTCTGTTTGAATTTCACCCCACCACCTTTTCATTTTTGGCCATTTTTGGCCCCATGACCGGGGACCTCCTGGTCCACCTCCTCCTGGCCCTGGCCATGTGGGCCCTATACTTAACCAGGAAGGAGGCTCTGGCCAGGAAGGTGCCTGGAGACTGTGGGTCCACTTGCCTTTCATTTGTCCGTGCACTTTTCTGGATAGAGCACCAGTGGGCAGTGTCCACCAGCTCCTTGGATGTCTTTGAGGGCTGGTGGGTTTGGCCCCAGGGAGCTCTACTCATTTTCCCCCTCTGGAGCACTTTTCACATTTTGAACCTTTGACCCCCCACATCACTTCTATCCTGTTTTTGCTTTAGTTGTCCCAAGGTATTAGTTGTGTTATTGATTCACTGGCCCCACACCATGGGGGCACTAATTATTTGGGTGGGCCTTGAGCCCATGGCATTTGGGTAACACAGATAGACAGGAGCTTCTGAGGTCCAGCCAGTTGGTATCTGGGGACAGTACCCTTTATGCCAGCTGGAATGCTGAAGCAGCCCTAACTTGGAGTGTTTCCTGCAAACTCTAACTACTGCAGCAGTCTGGCAGTGGGGGCTACTCCCTGGCTGTGACTTGCTGCCACCTGCAATAGCACCTGCCCTCTTGAACCTGTGGCCCCATGGCTGATTGTCTGCCAGACCCAGGTGGGGACTGCATGGCCACCCAGATTGTGGTACAGGCACTGCGGCAGAACCTCCTACACCTCTGGGCCAGCTGCGAGTGGGCAGTGGCTGAAAGTTGGCCTTTGGATAGCATTGCTGTCATGTCTTCTGGTGCACCCACTCCGCCATCTGGACAGCTATTGTCCAGAAGATGTGCTCATTTTAGCGGCCCACTTTGAACTGTGGAAGAGTGTCCTCTTGGCCCCAAATGGCCAGGAGGCCAGCTTCCTCATTTACCCTCCAGTTGGGTCCCTGGTGCTGGTCCTGGGCAGACTCCTCTGCCTGTGTCTTGCCACTTGCCTCACCAGCAGAGATCCTAGTGTTTAAAAATTGCAAATTCTCTGATAAGAAACTCAAAACCCCTCATTAAAATACCCATAATCCATGTTCTTCTGCTATTAAAATGAAACACCACTACATATGGAGATATCAGTTGGGGAACTTTTTATTGATGCATTTACACTTTTAAAGCAATTTGGAAGCATTCCAAATTGAAAGCCCAGCAGTTGGGAAGCCTGTAGTGCCTCTGTCATCATAATAAAATGAATTCTAAATACCTTTGGCATTTGCTTTTTTTATCATAAAAATATCAGATATTTTTATGCCCTCTTCATTCACTGGGATATGGGGTGCTGAGCCACACTGATATGCTGGTGTCCTGCCTCTGCCCTTCACTCCCAACTAAGCCCCCACAAGTGGCCCTCACTCCTGACCCATAACTCCTCCCTGTCCTCACTAGCTCCTTCCTGGCAGCAGCTCCATCCCAGCACCAGGACACAAATCCAGCTGTAGCTGCTCCACCCGCTGCTTTGTGGTTTCAAGCAGTGCAAGCCCTTGGTGTCATGCTCCTTGTGCCCGTGCCCAGGCCCCAGTGATCCCCATCACATTCCTGGGAAGCCCTCAACTGGGGCTCAGGGACTGGGCTGAGTAAACCCCTTCTTTTCTAGGCCAGGTTCCCCCTGCACAGACTGCTCTGGGGGGGCAGGCAGCAATGATTAGGGGGTGCATGTGTGGGACTTATGGAAGTGGCGTAGTTGCTTTCTGATGAGTGAGATTGGCCACAGGGGAACACACCCCACAGCTAGTCAGTGAGATTGGTCAAGGGGGACCCCCCACTGTTGCTGACTCAAGAAGCACCAGTTGTCCATGGGGGCAGGGGAGCACTAAGCCTGGCTCTAGCAGCCTCTCCTATCTGGAGCACTCCCACAGCCCCTACTCCCATCTCTCTCTCTCTCACACACAAACACCCCTGCTGCCACCTTCACCCTGCCCATCACCCCCACAGTGGTTCCTGAAACTAGGAATCCCCGTCCAAGGCTGGGGCTGCATGTTTCAGCATTGGTGTGTGTAACAGGATGCGTGTCCTAGGGGTTGCTGTGCTGTCTTCTAGAGCTCCCTTACTGTGCCAAGTTGCATAAAGGGCATCCTCCATTCTCGTCTACCATGTCTTTGATGTTATATATGTATTATAGGGAGGCTGCCTTTCCGTTCTTTTGGCCACGGTTTCCTGCTGTACACTAGTTCTTTCTATATTAGGTGTTTCTGTGTCCCCCCAGCCTTATGGGCTATGCATGGCTCCAACCACCTGTTTACCACGCCCCAAGCCTCGCAGATGTAATGGACATTGTTCGGTCTTACTCAATGTCTCACTGTTACTGGGGCTCTCAGCAGCCCTGTCTTGCTCTGTGCCTCACTGGCACCTGGGCTTTCCACAGCCTTGTCTTGCTGCGTGCCTCACTGGCAGTCTGGTTCTCCACAGCCCTGTCTCACTCTGTGTCTTGTCTTGCTCTGTGCCTCACTGGTGCATGGGATCTCCACAGCCCTGTCTCACACTACGCCCCACTGGCGCTCTGGCTTTCCACAGCCTTGCCTCACTCGGCACCTTACTGGGCATATGGGGTCAGCACACTCCCCCGGCTATGCCCTTTCTGATGCTTGGGGTTGGCACACTCCCAGTGCTGCACCTTATCTGGCACTCAGAGTCAGCACACTCCCAATGCTGCCCTTTACTGGCATTTGGCGGTCGTTGCCCACCCAGGTCTTCCCAATTGCTGCCCCCCTCTCTGGGGCTGGGGTCGCCACTCTACCATGAGTCCCGTATGAGGCCTCCTCCATCTCCTTATAGCTTCACCCAAGCCACCGGTCTAACAGCAAACAAAACACACGCCCCTGGGCTATAACATAAGCTTGAGCCAGCTGGCTATGACAACATTTGTGCCACCCCAAGGGTTCTCCATCTCTCACCAGTATCACGTTGCTCAGACGTTTAGGCTTCTACCTGCTCACTCAGGCAGAGCTCCTTCCCCCTTGGCTGCTAGCAGGGAACTCCCCTCCTGGCCTCAGGCCTGGGATTTATATAGGAACCAGGCCCTGCCCCTTCCAGTCAGCTGACCGCTAACTGACGCTCCCTCCGGTTGCCCTAGCAACCTGTACCTGGGCTCCTTCCTCACTGCTCCAAAAGTAGCAGGCATCTTAGTGCCCTGCTACAGTGTGGGTATGGGGAAGGGCTGAAGGTCCCACCACATCCCATTTGGCAGCTGGGCATGCTGGCATAAGCTCTGTGGGAGGATGCGGGGTTTGGGGGGGAAGGGGTATGGGGGTTGGCTGTGGGGTTTGTGGGTGGTATGGGGCTTGCACAGGAGTTTGGGGGGTGTGGGGTTTGTCGGTGGATTTGTTGGGTGGGACTGTGTGTGGGGGGGGTGGGACTGCTCAGGAAGGGTGGGTCCATCTGCATAGCACACAGCCCACCCTGAAGCAGCAGCAGCAGCTGCAGCAGCCATCAGGGCTACTGGCAGAGCCCCAACCCAGCACCGCCTGTGTGATATGGCGCTGCACCACCTCAACCCACTCATGCACACCCTTGGCCAGAACTGAGCCAGTCCTGTTGTCACCTGAGATCCTGGCACCACACGGAGGGGCCATGCACCCTTGCACTGGGCTGGGTCCTGCCTGCATGAAGCCAGCCCAACCCGAAGGTGTGTGGAGCACTGTGCGCCATGTGGGGGAACCCACCCCTCTCAAGCAGTTCCCTACCCCCACCCCCACAATCCTCTCCACCCTTTCTCCACAATTCCTACTTACCTGGGACAGCGACTGGGTCAATCCACCGCTGCAGTCATGCCCTGTCCCTATTTTCCCCAGAACACTGAGGCAGTGTATTAGGACAGGAGGGGCACAAGGTAGCCATAGACTCAGCCTCCAGGTGCTGAGTGTGAGGCTTTTTTTCAGGGTGGGTTTCTTTTTTTTTTTTTTTGGATACCTGGATTTCCTGGTATCAAAATTAGAGTTGGCACTGCAAATATGCAGCACGGAGAACATTTCTTCATTCCCAGCATGCCTCTTGTGCCATCTCAAACTGCATTGAGAGGCTGCAACAGGTACACGCTTGTTCATCTGGACAGGCCCTTCAAGTTCCCCGTCTAAGAGTTCTTAGCTTCAGATATTTTTTTCTATATAAAAAAAGTATTTGTAAATCTACAATTTTTACTTTCCAAAATATAGAACAGGCAAAAATCACAACCAAAATACAAATACATTGCACTTACTGCATAAGAGAATTTTTCTTGTTTTTTTTCAACGTAGCTATTTTTAATAATGTTAACAGTACCATAAAATGATGAATATGATTGATATCCTGTGTCTCTGGTGGATATAGATGATTCAACTTTCATCTAAAATCAAATCCATAGAATTACATGAAATTCCATAGCAGGAACCATTTGATTTGTAGAGTAACTAGTTAATAACATTCAGAGTTGAAGATATCAGAAGTTTCTGGTTTCCTTCAATATTTCATATCAGCTTCTCCCAAAGTTTTATGCTCCCAAATATGCTTTTATCTGTCAAAAGAACTATTTCTTTTCAAAGAAAAAATAATTTTATTAGAAGGTTAGGACCCACGTTTGTCAGACTAATTATTGGAAAAATATTTCTAGCATTGTATTACATAGCTCATTAACACAGTAACTGAGAAATATATCTTTATTATTAGTTTTTATATTCGTAAAATGTTTTTCTGGGATAACAGTACATTCCAACTGCTTTGTAACTGATGAACTTGACATTCTTGCAGCAAATAACTTCAATAACTTAGGATATGGGAGGATAGAGACCATTCCATTAAAAAAGAAATACAGATTATTTAAACGATCACTTTGAGATGACTAAAATAAAATAGAGAGTAAGCATCTTATTCATGAAGTCTGAATAGTTGCACTTAACTCCTTATCAAAAAGAGTAGGCAATATATTTGAAAATATAAAGGTTACTTCACTTCTGACTTAAAGAAATAAGTTAATGTATTACTTAAGTTGTTTTTAAAGATCACTCTGTATTATCTGTATTTTTTTTCATTTATGTTAAAAAAGCCAACTGTGGGAAGCAATAGGAAGATTAAAATACATTTATGCCATCTGGATTGCAAAATAAGTTCTTATCCTATATTAACTGACAAAAAGAATATTCAATACAATTAACAAATCCTTTCTACCCGTCTATTATGACATACTGTCCAATCTGACAATGAAATGTCAAAACAAACTTTAACTTCATTAAAAATTAAATACCTGAATTGTTTTTAAACTGTTAATTTCAGTTGAAGCAGTGTTGCGGATGTTTAACTAAACATAAGATTATTTCTTATACAACATTCAGAATAAAAGCAAGGACTTCATATTTTCATTCTTCATTATGACGCCTTCTGGGATGTATGACATTTGTTGTTACCTGTTTATATGCTTATTGGTTACTTTTTATTTTAAATATACTGCAAATCCAGTGCTTATTGCAAGAAATAGTGACAGTGTTATATTTTCTTTTAAATAATCACTTAATTTAGATTATAGTCATAATTATAAAAACAAGAAACATTTCCCACAAAATCTTTATACACATACTGTAAAAACCACCTTCCACAAGGACAATTTACATTTCTTATGAATATTTGAAAAATAAATTACACAGACTTGACTCATCTATTCCTTCTTTTTCTTGAGAAAACTGTTTTTGTTATATCAACAGGATGTAAATATTTGTAAACACGATGTAAAGATTAACATTACTAAAAGTATACATAGTCTGAGTAACACAGAAAATTCAGTCTGACAAACATGACAAATTGGAACCCATTTTAACTGGCACAAACCAAAGGAAACAGACATTCCATGAAGTCCCAATCCCACACCCTTTTCTAGCTGCACACAGTGCTCTGATATGTTCACTTGAAATCCATAGGACAGTTACCATTTTTAAACTTTATTCATTATATATGAAACTATGAAGGACTGGAGCCTAAATTATCACCCCAGTTAAGACAGACTTATTCCAGACACTGTGCTGGCAGGTATTACTTGTCTAAAAACAAGCACAGGATTTGAACATGCTGGCATATAGTGGAACATCTTCTGCTCAAGTTGCTGGTTTGTAGGGTAAATTATCTCCCCCTAAAGTTGCTGGTCCACAGAGGTGAAGAATCTATTAATGCTACCCAGCAGCTTATGGTTTTAGGTATTAGATCCCAGGTTCTATTTCTGCTGATCTGTTATGGCAAGAGTTGTTATAACAGTACTGAAAAATATAAAGTGAAGAACATTTCAAAGCAGTATTGAAGACAGTGAAACTGCATCAAGTAATATGAGCAGAGAGTTTGGCCCTCAGAAGACCAATTTGTTTAGCTGATAAAATAAAAAATGGGACTACCATGAAATATTCCCAACAAGGGTGTACAACAGAAAATTCAGGATTGCAAATGCCAGGCTACTGCTCTGAACAATCTTGAGGACAGCACTAATGTAGACTTTTCACACCTATGTTTGTATATACAGAGTATTTAGTCATTGAACCGGTTCCCTGGCAATCACTCTAATTAAGACTGAATATTAGCGTGCCGATTAAGTGGATTCTTCGAAACTTAAGCAAAAACATAAAATAGAAAAATAGATTATTAAGCCACATGCTGCCACTAAAATCTCTGGTTATAAAACATACATCCATAGTAGTGTACAGCAAGGTACTATAGTCATTTTAAATAGACTTTTGCAATAAATAAGTACATAAATAGGAAAAACAAATGTTAACTGAAATAAATAAATGTTACTTCTTTTACTGAGCCAAAACTGAAGTTACTAAATAAATATTTCATTCTTTATATATTATATATATGTAATTAATGTGTGATGACTAAGTGAATATGAAAAAGTACAAAGCTCATCTAACAGACTTTATTCAATATCTGTTTTGTTGAAGCCTAACTCCTACGGCATTACATAATATTAACTCTTACTATAGCTGTTTGCTTTTTTTGCCCATCTTGGATTTTGCATTCACTTTTCTAGCAGCACTCACTGGTTCGCCTTTTCTCTGTGGCCTCCATAATTCTCTTGAACCATCACCAGCTTCATACACAATTTTAATGGGCTGGATGCTGTTCCTGTCATCCTTGGGTTTCTTCAGGACCATTCTACCTTTTTGAAGGGAATGAGGCTTTGTTTCAGGGACATTATATGAAGTGTGCTGACTTCCTCGGCTTCTGAAATAATAATAATAAAAAAATCAGCCTTGTTTTGTATATGCATCAAATGGTCTGATTTTCTAAGAGGTTGTACAGCATCGATCTATTTTTGGGTGGTAAAAATAGCATTCTTAGAGCTACTGTTCTTTTGCACTGAAGGATGTCATGTAACAACTGTAAATAGGAAGCAGAATTGCAAGCAGAATGGTCATTATCCCACGCAAATAAGAAATAAATGTTAATTTCTTTAACAGAAGAAGTGTACGTGCATCATTGCATACTTTCATTGACGTGAAAGTATCGTCACGTACTGTCGATGAACATGCCACAGTGTTGGTTGATTCACTTAAGGCAATGATTGTCAACCTTTTTGGGCGCATAACACCCCTCACTGGATTGGAGGCACTCCTCTATAAATTTCTGTGAATTGAGTAGAACCCAAATGCTTACCTCTTTCCAGAGGGACCAGACAGTGGGTGTGGGGAACTGACCAGGCAGGGACACTTATCTGCTTATCTTCTCACACCTCTCAGCAGCCTTCAAAGGCTCTAGTGGTATCTCAGAGTGTTATGGCACCCCAGTTGAAAATCACCGATTTAAGGTGAAATTTGCCACCTTGCTGAACAAGGCATGCCTTGATTTGAAGTTTAAAGGAATGATACAATGCAGAAGAAGAATGCTGGGTCTCTGCAAAGGGTATATTTCACCTTGCTTTGAAAACAATGGCATTTAATGCTGCAGCAGTGGAGAGAGGATCCTGGGATTCTGGTATTGAAACTGAGCTCTCTGGTTGTTGTAACACCACAGTCTGCCTTTTACTTTCAAACTGGCAGATAGCCTGCAGTGAAATTCAAGTACCTCGGCTCCTGACTAGCTGACCATTGAGAGAAATGTTAGTTTTGAAATTATGCTTTGGAGTTAATTTATGTTCTGAAAGTTGAGATGAGAGGAGACAGATTGGTATGGGAAAAATATGTCTGCACCATAAAAGGTCTGCTTTAAGGAGCACCACAGTGAAGCACAGCTGCTCCATATTATCCTATGTAGGTGTTATATAACCACCACGTTATGGTGCTGGGTGCACGCCTACTGGTTTGTCCCTACTGGCACACTATAAGGTGGCTATGTTACATCTGCTTCAATGTATGTTACATTTGTGGGGAGGACCAGCCATATTTTTACTGTGGTGCTCACTAATGTAGACCTTTGATACAATGAAACCATAAGAGTTTCAGCCAGAAATGAAAACATGTCCGTGTTTGGGGTGACCTTATTGAAACTGATTGACTTGAGTGATATTATTTCAGACTGACACCAGTGTAACTGAGAACAGAATCTTGCTGTCTAACTTGAAATTTTAACTTGAACTGAAAATACAAGACTTCCAAGTTTTAGTTAAATACAGTTTTGACTATTTCCTTTTTACATCACCTTGAGATGTTTTATAGCAATTATTTATAGCATAAAAGCAGTTATTTGTAATATTAAAATCAATACTATTAATCTAAGGCACCAGCACATCTACCCAAATACTACAAATAAAGCAAAGAACAGCTGGTTTGACATACAAATTTATCTGTTTAAGGATTCCCAGTAGGCTACTATTTTCCATGTCTTATTGTTTCTGGAATTCTCATAGCATATTTGTAGTACTACTTGTACAGGGACTTAAATGGTATTGCATATTTAATAGATCCCATTTTTAAAAAGCTGCAATTCTTCAAGTGCACAAAATTCAAACCACCACATCCATAGAATTCAAAGCTACATTGCCAACTTAATTAACATTCCATAGCGCAGGCTGCACTTTTCATGTGTGAATTTCAGTTTTTAGATCATTAGCTGCAAATATTTCATCTTTTAATGTGTCCCAATATTTCATTTGATGCGAGATCTGCTCCCAAAATGAATGCACAATGGGATTCAATTTAAAAGTCTATGATAGCAAGCAGGGCACAGAAAACTACCAATAAAATAAATCTGTAGAAATAATCCTCTTTTCCTTTAAAGTTTGTTTAGTGTGACAGCTTGCCCTTACACTATTGGGACTCTTGGTTTAAGAGCTTACACAGATGGAACTATATATTGCAACCAGTTAACTACTGAAGTTAAAAGATATGTTACTCTGTACTTATTAACTATCATGAAGAAATTAAAAAATTTATTCTCAAGACAAGATGGCTACAGGACTATCCCAACATGTAATTCCAGTTAATTTATTACTGTACCAGATAATGTTATTAAAGATAACATTTCAATTAAATGGGAATGTGACACAATGTCTGGACCCTAATTTAATAACAACAGAATATAAGAAAATGCTAGTCTTGCCTATTGTGAAGCAAAATACAGAAAATCCAATGCTTCACAATTTGAGCACAAGTCTTATGATGTGGTTTTACTCTGCCTCCTGGAAGCAAGTGATTGTGACAATCTCAGCTTTCATTTTGAAACACATTTCTAGCCTGCAGGGTTACATAGAGACTTTTTGCAAAGGTAACCAAACTGTACCCTGGCAACCACATTCAAAAGCAAACAAAAGAAACACAACTTTTTTACATTTTAAAAATCTCATGGTTCTTCAGAATAGTCTCATGGTTTTCAAAGACCTAATTAATTACTTTTTAACATTTTTGGATTTGCATATGAAATTGATTTGGGAGAAATATGCAGCCTGGCCTCTTTAAAGTGTGTTATCTAACTGGGTTCTGAAGTCTTTGAAATTTACCTGTTAAGCATTGTTGAAGGCCTCTGCATCCTCAATAGGCCACTTCTAAGTGGCTATTAAGCCCACACTTTCTTGTGTGTGTAGGAAACTGGGAAAAAAAACTAGTTTGGAAAACCAGGTAGAAACCCTGGATTAAGAGTTCTGCAGCATGCATGCAGGCCTGGACATGATACTGATAATGGACATCTGTGCTTACAGTAGAGTTACTATTCAATCAGTACAAGAAGCTGATTGGTCAGAGAGGAGATTGCCTTTAAGGGTTGTAAGTACCTAAACTGAGGATGCCTGCCTTGCTTAGATTGTAGTTATATTAGCAAATAGTTTCTTTGATTTTAATTCTATTTTTCATTCTTAATAGTTGTCTTTTATTGATTACTCTGGATGATTTCATGCAGGTGTCCCCTGAACGAGAAAAGAAATACCTTAGTTTCTATAAGGAATACCTTAAGAACACATTTCTAAAATGGACACCTCCTCCTCCCTCTGAAGCAAGAGATATGAACAGAGGTTACTGTACCCAGCAAGCTGTGCCCACTTGCCACAAGTTGGTGATCAAATAAGTGGTGAGAACAATGGATAAAATGAGAGACCAGAAACATGTCCTCAGCTGATATAAACCGGTATAGTTCTGCCAACATCAATGGAATTATACATTAGCTGAAGATCCACCAAGGAGTTGCTGGTAGAAGTTAAAATATCTTTTAAACATGTTAAATGAGTTTATCTACTTTTATGAACTAATTTACACAGCTAGATGTTGAAGTAATACAGAAAAAGTTGTTCTAGGAAAGATACATTTAGATAATTTATAAGAAATGTTATTCTCATTTTAGCCTTTTCAATATCAGTGCACTTTTAGATCAGGTGTTAAATCCTCACCTAGTATCAGCAGTCATAATCCCAGTGGGTGTAACTAATGCCAACTGAGGATCATCACTTTAGAGTGGTGGTAGGATTCAAACCTGGTTCTCTTGTGAAGCCAACTGATTACCCAAAATATATATTTAAATTAAAACCTACAGAAATGTGGAACATTATGTTGTTGTTGAAGTTGCATTAAACTGTAAATATATTTGGGTTACACTTATACACAGCCTCAGCATGGCAACTCAACTGATGTGGTAACCCTGTTTAAATGTGCCATGACTTTTACAAATTAAGCTAATTTAATGCTTTCAAAACAGATTTTCTTTTCATCCAACAGCAGCAGAAGCTTCTCCACACTGCTTTAAGTCTGTTTTATAGGAATGCACTCTACATGTACTTCAGTCTGTCTGTTGATTCAGTCTGCAAGGATGCACCAGTTCCGATAGTTTTCTTGGGACACCTGTCTAATAAGAAGTCAGATGCAGACCTCCGAGACATTTTAATTTCCCAGCAGATGGAGGCAATTTCTGAATTTCATCATATTGCACTAGATTTAAACCAGTTCATGTCAGTGAAAAGAGCCATGTCCTGCCAAATGCCTCTTCAATTTTCCGTTTCCACATCACTTATCCATATGTGATTTCAGTAAAGTATGCATGATTGCAGAAATAAGATATATTGGGCCTAGTTTAATGCAGGCATAAGTGCTTGCAACTCCACTGACTTCAGCAGTTACATTCATACAGCCCAGTAATGAATCTGGCCAATCATGTTTATTTATTTTTTCCCTATTTCCAATCACTTTAATCGTTATAGAAAACTGAAAATGAGAGAGACTGTCAGGTGAACCGTAAGTTAAAGTTTATATTCATGCAAACATGCTCTTTTAGACCATAATCCAGGAGAGGACTATTTAGTGATTTTTAGCAACTGATTAGACAGATTTTTTTTCTTTTTAAAGGCACAAACTCCAACAGGGTTAAATAACTATTCCCACAATGCCTACCTGGAAGACACAAAAGGGATTATTCAAGTTTAAAAATGCAACTCCCCCCCAAAATAACAACAACAACAACCCAACAACAAAGCCCCAAAACAATGTGAGATTAAGCTACACTTTTACACTGTTTTGATACTTTAAGATATTTGTAATGACACACTGTTGATCTTGTTGATCAGGGCGTGTAGTTGTTTATATGTGGTTTTAAGTTGACAATGTTCCTTTTACATGGGAAATGGCATGTATAGAACTCCCTCAAGGATGTTCATAACAGAATGTTAAAGACATTTTCATCTGGAACTCAGCATATGTTTATTGCCTAGATTCAAATACTGGTTTATCAAACTTTGTGAGTACCTCGTGTGGTCAATCAGGAAGCGGTAATTTATTTTACACCAAAGGAATCTATTTCTTTAGGAACATATTGTTTAATTTTTCATTTTGTAAAACATCTGGATTTCCTTTGTTACATTAAATAAAATATATAAAATATCAAAATACAGGACTTCATCCAAAGACCATGGATATCAGAGTAATAGGCTCAGGATAAAGCTTAGACAACAAAAGCAGAAATGCAAGCATGTTAAAATATTCAAATACAAGAAAAATGAAATAACATACATACAGGCATCTGGGTTTCTTATTTAATGAGAAGTCTGTAAGCTGGAACAAAACAAAAATATATTATTCACATTAATACAAACTTGCTAAATGTCAGTTATCCACTGTCTCATAAATTATTTTATATCTATAAAATGTATGTGCATCTACCTCTGAACCTACAAAAAAACTCAGCACCCATGTAAATTAAATCCTGCTACAAATGAGTTCTTTAGATTGGAACAGAGGTCAGGTTATCTGTGTATTTAGAAGACAGAATACCTTGCCTATTTTAGGGGGTGAAGGGAAAGGAGAGAAATTACTCTTGCACTTCCTGCATGGAAACTTGCTGCTTCCTAGCCCACATGCAATAAATTCAACTAAGATGTCATGTGAGGTGGCCCAGTGTTTGTAGGGAAAGAAAACAAGTTCCTAAGAACTCTGAAGTTTGTCATAGCTCGACCATATTTGTTTGGAAACAAATGAAAGGTTTCTTTTTTAAAGAATATCTCTTTTGAGTCATATGGTCATTTTGTGTCAGACTGTCCTTCCATTACAATACTTGAGGACAGAAAAATGCAGAGGTAGATCAGCTAACTGTTATAAATGAGAGGAAGCAATTTTAAATTGAAACAAGGGCAAGAAAAATAAACAAAAGAGGGGAAAAGGTATAAAAGGAAATATTTATTCAGAGAAGATATCAAATGAGAACATATAATTCCATGACTGAGTCTCAGAACAAGGCAAAATTGATATATTACTGAAAACAGGAATAAGAGAATAAAAATGTGAGAGAATTGAATACTAAGGGGTTATGAGGGATACACTACATAATTTCAGAAGTCTTCTTTTGCCTAGTCCAGTGGTGCTCAACCTTTCTGGACTCAAGGCATCCCTCAGTGGACTTCAGGTAACCCTCCATAACTTTTTGTGAATTCAGCGGCCTTCTGTTTCAAAAGCTATAGCTTGTTTCCTTGCAGAGGGGCCTGGCAGTGGACATGGGGATCATCCAGGCAGGGACAAGCCTGAGCCTGCTTTTATCTGTTCAGTTTATCTGTTTATCTTGCACCTCACTTATCTGCTCACAGCTCTCAGCACTCTTAAAAAGATCTGGTGGTACCCCAAGGTGTCCCAGCACCCTGGTTGAGAATCGGTGCTATAGAAACTATAGTTATATCATAGCACATTTCTATGGAAAATTTACTTTGGCAAAGTTGAGATGTGGTTCTGTATCTTCCCAATCTAGTTATCTTGACGTTATGACATTACCTTCCAGCTGTCTACTTTAGGTCAGTCACTCACATTTTTAAACTAAAATTTTAAATAAAGGGCCAGTGAAAGAATGTTTTAAAAATACTTACTAACAGCAACAGGCCAACTACTAAACCTCACACAGCATATCGAAGATGGTTTCTAACAGAAGTTGATCACCGGAGCAGATCTGGTTGACCTATCTGCTGCATATGATACTGTAACACTGCATCATGATCCACAAACTACTTTATGACTAACAACTCACATCTAAGCCAGACCATCTGTAGCCTCATGGAGAACAGGCACTTCTACATGTAAATAAATGGCCAGAAAAGTAGGTGGTGCTCTGTGACAGGTGTGCCCCTTTTGGGGTTTGTCCACCGGTGACCCCGCCCACCTGTTATGGGCCAACTGCTTGCCTTATCGCTTGCCATGCCTTGTTGTTAACTGATTAATTAAAAGATGTTAATTAAGTGGGAACTGCCCATTTTACCGGCCCAATGCAAGGGGGCACTATCTGTGGCTCCTTTCCTCCCCTACACTGCAGCCCAAGCCTTGCAGATGGTACTCACATCATTTAGTCTGGGCCTTACTCTATTCTGGCCCCCTTGCCCTCCCTGGGCTCTCCGTGGCTGTGCTTTACTGGGTGCCTCACTGGGAGTTCATCAAAGCTGCCTCCCCTCTCTGGGGCTTCTCGCTGCCTCCACCAGGGGCTTCTTGCTGCCCCCCCTCTCTGGGGCTTCTCGCTGCCCCCCCCCTCTCTGGGGCTGGGGTCTCCACCTAGCTGTGGCTCCCCTATGAGGCCTCCTCCAACCCCTGATAGCCTCACCCAAACCTCTGGTTCTAACCAGCAAACACAAAAAACAAGCCCCTGGGCTACAACATAAAATCTAAGCCATCCAGCTAAACATCATTCAGTCCCTACTAGGGAATTCTCCACCCCATAACAGCAATCAGGAGCTGCTCATGCAGTCAGGCTTCTCCCCTCTGTTTGCTCCGGCAGAGCTCCTTCTCTCTTGGTTGCTAGTGGGGAACTGCCAGCCTGGGAGTTTAAATGTGAACCAGGCCCTGCCTCTTCCAGTCAGCTGACCACTGGCAGGTGTAGGTCACCAGCTAAATTTGGTTGCCCTGGCAACTGGCAGCTGGAGCTCTGTGACAGGAGTATTGATACTGGAGCCTTTCTATTGGGGACACCACCCTCCTGTTATGGGCCAACCGCCTGCTTACTCGTCTGCCATGCCTTGATCTTAATTGATTGATTGATGTAATTAGCGGGAGGCTGCCCACTTTATGTGCCCCGGTGCCAGGGGGCGCTATCTGCAGCTCCTTTTCCTCCCCTACACTGCAGCCCAAGCCTTGCAAATGGTACTGACGTGGTTTTGACCTGGGCCTTGTTGTGACTTGGCCCTCTCCTTTACCTCCTTGGGGCTTCTCGCTGCCCCCCCTTGCCCTGGGGCTTCTCACTGCTCCCTTGCCCTGGGGCTTCTCACTCTTCGTGGTCCTCTCTCTGAGCTCCTCACTGGCCCCCTCACTCTGGGGTTTCACAATGCCCCCTCACTCTGGGGTTTCACAATGCTCCCTCACTCTGGGGCGTTGCACTGCTCCCTTGCTCTGGGGCATCGCACTGCCCCCTTGCTCTGGGGCTCCTCACTCCTTGTGGCCCTATCTCCAGGCTCCTCACTGCCCCCTCTTGCTCTGGGGCTTCTCACTGCTCCCCCTTGCTCTGGGGCTGGGGTCAATACACCCCAAATGCTGCGACCTGTCTGGTGCCAGGATCCCCACGCTACTGTGGAGCCCCTATGAGGCCTCTTCCAACCCCTAATAGCCTCATCCGGTCCTCCGGTTCAAAACAGCGAACACAAAAACACAAAACCCCTGGGCTATAACATAAAAGGCTAGACCATCTGGCCAAACAACATTCAATCCCTACCAGGAAAACACTCCAACCCCCAGCAGCGACCTGGGGCTGCTCACGCAGTCAGGGTTCTCCCCTCTGTCTGCACTAGCCGAGCTCCTCCTCCCTTGGCTGCCAGAGGGGAACTGCCTGGGCTTATATGGGTCAGGCCCTGCCCCTTCCTGTTAGCTGGCTCCCCAGTGGTTGTCCTGGCAACCAGCACCTGTTACTCTGGGTGCCCTGGTAACTGGCAGCTGGGCCTCCCCCTTCTTGCCACTAGGGGTCTCTCCTGAGCTGTTTTCTGCTCTTAGGCACAAGGCACCTGAGTGCTCTGCAACAGGCTCCTCACTCACTGCTAGGGCTCTTTCCTAGCAGTTTCCCCTCTCTAAAAGGAGCAGGGCGCCTAAGTGCTCTGTGACACTCTCAAAAGAAAAGCTTACCATAAGGCAGTGTGCTCGCCCCAGTTTTATTCAACATCTACACGGTCAGACACTTCCTGCTAAATGCCAGTGTTTCATTTATGTTGACAACCTCCACATTACCGCACAGCAGAAGAATTTTGAGGACACAGAGAAGATCCAGGAGAAGGCACTGAACAAGATATCAGATTATTATCTAAATAATTTCCTGAAACTGAAACCTAGCAGAACCCAAATCTGTTCTTTGCATCTGAGCAAATGGGATGTGGAACAACACTTGAATGTCACCTGCGGTGACCAGAGTCTTGAACATCAGAAACACCCGGTCTGCTTAGGAGTAACACTAGATTGAACACTTACAAAAAGCACATATTAAATACCAAAGCCAACATCAACATATGAAACAACATTCTGCAAAAGCTCACAAATTTCAAGTGAGAAGCACATGTATCCATCCTATGCACTACTGCCTTAGCACTTTTTTTCTCTATGGCTGAATGTGCCTGCACCACCTGAGGACTCTCAAGTCACAGTACCCATATTGACACTGCCTTAATTGATACAAACAGAATTATAACAAGCTATCTAAAACCCACTCCTGTTGAATGGAGGCAATGAGGAAAACCCCCCAGTGAGGAGTTAGAATCTGGCTCCAATTACAAATGGCACACATGGCAAAGACAATTGGCACATGTGGCAAAGCATGAACAGATTGAGAGTGGGTTTCGGCAGATGCAACTTTGTCATGAAATCACAGGGCCTCTATGCAACCGACCAATGTGTTTGTCAGGAGAAGCAAACCATGGGTCATCTCCTGAGATGCCCTGTAGCACCACAGTGCACCCCACAGGATCCGGCAACACCAATGCTAGAAGCAGTGGCCTGTGGAGAATATTTGGAACAGACCAGATAGAAAGGCTGAAATGGAGATACGATGAAGACAGCTAATAACAACAATTTTACATATGCAATGTACGTAGAAAACTTTATTTCTTTCTCTTCGTTTACTGGTAGAAATATTAGGAGGAAAAGTTCTTTGCCTTTTTACTGCTGATTATACTGATTATGCTTTCAACTTATTAAATCTTTTTTTAAACTCATGGGTAAGATTTTTTTTTTCAATTTCTTATTGTAACTATAATCAAAGTAAATTGCTAAAGAAGAATAGTGTGGGCTGAATGTAGCTACTTTACATTGGATTAAACAGTGTAGATACAGTAAAGGTAATTATTGTGTTCAAGATAATTAATAAGCTATAGTGCAAGAGTAAACTGCATTAAATAAATTTTCCCTTACAGTCTTTACTTTTGCCAAAATATACTTCATTTACAGGAACAATTAAGACAATTAAGATCTCTGGCTTAGGTTCTTAGCTTGCCTTGAGTAGCATTCAGTGTATGGAAGGAAGAGAACAACACTTGATTTTACCACTTCTTCCTCTTTCATCCTTCCTTCCAAAATCCCAGGTGCAACTGGTTTAGTTTTTGGCAAAATGGCAGCCTCAAAGCTGTTACAAGCTGTCTGGCTGCAATTTCTCAAGGGTTCATTTTGTATTATGGAATTCTCAAAGCATGGACCACCTGTCTATCCTCTCTTCACTGGGGGTTACCTATGTAGCCAACTCAAAATCAGACAGGGATTTCCCTACTTCAGGGTAATTCCTAGGTAGCTGATTGAGGCTGTTTTGCACCCTGGGGATGCACACAAACTTTACCAGGGCAAGTATCTGACCTGGTGCAGTGGAAGTGTTTTTTAATGAAATCTAATAATCAGATTTCAGTCATTTAACAGGGCTGTTCTGTTACACCCATTGTTCTCCCTCTGATAGTCCTCTATGCAGTTACTTTGAGCCCTGACTTGCAATCCTTACTCAGGCATGACTCCTTCAAGTCGAGGGGAGTTTGGTTTCAGTAAGGACTGGGTCTTCAGGTTCTCTGGCAGCACAGAGGACTAACATATTTACTCAGGTATACACTCTTCCTGACCTGTTGGCAAATAATTTCAGATTATGTCCACTCAAACTGCAGGCAAAAGAAAACCCAAAACCCTCATTCTGTTTGGCAAGGATTTTAAGACAAAAAATCCCCACAGACTTAAATTTAAAAATCACAGAGAATAACAAAAAGTTCCATTAATTCTGCTTTCCTTTCCATCCATTTAAACTCTACATACAGAATAATGCTTTGTGGTTTGAGGCCTGTATAGGACTACAGCTAAAGAAAACTGCAGGAAAACACCCTTCTGGTTGGTTATATAACCCAGGTAGCATTTCACCAGTTTCATGGGCCTTAGCCTTTTTATAGTTTCTCAGTTCACAATGGGACTATGAGTCTTTGGTCATGTCCTTTTGTCTGTAGACTCTCTAGGATGGTGTTTGATATGATGCTACACTTCTCAATATCCATGAACACTAACAGCCAGTAGCATTTATTAATTTGAACTTGACTTTTTCTTTAAAAAAACGTAATATGTACTTTAGTGCTTGTGAAAGGTGCCAGGTTGACAGCCCTAAGAGATTGCTTAAAATGTGGGCAATGACTAGCTAAATTTTCCTACTTTGCGTTTTCCATATCCATAGAAAATCATAGAAAATTAGGGTTGGAAGGGACCTCAGGGTCCCTTTATCAGTTCACTGAGACCTGGGCTAAAACACTGAAATTAGATTTATCAAACATGGCCAAAAGCCATCGGATGCCCCAAAGTTGTTCCCAATACCTATTTAAAAGGAAAATCATACTCTCATAACCAGGAGGAAAAGAATTTTGGGGATGATGCAGTCTTTAAGACAACATGTGAAATGTGTTGTGTCCCCTGCCTAAAAGGATAACAGAATATGCATAGTCAGTGATTAGATACATAGTTGTCTGAGATGCATGCAAAAATATTATTCCTATAAACATTATTTTCTGCTGTATTTTTCATGCTTTACTCTTGGATTTCCTTAACAATGTCTTTCATCCTACTAAGATGCAACTGCTTGCAGCCATATCACCTTGGGTTTTTATAATCTCATGAACTCAAGAGGGTGAGGCTAATCAGTACCTGCATGAGTGATCTCAAAGGCATACCTAGATTATTCAGTAGTTGTCACTATCTGCTAAGGCAATGAACAGACATTGCATGTCCCCCAGGAGAAAGTCTTTTGTCTGATGTACAATAGATGTTATCTATTATCCTGCTTCAAGTCCCTCTGAAGCATTCCAGATAAAATGCACTAAGGCTTTTCCCCAATATAGCCCATTATACTCCTGTTATTGTGGTTCAATCCAGTGACAAACCTGTCAGGCCCTTTACTCTAGCTGGCCATTTACTGGTAGAGAAGTAGTAATGTAGCTTGGAACAGCCTCCACGCAGATGGAGCCCTTGACTCCAGGCTGTGGAGGCTGCCTGGTGTGTCTGCTGAGGGCTGGGATCTGGGCTCCGGGCACTCCTACTTGTGGGATGTGTTCACTGGTGGAGACTCTGGCAGACCGGGTGAGGGAACTCCATCAGGGATCATGCGAAGGACATTGATGCCTACTGACAGACCCTGCACCTGGAGAAGAGTGTCAGAGAGATCAGGAAGAAGAGTGAGCTTCAGCACGATGCCCCCAATGATGGAGAGTGAAAATTGGTCACATCAGGCTCAGAGCCACAACATGCATCAGCTGCTCTACTGACAGCCTTACACAACTATGCAGCCTTGACGTTATCATTGGATGAGGCATCTGCACCCTCCGCATCAAGAACAAGGGGAACAGCCACCCCCATCAAAGCATAAAAAGGGGGATTGTTGTGGGAGACTCCCTGCTGCAAGGAACAGAAGATGCCATCTGTCACCCAGACCCCCTTGCTCGAGAGGTCTGCTGCCATCCAGATGCCAGGATCCAAGATGTAATGGACAGGATTCCAAAGCTGGTCCACCCTAAGGACTACTATCCCATGCTCTATGTCCATGTAGGCACCAATGGCATGGCAAGAAACAACCCCAGGAGAATAATGAGTGACTACAAGACTATGGGGGTGAAGCTCAAGGAACTAGGAGCACAAGTGGTCTTCTCCTCAATCCTCCCAGTTAGAGGCTGTGGCCATCAGAGGGAGGAATGCATTGAGGAAGTCAACCAAAAGCTTCAGAGATGGTGTCACTGAATTGGTTTTGGATTCTTCAACCTTGGTATGCAGTTCAACAGCACTGGTCTGCATGCAAGAGATAGTATCCACCTCACAGGCAGAGGGAAGAAGCTCTTTTCCACAAGAATCACAGACTTGCTGAGGAGGGCTTTAAACTAGACACACCCAGGGTAGTGGGGGTAGATTCCACTATTGGGTATAAATCCTCTGGCCAAGATGGCCCAGAGGAGGGTATTCATGTAGATGATTATCATCCAGATGATTATCAATGCCCCAAGACACTTGCAGAGGGACAGAAAACCTGAGATGCCCCAAGACACTTGCAGAGGGACAGAAAACCTGAGATGACTAAGGATGAACTCAGATGTCTTTATGGGAATGCCAGAAGCATGGGCAATAAACAGGACAAACTGGTACTCCTTCTGGCAGACAAGGATTTTGACATCATTGGGTTGATGGAGACTTCATGGGATGATACATATGATTGGGCAGTGGATATTGAGGGCTACAGGCTCTACAGGAAGGATCGGGTTGGGAAGAAGGGTGGAGACGGGTAGCCCTCTATGTGAAAGAGCAGTACCCCTCCCCTCCCCTCACATTTGATTACATGGGGAAGTCTCTTGAGATGCAAGGGGGCTCAGGAGAAGGGGACCTGATAGTGGGAGTCCACTATAGGCCTCCCTACCAAGAAGAGGAGCACAACAGGATATTCTGCAGAGAACTGGCCAAAGCAGCCAGCACTAAGGACTTGATTGTCATGGGTGACTTCAACTACCTTGACATCTGCTGGGAAGACCATTCAGTCAGCTCCAGCAGGTCAACAAACTTCTTGGCAATTTTAGACCATCTGTCACAGGCTGTGGAGGGGTCAACTAGGGGGAAAGCCCCTCTGAACTTGGTGCCGACCAAAAGAGAAGACATGGTAGGCAACCTGAAGATGAGAGGTACTCTGGGTGACAGTGACCATGATTTGATTAGATTCACCATCCACCCAAAGGCTGGGAATTCTACAAGCAGAACAGAAGTCCTTGACTTCAGAAGGGCAAATTTTGGTAAACTCAGGAGTCTAGTTGGAAAGGCCCTTTGCAATCAGCGACTGGACAACTTGGGAGTTCAGGAATGGTGCCACTTCCCTAAGGAGGCAATTCCCATTGCTCAAAAAGAGGCCATCCCCATGCAGTCAAAAGGAGGGAAAGGGGCCAAGAGACCCACTTGGCTCAACAGGGACATCAGGGAACTTTTCAAAAAGAAATAAGGAGTGTTCATGCAATGGAAAAATGGTTCAGCATCCAGAGAAGAGTACACTCAGACAGCCAGGGCCTGCAGGTATGAGACAAGGAAAGTCAAGGCATGCATCGAGATCAAGCTGGAAACTGAAATAAAAAACAATAAAAAGTCCTTCTATAGGTACTTAGGGAGCAAGAAAAAAATCAAGCTGCACTGTGGGTTCCCCTACTGAATATGGAGGGGAAGCCCACAGCTGATCCCTGTGAAAAGGCAGAGCTCCTTAATTCTTACTTCGCATTAGTATTTTTTAAATCAGTCGTGAACTTGTCACCTGTCCAGAGGCCCAGAGAATATGGCGATGACACTAGCCCACATAAAATCAGCCCTGAACAGGTGAATGTACTCTTAGAACATCTGGATATTTTTAAGTTGGCTGAGCCAGATGACCTGCACCCGAGAGTCCTGAAAGAACTGGCCGAACTCAGAGTGGTGCCTCTGGCAAGACTGTTTGAAGAGTCATGGAACTCTGGAGTGGTCCTGAATGAATGGAATTAAGGGTAAGAAAGAGAAGAGGGACAACCCTACTAACTATAGACTGGTGAGTCTAACTTTGATCCTGGAAAAAATCTTTGAAAAAATCATCAAGGAGGCCATAAACCACAAGGTCATAACTGGTGGGGTGCTGAGAATGAACCAACATGGCTTTGTTGAGGGGAGGTCATGCCTAACAAACCTCGTGTCCTTTTATGACCAGGTAACTAACCAGCTGGACATGGGACATGAGGTACACATCATCTACCTAGACTTCAGCAAGGTCTTTGATACTGTTTCCCATGAGAGTCTCTCAATTAAATTTGGGTGTACTGGCCTAGACCTGGCTATGGTGAGGTGGGTTGCAACTGGCTCAGCAGCTGATCCCAGCAAGTGGTAATTGATGGGGTGGCCTCATCCTGGAGCGCCATCTCCAGTGATCGTCCCAGGGATCAGTGCTTGGGCCCATGCTCTTTAACATCTTTATCAATGACCTGGATGAGCGAGTGGAAAGCACAATGATTACACTTGCAGATGACACCAAGTGGTGGGGAAATGTGGGCATATCTGAAGACAGGGCAAATATCCAGTATGATCTTGACATGCTGGTTCTATGGGCTGAATGCAATCAGATGAATCAGATCAACAGGGATAAGTGCCGGGTCCTTCACCTGGGTAGGAAGAAGCTTCACAACTATACAATGGGTGGTGGTCCACTAGCTGACACTGCATCTGAAAGGGACTTGGGGGTGACAATCGACCAAAGGATGAATACAAAGAATGAGTCATCAGTGTGATGAAGTTGCCAACAGGACAAACAACTCTAGCGTGCATCAGCCAATGTGTAACCAACAGACCCAGGGAGGTGCTCCTCCCCCTCTATTCAACATTGGAGAGGCCACAGCTGGAGTACTATGTCCAGTTCTGGGCACCGCACTTCAAGAAGGATGTGGATAAGCTTAAAAGAGTACAAAGAAGGGCCACCCACACGATCAGGGACCTGGGAGATAGGCCCTGTGAAAAGACTCTGGGAACTGGGCCTGTTCAGTCTGAGTAAGAAAAGACTGAGAGGTAACTTGATAGCCACCTACAAGCATGTCAGGGGCAAACACCAAGATCTAGGGGAACAACTCTTCAGAAAGGCACCCCTTGGGAGGACAAGGTCCAAAGGGCACAAGCTAGTTGAGGAAAAATTTAGGATAGACATAAGGAAAAAATTCTTGTCCATAAGGGTAGCTAGGATCTGGAACACACTCCCAGCAGAGGTGATGCAGTCACCATCCCTCGAGGTTTTCAAGAGGAGGCTGGACAAGCACCTCATGGAGCTTGTTTGAGCCCAATTACCTCCTGCCCATGGCAGGGGACTGGACTCAATGATCTTACAGGTCCCTTCCAGTCCTTCTATTCTATGCTTCTATGATTCTAAGAATAGAAAGGCATTTATTTCTGCTCTGTGTGGCTTCAGATACTAGCTTCAAATAGCGTCTTGTGTTCTTAGTTCCAACAACAGCAAGTAGCTCAGCTTGTGTGTTACAGCTGTGAATATCCCAGATAATCCAAGCAAAACATCCTTCCTTCCCCACCCGTATTAATCATCCAATCTAATTTACTATGTGTTCACTATGTTTAAATGTGTTTTCACCATTATGCATTACACTGAGTTTTAAAGTTACAGGTAAAGTTCAATTAAGCTTAGAATCCAAGAGTATCTATACACGTGCTCTGGGGTTGGGGTGAGGGGGCAGCATTTTAATTACAGTGGTTCCTGGACAGCTATTCTAATTAAAACGCCATAGCGTCATGTATATTCTGTGTCCCACATTTCAAAATGGCAGCAGGGGGCACTTTAACTAATGCTCACTCAACGAGTTTTAGTTAAAGTGCCCCTGCCGGCATTATGAAATGTGGGACACAGAATACATATGACACTGCAGCACACTGAAGCATTCTAATTAGAATGCTCCAGCTCCTATACATTCTATATAAAATGTGTCAGAGCACATGTATAGGCACCATAAGTGTGTCAAATGCCCCATTTACTACTTACTTTGTTGAACATGGTATATATTATGCCAAACACATAGAGAGACTTCTTAAACCCTTAAGTACACAAAAATGAAAACACTTCACAAGTAAGACTGCATTCTCAATTATTCAGTCTTGTTGAATCTATTAACGTTCACATTCAATAACTTTCCCTGGAGCAGTGAACTAGAATATAATTAATGAGACGACATCACTAGCTTACCACATGTTCATTGACATTACTGTAGTTGCATATAATCTGCTGATTTTGATAGTATTCTAATTGTCTTTCTGCCAGATCAACACGCTGCAAGAGATTCTCAATGAAGTGCTGGAGTCTGGCTTTTCCACGGAACTCTTTCTCAGCTGCTTCTTCTAGGAAGTGGTTAAAGGTAACAACTTCTCTGTTAAGACAAAAATATTCAAAGTACCATTTTTGTATTGGAATGCGGCTCAGGATGGCCCTGGTAAGAAAAAGTAAAGGAATATAGCACCTGAAATTCCCTTCCATGTCATTGTCCCAAAATATAACAATCATACCATGTAAACCCTTTAATCAATGTACCAAGTTCCATCTTAAAAATAAGTTAGGCTTCTATGCCCACTATTCCTAGTGGACAACTGTTCCAGAATCCTAGTCCCTAGTGGTTAGATTGCCACCAGAATCCCAGTCCCTGGTTCTAATTGCTACCCTTTTTGTGCCTACATTGTCCTTTTGCTTATCTTTTCTCTCCCAAATGTATTTATCCCTTGGTATATTTATAAACAGCAGTCATATCACATCCCAGCCTTTGTTTTGCTTGGCTAAAGAAATGAAACCTTTGTTAGCCTTCTTCTGTAAAATAGGTGCTTAATTACTCTGATCATCCTAGGACCTCTTTCTGCACCTGTTTCAGTTAACAAAAACTTACACAATTGTAAATGATATATAGTATACATTATTCTCACCAAAGCCTTGTATAATGGCATTAATAGCTCCTCCTTTCTATTGCCAATTCCTTTCTGGATATATCCTAGGAATGCACCTGCCTTTTACATGACTATCCTCTAATTGACTAATACACTCAGGTTTTCTAGTCTGCCACTGTCTACAAATGATGAACATCTTATAATAGAAACTCTTGTTACTACTCCCTCAGTGCCTGACCTTGCCCTTAGAGCTATTGAATTTCATTTCATTTTTAGTTTTCTAGTTCTCAAGGTCAACCAATTTTTCCTCCTTGATATTTGGATTCATCTCTGTATTGCTGATGACTGCCAACTTTGTGCCATCAACAAATTTCATGAGGACAACAATGCAAAGGAGGGATGGTGATCTGCTCTTCTATTTTGCTGTCATGTTTCTAGGTTTTTTCCTGTAAATCACTGGAAAGGAAGAAAACTAAAAACTTGAAAAAAATCTATGGGATTACAAGAGGCTCTTTAAGAAATTCCTTTTGTTCAACTGTTAGCCAGGTTGGAGGTTAAACCACCCACAAGGGACAAAAAAGATACCCTGTTATGCAACGTAATTCAGTACTAGAAGATTCTTTGAGGCATGGCTTAGCCACCGTGCTTTTCAGGAGATTACTACAGCACAGACCTCTCCTTTCTCCACATTCATTCATGTCTTTATGGCAGAGTGCTCCCAAAGAATGTCCCCTCCTTTAGCTGCACTTTATGATTACAATGTGTAAATGATAAAGAGATTTAGGAAAATGTTGCCACTTAGGTGGCTTCTTCTCCTAAAAGGACATTTACCACACCAGCTCCTGGCCAACAGCACTGAAAATGTTTATTGCAGCAAAGGAAGATATCTGTATGCAGTACAAGTAACATGAAATAAATAAAAGAATGCCAAATCAAAGACCAGGATCTTTCATATAATTTAAGAAAAAAACATAATTTCCATCTGCGATAGCTGGAGAAATTTTACAAAAGCAACTTTTAGTACATTCCAAAATATCTGTTTCCTTAATGTTTTTCAGGTGAAAAAGTGGTGCCTTTTTCCTTATTTAAAGATACACCAGTTTGACACTCAACCGGGGGTGTGAGAAGAATAGAAAAAAATGTAAAGTTTGTCCTTGAAGCCTGCCAGTGTAATTTGATGGATTTGGTTTAAATTAACTAAATTATCTGTTCCCAAATAGTTTTATTTTAGCCTGATTCTCTATAACAGGCAATCATCAATCCTCTGGATCATGCTGTATGCGTAAGTCATGTGCCTGACGAATCCGCTTGTGGTTGACAAATTCAAGTTGAGAGTGATACAGCTTGTTACAAGTTTCATAGATCCATATGTTGCCTGAGATGGAGTCCAGTTTACAGAATGCTGCCTTCTTCTTTCTTGCTTTGCTTCTATCCTCTGGATGAAAGCCAGGACTTGTCGTTCCCCCCCTCCCCGGATGGTCTGAGATGCCTATTAAAACTTCACTTCTGCTTAGTTCTGGTTAAATGAGGTGTGTGTGTGTGTGTGTGTGGGGGGGGGAAACGACAAGTCCTTTGCAAATCCAGATTAGAATTGGTCTGATAAATGCTGAGCGGGGTGTGTGTAAATGTGGGTTGATTAGCATTTGGAGCACAGATTTCCCATCATGCAGTGCTCCCCTGTTTCTCTGATCCCAGAATTCACTGCGGTCTTTGCATCGGGCTTTCTTTTCTCTGTCTCCCATGTAAATGAATTGTCATCTGGGTCCATCTTGGACGTAAATGAAACCTAGGGAGTTGCTCCCTTGTCTGGAGGGCTTTAGGTACATCTTCCGCTGCATCTTCATTGTATTTTGTTCAGGCAGAGGAGGGGAAGAAATTCTTTGCGAGTCAGACAGGCTGCGTCCTGGGTTCTGTTTGGTATTTTGCCTTCCCACTTTATTTTCAGCATCTAATGCAGGCTATGTCTTAATAGCCACTGTGATAAGGGTCACGAAGTTGCATTTTAACTTTTATCCTCCCTGAACTTGCAAGGAGCCAGTAGCTCGAACAAGACTGTTGTGATTCAGAGAAGTGTACGCTAGGCTAAGCATTTTCTCCCCTGTATAAGAAATGAAGGGAAAGGGTAGAAGTGAAGAAAAAGCAAGTTGTAGGAGTTCTGAGTAGGCAGCATGTAGGTATAAAATGAACACTCCACATTTAGGCGGTATGGGTTTAGGAGCAACTCTGATCATGCCAGGACTTGCCCCTAATAATAAACAGTTAATAAATTGAGATTGCTGGTATGTAGACACATCCTTATTTGCTTTAGCTTCATTCAAAACTTGGGGTATGGGATATAGGACAAAACTCATATTTGCCTAATGACAAAGGATAAAATTGGCTCAGGGGAAAAATATAATTGGAGAGAAGTGTTAAAAAAAGAGATAAAGAAAAATTAGAAAGATAACATCTTCTAAAGCTTAGTTTGTTTAGGAGTACTCAAACATTTCTCTCTGCACTTCATTATGTTTTATCTAAAAAAAGTCTTAATTCCTTATAGTTGTACATAATCAACTTGTACGTTAACCTCCTGATTCAAGATATGAATACTTCAGCTGGGTTAGAAAGGACAGATCGGGAAGGAATTCTCCCTTTGCCTAGATATACAGCTGGGGAATACAGGCAGAACTTATTTTTGCATTTCACTGTCAAAAGCTGAATGCCAGGGTAGACAAGCAAATGATCTTATTGAGTATGGTAAATTCTATGCTATTTTCCTTGATGTAGCCTGTGGTGGGCCAGCGGGGGGTGCCCTGAGCCACCTACCTCACTACGTCCGACCACCTTCCAGGCCCCAAGTGCCTCCCTGGGGACACCTCACATCTGGCCGACCCCCATCCTAGAGCACACCCACAAGCTGGGAGGTAATGCTGCCACCACCCATGGTCTAGACTGATCTTGGCCCTGTGCCCCCTGGGAAACATAGGCCTAGTAGTCCTTGAGGGTACTCGACCCACTGCAAGAACTTGGTGTGCTTCCCTTAGCCTGAAGCACCAACAGTGGTCTCCCTTAGCCAGCTGGACCAAGGGGACCCCAAGGCATGATCTAGACCATCTCCTAATAAGTCTCCCACACTAGGTACAGAGAACTTTATTGATTACAAGGAGTAGGTTTGGAATGGGGTACAGGGTGGAGAAATATCAAAGAATAACCCTTAGAGCAAAGTGGCATGATAGCCTTTGAGCACACATCTGAGTTACTGCAAGCTATATATCTAGTTAAATCTCAAATAGCTTACTCACAAGTATCATCCAGAGACAGATGGAGATTCCTTCTGGAGGCAAGCAGTACACAAGTTTCAAGAGAGTAAGTTTCGGATGGTCCAGTACTCATCATGGCTGCTGCCCCATCTCCTGGGCAGTCCTTAACTTATATAGATCTTATGACCTCATTTACCTGATCATAACAAGGCCAGCAGCTGTTGGCTGCCAGACAACCAATTTGAAATGCATCACTGGGTACACTGGCAGTCTCTAGCCCCGTCTCCCAGCCATAATGTAACTACCCAGAACAAAAGGGAGATTAAGGCCTCCCACCCAGGTGTGTGAAGCCACTCATGTAGGCAAAGACAGCAGGTGTCCCCCTCCCTCAGGAATGTATCCAGCTCAGGTTACAACTCAGGGTTATTACCTGAAGTAGATGGGACCAGGGGTGCCTACCCTCTGCAGTGACCACGTGTGATAGCCAGAACCAGAGGAGTTAAATCAATACATATATATTCTTGGAGATATCTGGTAATTGTCTGACCTTTAATATTAGCTAATGCAGTTTGCAAATTTGTAACCCGCAAATGTAACTTGCCTGTCCTAAGTTTAACCAAAGCATTGAAACTAATTGTCTGCACTGATCATGAGATTAACTGGGCCCCAAAAATAAAACTGCAAACATCAGCTAATCTAGACATTCTTACTTAAGGTTCAGCCATAACAGCAAATCCTGACCACAAAATATAATTAGCACCTTTCATAAATCCAAGGAGGAGCTGAAAAAAGAGGAAGAAACTAAGGGCTTGAACTTGGGTGGAGTAAATGCTAATCTCAAACTCCAAAGTGATGTGGCATGATTTGCTTATTTGGTGAGTCCAAGTTTAGGCAGTAACCTTTTATAATAATTTCTAACACCTTCTAATCCCATAGGGTAACAGCTGCAGGGCAAGAGATTAGCATAAGATAAGGTATAAAGGAGCATGTATGTCAAGTGACCAGCATGAAGGACAGGACAGAAGGACCATTGCTGTACCAAGCCTGGACCCTGGATTCCCAGTGTGAGCAAGGACTGGATCCTGACTTAGGGATCTTCCCGGTGACCCCTCGGACAGCATTGATTGGGGACGCCTGACTTCGCTGGAACAACTTGGCATGCAGCTGGCATAGAGGGACTGCTGATAAGTTGTGAACCCCATGTGGGAACTCTTTGTCATTTTGTCTATTTGTTGTTATTATTTACTATTAGCTTTTTATTATTATGTTTGTCATAGGAACCTTTCTGTCAACTGCTGTGTGCTAAGTTACAAGTAAATTTGCCTTTACTTCACTCCCGACTCACCTCCTTGATCCCAAACCCAGCAGCCTCACGACTGATATAGTCAGAGCACCTAGCTGGCCTGTGACAAAAACTGACATCACGAACAGGATCAAGGATGGAGAGTTCGGGGGGGAAGAATGGTACAGAGGGGTGGGCCCCGCTGATTGCTTTGATAGAAGAGGTTACAGGTACTAGGAATCCGGGGTGGGATAAGGAGAGGTTGAGACCCACCTGGAGCAATCCCACCACAGTACCCTGCCAGTGGGCCACGTTCGCTGCCGTGTAGAAGGGCAGACCCAAGAAAGGATGCTTGTCTTGGTGGCTGCCAACTTGCTTAAGACTGGGGGCGGAGGAGGCCACTCAGTTTCATCAAGAGAACCAATCCCTAAAAGAGTGAATAACCCAGTCTGAGAGGGAATTGAGAGAAGAAAAGGATTCTAGTAGTGTGGCTTCTGCAACGGCCAGAGAAGCACAAAACCGCCTGGAGATACTAGAGCATCAGGAGGGGAAAACACTAGTTGCACAGGCAATCACCTCCCTTGAGAGAAAGGTACAAGTGGCGCAGTCAATCGAGCCCCCCCTTGAAAGGGTGTGACAGTGTATGGTGGCATACAAGAGACTGAGCTGTGGGGTGACCCAGAAGGCGAGTATGTGATACTTTCAGAAGAGGCCCACATGGTCCCACCTCCCTATGCCCCACCAGCCCAAGAGAATTTAGAGGGAGAGCTGGCCCAAACCTTCCCAATGCAAGTGACCCATGCTCATCAGGGACAACTCACCCAGATAGAGTAGCACTTCTTCACAAGGATGGAAATCCAAGGTCTGCAGGAACAGTACTGATCCAAGCCCGGGGAACCAGTAATGGATTGGTTAATACAAATGTATATGGAAGGGACAGCGGGAGTAAGGCTTAACTGCGCTGAAGCATCCCAGCTTGTACTGAGACCCGGCTTTCCCCTAATGCAGTTTGTAGCAACAACAGGGAGCACGACCTTGTTTAGTGCCACGGTGCAGGCAGTCGCCGGCTGCTATGCCAACACAGAAAGAGAGCTCCACCCTAGCAGTCAGGGGTGGTCTAATGTGGAGGAGGCTGTATTTTGTTTATATCAGCTGGCACTGGAAAGAAACATAGACCATCAACAGCGTGCAAATCAACTTGATGCAACACTAATAAGGTGGAAAAAGTTCTGTCGACGAGCACCCACTGATTTCACCGCCACCATGCTGGCCAAGCAGCAGGCAATGATAGGAAACCCGGTAAGAGAAGCCATTCAGGAATTAGCAGAACTCTTTCCCCTCCTTTTGAAACACAGAATAAATAAACCCTCATGCCAGGCCAAGGCCATGGTTGCAGCCAAAAGGGACGGCGAGTCAGTGGGGCCCCCTAAGTCCAGGAAAGTGTGGGGGTGAAAAATCTAAGACCCTGTATACACGGATGTGGAAAGATTTACTGGCGGCAGGGTTTAGTAAAGAGCAAATTGACGGGCTGCCCACCACGGTCATGCAAAGGTTGTGGGCCAAGGGCAAGGGGCCTTTGTGGGGGCAGTAGAGGATCGGGGACCGGTAATATGGAATAATATTGACCCCTTAATGCAAGTGCCTATAAAAATTTGTTTAAATAGAAGAAAAAGGTCAATCAACATGCTACTAGACACTGGCACTCAGCTGTGCATTTTGGACTGTGCAGAATGGAAGGGGGAATGGAGGTACCAAACGACTGAGACATCTAGTCCGGCTCACAGTCATCTTGCCTAATGGCTCCATAGTACAAGAAGATGCTGTAATGCTCCGGGGAGGGCCGAACCTACTGGGACTAAACGTGTTGGAGGGGAAGTGGTTTATATTTAAGCAGGAAACCTGGCAGTTTGGCTGCGCCACATTTCAGGAAGGCAAGCAGGAAGACACAATGACGGCAGTAGCCCGATGTTCCATGACCCTGTTCCCCCTGCCGGCCATGAAGGGGGTACACTGATCTCAATACCACCCCCACCCCAAAGCAACGCAACCCATCCAGGACGTTATCAACCAGCAGCTGGAGGATGGAACCATCATTCGAACTCATTCCCCATACAACAACCCGGTGTGGCCAGTGCATGAACCAAATGGGGATTGGCGATTAACTGTTGATTTTAGGGCTCTGAATGCCAACACCAACCATCTGACAGCTGTGGTCCCATCCATGCCTGCACTAACAGAAAGCATTAGGTGTTATGGCCCCCAGTGGATGGGATCCGTGGACATTAAAAACATGTTCTTTGCTATCCCCACTTATGAAGATCATTGGCCTTTGTTCGCCTTCACATGGCTGGGATAGCAGTATACCTAGAGAGTCCTACCCAAGGGTTGGGGCACAGCCCCACCTTGGCCCACAGAGTGCTAGCTGTGGTAGTCCATGAAGTCCAATTAGGTCATCCAGAGGCACATATCTGGCAGTATGTCGACAACGTCATGGTGGGAGGCCAAGACTGGGAATTAACCATTTGTGCTTTTGAGTCCCTAAAGGAGAAGGTGCAAGCGTTTGGGTTCACACTGTCCAACAAAAAGATCCAAGAAGCTGGGCCCCAGTGTGAATTCTTGGGAATCCAATGGCAGCAAGGTGGACCCAGCATATCGGCTAGAGAGCTGCAGAGCCTGGTAGCTACGTCTGCCCCCAACAATGTAAAAGAACTGCAAGCCCAGCTGGAAGCACTTAACTTCTGGTGTCTGCATGTCTCCAAGTTTAGTGGGTTGGCCCGGCCCCCATATAATTTGTGTAAGAAGAAGACACAGTGGAAATGGAGCCCCAAGCACTAACATGCCATTCGAGCTCTCAAGGAGGCAGTAACCACCCACCTCCCTAGCAGTACAGCGCCCAGAAGGGGAGCTCTGACTCCATATAAATGTGTCCAATGGGGGGCCCCATTGGAGCTTGTGGCAAAGGGATACACCTGAGGCAGAGGGAAAACCACTTGGGTTTTAGAGCCGGGGCTGGAAAGAGGCTGAAGCCTGATACACCCTGCTAGAACAAATGCTGTGTGTGGCAGCCGCAGCATTAAAAGCCACAGAGGCCCTGAGAGGGGACCACTGTCATAACCACCACTGATGCCCATCCTGGGAATGGCATTGTCTGACTGACACATCCCGCCAGGAGGGCGAGCCCAAGAAACAACAGTGCAAAAAGGGATCTATTATATTTTAAGTCAGGCTCAGCAGGTAACCCCAAAGGGGTATCCAGAGCTAGTGGAAAAGATCACAGAAAGCACGATTATCATATACCCAGATGCAGCCAGCTCTGAAGAACTGTCTCCCATCAAAGAAGCACCTCCCTTTTCACCCAACACAGAAACTGGAGAAGACACAGAAGTCTGGTTTACCGACGGCTCAGCCAAAGGTCGCACCTGGAGTGGGGCTGCCATATAGATTTAAGCAACTCACACTAGGGGGACATGGTCAAAGGGTGCAATATGCCGAGCTAGCTGCTGTAGTCAGAGTACCCAAGTATGAACTGGTAGAGGGACCAGGCCGCCCTACACAGCCCATTTATATCTACTGCAATTTGTGGATGGTAGAGGAGGGTTTCACCAAGTGGCTACCCCTGTGGAAGGGGGAAAACTTCAAAAGGCGGAGAAGAGACATCTGGAGCCGGGAAAAGTGGGAGGCCTTGTGGAAAATGGCACAGGAAGGCCTTTCCTTACACATATGATATGTTAGTGCAGCACATGGGAACAGAAAACCTGAAGGGCCAGAGGCAAAGTGGAACAGGCAAGTGGATGAGCTAGCCAAAGGCAGCACAGAAGCCCTTGTTGCTGAAGTAGAGGCTCAACCACCCCCAGAGAAGCTGCCCAGCCCCTCCCTCCAGCAGACCCCTAGAGTGCTAGCCGCAGAATGGCTGCATTGGCAGCATGGGTACCCTGGCCACGACTGCACTGCTCACCTAGCAGCCACCTGGGGCATTCACCTAACTAAAAGGGAAGCACAGGAATTGGTCAACTCCTGCATTACCTGTCAAGAGGTCAAAGCTTGACTGACCCCTGCCTTGACTACCCCTTTGTCATTATGCGATAGAAAGGTAATATAGCAGGTTTGGCAATGTGACTTTATAGGTCCGCTCCCCCGCATCCCAAGAAAGCAAGAGTATGTGTTTGTAGCACTGGAGGCGGTCATCAGAACGATGTTTGCCTGGGCCTACACCAAGCACTGGAAGACCTGTTAGCCATCTACCTGCCTTCTGTGGAACTGCAAGGTGACAATGGTTCACATTTTCACAACAACCTTGCCTATGAGTGGACCGTGAGACTTCATGTGCTGTGGACCTATCACATTCCCTATCACTCACAATCTAATGGACTAGTAGAATGGGCCAACGGTATCTTAAAGTGCAACCTGCAAATGGCCACTGGCCCAGCCCTCAAGGGCTGGGACTTACACCTGAGTCACTCAATTAACTGGGCCAACAATCAGCCCCGCCCTGGAGGAAGCCCCATGCAGCAAGCATTTGGCTGGGGGGGGGGCCGCGAGCCAGCAGTGGAAAGGCCAAGGGGTGGCTGGGGAAAGCTCCAGGTGGGGGACCAGGTAGTGGTTAGGCACCCACAGGGGGACAAGTGGGAAGGGGTGTTAATGGAGAGACACACATAATTCATGGTGGGTGTTGAGGTCTGTTTGTTATAGTAACCTTTCTGTTAACTGCTGTATGCTAAGCTATAAGTAAATTTGCCTTTACTTCACTCCTGACTTGCCTCCTTGATCCCAAACCCAGCAGCCTAATGGCTGATACTCTCACAGCGCCTAGCCAGCCTGTGACACCATGGTAACCAAATTGTCCGATAGCAGTTTGGGGAGAGACTGAGATGGCATTCTGCCACATTTAGGGAAGCCTAAATTTAGGGACTTTATTAATAATTACTGTCAATTAACAATTAATATTTAATATTAATAATTAATATTTAATATTAATAAATAGTGAACATTAATAATTTTAGGGACACCTAAATTTAGGGAAGCCATTAGTACTAGTAGAATTACCATGCTCTTTGTCCTTGCTAGTTTGGATTCATTCACACATCTTATTAATCTTCCTTTAATGATTATACTGGCAATTACTTTTTCTCCAGACTGAAGTGAGCCTTATCACTCTATACTTCATACAATATCTGTAAAGATATGAACACTAGTGGCCACCCTGAAAGCTCAGCCATAGCTCCCATATCACAGAGGTAAATGACACACTGTTGTTAATAGCCTAGCTCCATTCGCATTATTTATTTATATTTAGAATTTATTTTTTTATCTCAGTTCCCAGAGGAACAACATCAAGCCCTGAAGGATTTGCTGCTATTAACTTTCTCTAGTTGTTCCAACTATTTTTTCCTTAGAGACCTCTCTCTTTGCCATTGTTTACTCTTGATTAACTAAAAAAAGTTCTCTTGGGATTCTTTTTTCTGTCACCCATAATCAAGAAGACTGATCCACAGAACCCACTATGTCTTTTTTATTGCTCCTGTCACCCCTTGCAGTTTGTATGAACTTACAGCTTGCACAGACCTTCTTGCTTCAGATATATATTTTAAAATCTATTATTAAAAGCCTTGCCTCTTTGCTCTTAAGTCTTGCCTCCTTTGGGGTTCTCAACCTTTTTCTTCCTGAACCTCCCCCCCCGCCCCCCACTCCAGCATGCTATAAAAACTCCATGGCCCCAGGTACAGTGGGCAGGACTCAGCAGTGTGTAGCCTTGGGATCCCATTCACCTGAGCAGCAATAGCACATAAGGCTTGCTTGTCTGCCCACAGCACCACCTGCAAGACGGAAGCTGCATCTGCCTCTGCCCCTTCTTCAGGACTTGCCTCAGGCCCAAGGGGGTCGAGACACCTGCTGACCTCCTGAAACTTGCTTGTGACCCCCAGTTGAGAACTGATAATTTACATTACTTATGTTGGATTTCCACATTGTGATATTTACTTTGCAAATTAACTGATATTCTCCCTGGGTCAAATACTACTTCTACAGAAGTCTGTAGCAAACCTCCCTAATTTTAGGCCTCTCTTTAGAGTGCTACAATGGAGAGTACACATCAAGTTGCCTAAGTTTCCAAACCAAACAGCCTCTTCAGCAATGTGAAGGTGAAATGGGAAACATTTGTTAAAGGCCAATTCAAAGCCGGGGTACAATCCCTTCCAAAGAGTATTAGTACATTCTGCACATGTTCAATGTTCCAAAAGTTTTCAAATCTCCCTGAACCCTTCTCTTCGCGATTTCATTTCTATCCTATCTTCCCTCTCCAACACTAATCTGCCCTTTTATCCCTTCTGTTCAATGCACCCTAACAATTCTCACCACTCCCTTCCTCAAAAATGTAAGCTGCTCCTGTTACTGTTTGTGCCTCTAAATGTATAATGCCAAGCCTTGCTTCAGACTCATCTGAGCAAGGAGACTTATATTCAATGGACCTTGGAATCTCTGTGGACCTCAGTCACAGTGGCTAGTTCATCCAACCTGCATGAGTCTTAGTAGGCAAGGAATCAGATGGAAGAATTAAGTCAGAGTCATTCCTCTGAGTTTTTTCGCATTTGGATTTTTTCTTGTCCTTGTAAATTTACTTGTACCAATAACAGACTTCTTATTTTCTATTGGTATTAGGATTGGGCATATTGCAGTTATCTTGGTTTTCTACATGATTTTCAGCTGATAACCATCACATGTTTTAGCAGAAGCAGAGTTTGTGGTATCTCAAGTATGACAGTGATGATATTCCTCTTTCTTTAAAGACTATTCACAGGAAGATAATATTTTTAAGTCAGCCATCTTGACCATACCTGGAAATAAATACATCATATTCTCAAGGTTATTTACAATACATTATGAAAGTACCTTCATATCTTGCAAACATTCAGGTTTAGGATCTAAGCACTCCATCCTATTAAACAATTATATTTTGAATAGTTTTGTCCAAAATAAAAGAAAACCTTCATGTTACTTTAAGACAAAAAAAAATGGTACATTTGTAATGCAGCAAGCTTTGATTTTTTTCTTTTTTAAAGACTAGCAGGCTACATTTATCGGCTATCAGCTTTTTTTGGCTGGTGTAGCCAATGACGTACTGGGAAACAATATGCCTTCCAACCAGGGTCTCCAGATGCCACATACATGCACTGCCACACTTATGCACTGGCCAGGAATGCATCTGGGCAGAGTGGACAGCAGCACCCTGTATGTAAGTCTGTGGAGGGGAAGGGGCATGAGGGAGGGAAGGGGTGTGGAGGGGCAGATCGAGGCCCCCATGGTGAGGGAAGGCACGGGGGGAAGCGTTGGGGATGAGGCATGGTGAATGGGACCCCAGGGGAGCAGGATGGAGCTGCAGGTGCCTTGTCTAGGGGATCGGCATCCCAGTACTTAAAAGTGGTGGCAGGGGTGCTTGAACTGAAGCTCATTAGTTAAAGTGCTGCCACCATCTTTTTAAGGACCAGAATGCTTTTAACCGGAGCAGAGCTAAGCGGGGCAAAGGTGGTCTGCCTCGCACTGCTGCTTTGCCCCAGGAGCCACTGACTGTATGCCCCTTGCCCATCTGGTGGCAGTGGTGGCAGCAAGCTGTCTCTCCAGCTGCTGGACAGGTAGGGGGCGTGGCGCAGCCAGTGCACAGCTCCCAGCGCAAGACATCAGGGAGAAGAGCCCTGAGCAGGCAGCTCACGTCCACCCTTGTCCCACTCAGCTTCACTCTGATTAAAAGTATCCTGGCACTTAAAAATAGTGGTGGGGGTGCTTGAACTAAAGCTCATCAAATGAGCTTTAATTCAAGCACCGCTGCACCCATTTTTTAAGTGCTAGGACGCTGATCCCCTGGGCAAGCCCCCAAGGCTCTGTCCAGCTCCCCGCCCTAGCCCCAGGGTCCCATTCACCACCCTGCCCCCACCACTCCCTCACCATGGGGGACTCAATCTGCTTCCCCCGTGCTCCTTCCCCTCCACAGATTTACCTGCAGGATGCTGCTCTCCACACTGCCTGGCTGCATTTCTGTAAATCAGTTATCAGATTGGTATTGGCTGATATGTCTGGTGAATAATCAGCTGTCGATATTGGCCAAGAAAAATCTTTTATTGGTGCACCCCTACAGATTACCACTATTAATTTACTGTACTGACAAGCAAAGACTGTTGTTTTCGTTTTGCAGCTGAAAGTAACTGGACGCACATTCCAATTTGTACAAAAGTATGAGTTACATTGGTCTCTAACAGCCAGGATCTCTACCATTGGTGAATGGTTATATTCATGAATGGTTATTCATAAAATTTATGAATGATGGTGGGGCCATCAACAGGAAAAACTATTTAGGAGTAGGAATAAGGGCTTTGCACTCTATCATCTTTTTTGTTCAACATTTTTTGTGCAATAATGGCTTTGATTCTTCCTTGTTCCCTTTATGTTATTTGGAACCCCAAAAAGGCATTTGGAAAGAATAGGCTCTGTGCTGCTGACAGCACATTAACATCAACTGTACCAGTCTGCTACTTAGGGGCATGAGGATGATGCTTTGTGACCTGTCCTGGACTGGCAAGTTACAATTATACCTTAAGGCAGTGGTTTTCAAACATACTAGTCATGGAACCCTTTCATATAACTTCTGCTGCAGAACCCTTACCTCTGTCCTCAAGACTGATGCAGAGCTGTGTGACCCAGGCTGGCAAATGGCAGCATGCCACCTCCAAACCTGATCTGCCCCCAATCTCTCTTCAGAGCCCCTGATAATCTATCATGGAACCCAAGGGTTCTACAGAGGACAGTTTGAAAACCACTGACTGCTCTGAGGCCTTGCCTGTAGGGCAAATTGATTGGCAGTGCCATTCCAAAATAGGTTATACCACAATAGCTATTCTTGAGTAACCCCTTGTGCAAACACATTATTCCAAAATAAGTGTCTTTAAGTCTACAACAATTGTTCTCCTTTGTGAGTAAAAAAACCTACCTATACGAGGTATGGGGCAAAGCCAATGGCAATTTTATCAAACTGCTAAATGTATGGTCCTTCAAGAGCATCGTTATGGCTTACAATGTTAAACATTTCTGGCTTTGGTATAAGAGCACGGTCAAAAGAAAACAAAGCAAAAAGAAATTCCTCATAGAAATCTTAGACTTTTGTAAAGAAAGCATTCCTACAGAATGTCTGTTGTTCTTAGGCATAATGATAAATGCAGACAGTTACTTATTAGATTATTTACCTAACCTTTTAAATATTTTTCAAATCCTGAAATTAGGGCCAGCCGAAAATCTTCTTACTTTACATGCTATCCTGTTTAGATTCACTGAACTCAAACCCTATGTGCTTGATTATTTTTTTACTATATCAGTGCAACACCTTTGTTTCCAGAAATAAGTCTCTCGATGCTCCTTTTAAGTTGAGTTCATTGTTTCACTTGGCTTCTGTTGTCTTCTTGTTAGAGCATTCAATGGGTATTTCCTTTGTGCAGGTTCTGCATTATTCTCAAAATCATAGTGTTCACACTGAGTCTTTTTCTTCTTCATCAAACATTAAATATTTCCTTTCCTAGCACATTTTCTAATTAAATCCGTAAGTTGCTCAGCAGCTCTGCTCAAGGCTTGATCCCACAGTCAAATGAGCAATCCTTTTCATTCATGGGTCAGACTGATGGGACTCAAAGAGGTAGCACTTATCTTTGATCACTGTACTTAGTGCACTAGAATATTAATTTTTTATTTTCAAAATAAAGTTTCTTCCCACTTGGCTTTTTAACTGTGAACAGAGTAACCAAAGCAGTGACATCTGCATTAATGTCTGTCTAGGCACAAAATTGGTGTACTGTTAATCATACCATTATGGTTAAGTCATTTTATCCCTATTATTATACCAAAATAAAAGTACTTTAGTTTGGCAAAGCTATTCCTGTGAGGGGAATAATACACAGCTGAAAAAACTATTTATTCTGATATAATTTATTCTGATACATCTGTGTCCACACTAGACCTTTTTTTTTTAAGAAGAAAAGATGCAATAAATACACAAAAGAATCCAAAGAAGTAAAATAGCTATACAATACAAAATCTGTATGGAGATAAGGCCTGAGTGTGTTGACAGCCTACAACAGCATTCAAAGAGGCATAAACTACTCACATTCAGGCCAGTAGGGTGTTAACCCAAACTTTACAATTTTCCTATTTTTCCAGTCTGACACTGCTCCCATTGAGGTTAATGGAACTACTTGTTCTTGAAAGGACACAAAACGTTGGGCCAAACACAAACAATGGCAGTGCTCCCACTGATTTTGGCAAGAGCTGGATCATCTCCAGGATGCAGATGGAGGATCCAGAAAAGGAGGGGGGGCCCTTCAGTTTGCTCATTGCGCATGTACAGCACATCTGAGCTCCTGGTTGGCTGGCATGGGCTCCTAGGAGGGCTGCATCTGGGCAACAAGCTCTCTGAGCTCACTAGTTGGTCAAGTTGGGCTCTTGCCAGAACCACTGTGTTCACGCAGCTCTGGAGCCCCAGGGGTGAATACTACTGCTGAGCCGCACATTTTCCCCTACCCCTGAATTCTCCCCTCTTTCCCCCCGCCGCCCTTAGTTCTACCTAAGGTGATGCCCGCATCCCAGTCCCTTAGAGACCTCAGCATGTACCTGCTCCTGATCCTATGACTTCAGTTAGGACTCTTGCTTCCCTGACCTTGTTTATTTCTGATCCCCTGGATTGAGACCCTCTAGTCTAGGGTCAAGGCTTAACCACACAGTTATATGATATTCCAGCTGTACCTCTGACATTGCCCTGCTACCCTTATTGGAAGTCTGTTTCAGGCTGTTATAATTCTCCGCTTACAGTCTCTTGTATTTTCAGCCTCAATTTACTCCTGACCAGTTTATGCCCACTTGTTCTTCTATCAACACTGTCCCTTAGCTTTTCTCGCTTCCTGGTTCTTACACCATTGATCTATTTACAGAAAGTAATTATATCCCTACTTAGCCTTTGCTTTGCTAAACCTTAACAAGCCGTTTTAATCTTTGTTGTAAAGCAGCATCTTAATCATCCTCTTCCATCTGCCTCCGTTTCAATTTGAATTCATTATTCCTGAACACAGGTGACCAGAACTATATGCAGTACTCCAGATGAGATCTCCTCAGGATCTTGTACAGTGGCACTAATACTTCCCTGCCTCTATGGCAAATATTTTTCCTCATATATCCTAGTAATGCCACTCACCTAGTAATATAGTTGCTTTTTTCATGGTGGCATCACCCTGGTGTCTCCTTGGCTATATGTAGACTGCAATGTACTGTAAAATACCCACATTGGTTCGGCTGCCAGAAGCAGTCTAGCTACGGCTATATGGAATTCCACACAGGCTAGCTGATTCTGTCAAGAAAACAGGGAAATTTAGGGACACAGGACCATCAGTGTTGTTTAAGACATGGGAAATTAGCTCCCACAGACTTTCATGATACCATGGCAAGACTGATCCCAATCTAGTCAAGGTAGTTCATTTAAAGCTAGATTGTGTATCTCTACCGAACACTGCTGTGTGCAGTATATATATACACACATACATAATCATTCAGTGATTAATAATTATTTCACTTCTTTTGTGAGTTCCAACTGATGAATCCTCAGCTAATAGGAGCCAAAAACAAAAAATGCTGCTAAGTGCCTGCTCCTTGGACTATTAGATTTCTCTCCATTTCATAGATGGATCTGCTTTCTTGGTCATATCTGGCTTGATAGAACTGGGGTAAAAACTGCAACTGCCATTTTAAGTGGTCTGTTTTCCCACCCTCCTTGGAAAGGCATTTGGAATCTTTAACAATTTCTTCCTTTCGGCTAGGCTTAAGAGGTGGATCTGATGATGGATCTTGGATGGACAGATCAATCGCTCTCCAGCTGAGCTGGTTCTATTGGTCTGTTCATTTCTACCTGAACCCATGACAAACAAAACATATTAGTCAGCCTCAATTTTCCTTGGTTCCTTGTGTTGTTTTTCTGGATTGATGTGTTATAAAAGAGGCAAATCTTCAATGGTAGTTGCTGACACAAAAGGAAGATCACAATGAAATGAATCTACTGTGGATGTCCTCACCTCTCCAGATCAAAATAAGGGAGTGTCTTCTGCTTCTTTTTCCATCAGAAATTGTTGCTGTCTTTCATGAATTGGTTGACAGGTGGTGCCATATTTAAAATCATCAATTCCTTCAATATTAAAAAAAAGAGTGGAAGATTTGTATATCTAAGGTTCTCAAACATTCATCAGGTACACACCTCAATAACTCAGGGGAAAATCAGTCCATTGGGAAGAGTCCTCTTTCTAAGAATGCTTCCTTGTGGTAAGGAATTTCAAAGTTTTCCTTTCAGCACCAAATCTCAGTTCCCGTTATCTTGTCCTTTCTTCACTTATCCAACAAATTTAACTAAAGATTTTCTAAGCCTTTATTTCTTTGAGTATCCTTTTCCAGGTCCGCAAGAATCTGGCACTGCCATTTCTGATATCATGAAGTAGACTTTTCCCCACTTCCATCTGGACCCTTTACATCTTGGGTGCTCCCAGAGGACAGCACATTCTTTCATTCCTGGCGACAGGCTTGACAATTCATCTTAGTCACAAGTTCCTAATCACACAGACCTCAGGCTCAGGTGTGAGCCACAGGCTTTTTATTCTTCTGTGAGCAGTTCATCTTGCTTTCCGTTCTTTCTAGCAGTCCCCCATATAGGATCTTCCTCTTCCTTGGAATCCAGTCTTTTCTCTCTTTAACAGAAATTAGACAGCAGTTGCTCAACTCTGTTTCTGTTTCACTATATGATCTCTTCTCTGACTCATATTTGTGGACGCATTCTTCTGTGGGCCATCTGTTGCTCCAGATCTCCTTGTTTAGTAGTGGCCTGTAATCCTTAAACATTCAAGATACCTTCATGTCTTCCTACCATCATCATGTCTTCAGATACTGTCTGAACTCCACCATCATATTCAGCTATATCTTTAGTCCTCAACTCTTGTCTTCCATAGCTCTTTCAGGGGAAATATCAGATAGAAATTCCATGAAGAACCCCTCAAGGATAATATACATCCCATAACTATGTATCCAGTCACTTCTGTGATCTCTTACTCCATTACTCTTGTAATGTTGCACCAGGAATTATCATCATGGTCTCTTTGTAGGAGGGAGTTTGGGGGATTTTCATCCCTTCTTTTTTAGGTTAAGGAATACTAACTCCCACACCAACTCCTTTGTTTGAGATCTTATGTCTTTTACTGCTATGTCTGCTGACGTTCAACACAATTTATTTTTAAGCTAATGAAATCACATTATATTATCAAACAATATGCATTTTCCTAAAAATAATTTTGTTACTCCAAATTGCCCGAAAATGTTTCAGAGAATGCTAAATAAAAGGAAGTAGTTCAGACATTAAAAATGTAGTAACCTGGTACATTATTTATCAATGCATCATGAAGATATTTTTAAAGGGACTAGGCTTGTAAAAATGAGTGTAGAATATGCTTCTGGTTCTAGTAATAAACAGATCGTTTTTATGAATCCAATTCCCTCTAAAATCTTACTATATGGGCTCTATTGAGCACTACTTTATAACGCTGCCTTGTTGCTGTACAGTAGATAAGAAATTCTACTGTAGGACAACACAGGGCATGATTTGGCCCTTGGACAGAGGCAAATGATGATGATTACACTGACAGTATCTTCCTCCAAAAACCAGGCCCACTGTCTTCAGTAGGACTACTCAGAGAATAGTATTCAACAGGTTTAAGAGGATTTCCACCTATCACCTATTAAACCCTTATTTTTAAAAATGTTATGTGCTAGAACATATTAGTTAGAGGATGTCTACACCACACAATGTAGTGGCATGTAGGAGATAGTCAAGTTAACTCTGATTTGACCTAGCTCTGGTACCAGAAGTGACAATAGCCATGGTAGTGTAACAATCCACAGGACTGATTTACCAGGATGATATTTCATTACCCAGCTTGGGTATCTGTACATACTACATTGCAAGTTGTAGATATAGCCTCAGGTTCAGTCAGTTATTAATATCATTTACACTTGTGCCATCCCACTGAAGTAATTTACATTATGCTGATGTTACTGAGGGTAGCATTTCTTGAAGTGCTTCCTAAGCTGGCACTGTAGTGTAGTAGTGACAGAAGGGTTCTTGTGACCAAGAAGCACTGCTTTCAAATAAGAAACCCATTTTGCTGAAAAATGCACTTTTCTGTCAATAGAAGCATCAGGTTGCTTGCAAATCAAGAAACACCAGACCCACCCTCATTTACATTCTTTCATAACCAGTAAAGTAGCAGTACCTATAAATATTTTTTCCATCTAGATATTTTCTTATATTATATCTGTTCTCCAAGCACATACAAAGCCATCAACACTGCTTCTTTTGCCTTTCTACTTACTCTTCTTTCCTGTGAAGTTCTTCCTCGGACTCTGTGAGACGTTGTTTCAGCACTGCAATCATCTCAACTGCAACATCTACCTGTCTGTTCAAGGCCCTCTCTCGCCTTTGAACTTCCTGTTTCTTCTGAGAGAGCTGCACAAAAGCTGCCCGAACTTCCAGCAGTTCAGCAGTTTTTTGGGCCAACTCTTTGGTAAGCCTGTCAATTCTCTTCTCTATTGTTTTATCTACAGCTTCCACCATCATATTAAACTTTTCTCTTACACGTGCCTCAAAAGGTGCTTTTGAGTCTGGTGTGGGAATCCCAGGTTTAGAAATTTGCTCATCAGGGGAGTTTGCTGGTATGTAATTTGCGACAAAAGAGACAGGCCTTTCAGCTTCCACCTCCAGCGATTTTCTATTTTTTGTGTTCTCATGTGATATATCACAAAAATTTATGTAGGCTGGGTTTTGTTTCACTGCATGGCTGGCTTTCCCCAGTTTTCCTTGAGTTGAGGCCTCTGAGGAAGAAAGCAAATCTGCATCTTTGAGGGAGGAAGGTAGGTTGCATTTTGTCAAAAGACTTCTGTCCTCATAACTATGATTATACTCCAAATGTGCCCTCAGAGAAGACAGGCTTCTGAATCTGGTGTGGTCACCACACCGTGGGCAACGAAATGGCATGCAGATACTGACATTTTCAAAAGATTCTGGCCAGGAATATCTGCTTTCTTCAAAAGTGTTCTGTTGCATTACTCTCAGATTCCTGTAAGAAAGGAAAGATGGATTCATTTGAAGGTTGTGTTAAAAGAAGCCCTTATCTCTTAATGAAAAAAAACAAACCTTTAAACTAATTTTCAAGCCTGCTTCTGGGAAAAGCAACCAGAGATGTCTCATCCCAAAGTGACACACCAGAATAGTTGCAAAGATTTTTTTGTTATTGCAAAACTAGGGAAGTTGCTATATGCTCACTGGAGAAGCTGAAACATGACCCTAAAGAACTTGTTTAGCAGACTGTACAAGAAAGTGATGTGAAAGAGGTTTAGTTTGTAGTGCTGTGCACTCAGAAATTAATATCTTACTATGCTTTTTTTCTGACATTAATTTGTTAGTCCTGTTTCTGACAGATCAAGGCCAGGGAGATGGCTGCATTAGCTATGTGGAGCAGCAAGCAAAAAGACCTAACCCTTTCACACAAGACAACAGATGCAAAATTTCCTACTGCTGTGTACAGATCGGGATGCAAAGAGGTGCCAGGACCGGGCTGGGAGTCTCACACCCTGGCAAGCTCGAGGAGGCAAAGGTGGGGTGTGACAGGGGGTCAGCAGGCAGGCAGAGGGCACACCGGGCTCAGTGAGACAAGGTCACTATTTCTGCACAGGCTTGGCCGAGCTCCAGCCCGCGGTGCCTGGGTCAGCACAGCACCATTCAGCAGGCCAGGGTGCGGGCTCCGTCCAGCTCCCCCGCGCGCCTCCCTGCATTGGCAAACGCATGCCCGGACTGCAGCAGGCGCGTCGCCTTCCCCCGCTGCAGCGAGCGCCACTTACCGGACTTGTTGCTGCCGCCGCGGCCGGGGCTGATGCTGCGGGGAAAGCCGTTTTCAGCAGAGCCGTAAATCACGCTGAGCCCGGCGCGGTCCCACCTCCCCGCGCACCCCGGCGCGGAGCGGGCGCGGGGAGGAGCTGGGGGCGGGAGCCGGAGCCGCGCGGGCCCCGCTTCACCGGGGCAGGCGGAGCAGCCCGGCGAGGGGAGGAGAAAGGCAAGGGGAACGGCAGGAACAAGCTCTTCAATGAGGCGAAGGGATGGGGAGGGAAGGGCTCGGGCCTTTTGCATTGCAGTGGGTTTGGTGCAGCTCAGTGTCAAGTTGCAGCAAGGAAAATTTAGGTTAGATATTAGGAAACATTTTCTCACTAGGAGGGTAGTGAAACACTGGAACAGGTTACCCAGAGAGGTGGTGGAATCTCCATCCTTGGGGGGTTTCAAAACCTGGGTAGACAAAGCTTTGGCTGGGATGATCTGGTTGGGGCTGGTCCTGCTTTGAGCAGGGGTTGGATAGATGACCTCCTGAGGTCCTTTCCAACCTTAATTTTCTATGATTTGTCTTGCCTGACTTCATAGGGATTTTGCCCCTGAGTTCAGTAGGAGCCAAGGGAAATGCTCCTTTGCTAGCCACGACTGTATGCTCAGGTGGGAAGGATGCTTGGGACTGAGAGAGCCAGGTCAGGTCCAAGCCAACCTGATACAATTATTGGCAATAATCCAGTAAGAATTGTGGACTATGGGGAAATGAATAGGCAGCCCATGTGTTTCTCTAAAAGTGGAGCAGGCTTGTGACGCAGCTTTGCAACATAGTTAAAGTTCTTGAACCATACTGTTCAACTTTGAAGTAGCTGGGGACTGCCCAGTGCGGGGTGTGGGCCCTTGGGGCTACATGCCACCCCCATGCTGCACTGCATGGCCCACCGTGGCCGCACCCCATGCCCAGGTATCCCCACTTGCACTGCATGCAGGATGTCTTCCCACTGTGCCTCCCCTGCTGCACCATGCTCCCAGGTGCTATGCTGCTGTACAAAGCACCCCCATGCTGCTGCTCCTCAAGCCTCCTTGCTGCACTGGCCAGGCCAGCCCCTTTGCTGCTACCCACTTATCCCAGCTGCACTGTGCATCCAAGCACCTGACCCATCTGTGGCTTCCCATGCCTGAGTTCCCCCACTGCACCACACCACTCAGGCATCATGGGCTGTGGGCTAACCTGGCACTGAACGCTGTACCGCCCTGCCTCCCGGGGTGGGAAGGGGAAACCAGGAGGAAGGGGAGCCTGGAGTCCCCAGCCAGAACAATGGGGTAGCAGTGGCTGGGTGGGAGTCCAGGGGTGGTAATTTAACCCATCACAGGCTGCCATTTGGACAGCCCTGCTTGAACCCAAAGCTAAATCAGTTGCTGAAAAAACTATGTAGAAACTTTACTGTGTAGGAATGTCATTATGTGGAATATGTATGGCTGCTCCCTTGGTCCAAACCTGGGACAGTCATTTGCTCAATTGCAAAATAGCTTCTCTACCACCTAGTCACTACTAGTGCCTACTTCCCAACAAGCAGCCAGCTGGTCATATGTCTACTCCTTACTACAAATTAATTTATGCTGCGGTAAATCTGGAGTGAATGATTCCGTAATAACTGTATTTTGCATCTGCACTGTAACTCCATTGGGTTTACATCACCTATCTGATATTAACTTTGTTCCTTTGACTTTGACCTATGCTATGCTGTTTAGTATCTGTTGATATTATATCATGTTTATTTAGTATTTCATAACATTTTTGCAAGCAATATAGTGCATGTAAGTCTGTAGCAAGGGAGAGAGAAAAAGCTATTTAAGATAAAGTACAATGCTGGCACAAGAACAAATGGATTTAAACCAGCAATGGATACTTTAAGGTTGGAAATTAGAAGGTGGTCTCCAGATATCAGGGATTCTACAACAGCCTTACAGTTGGCGTACTGAGGGCATAAAACCTTAAGTTGTTTTAAGATGGCATGACAAATTTAAGAACAGGATTATATGATGTAGTTGCTCATAAGAGCAGGGGACTAGATTTGAACACCCAGGAAATCCCTTCCTTTTCTATTTATGTTATATGAGATTACTGTAATTTTTTTCTTAATTTAGTGGGCTGGAGAAAGAACATTTTAATAAATGATTCTTTGCTCTTGGAGAGCTCTGCCATATGTTGCTCATATGCCAGAATAAGCTCACAAAGACACAGTAGACCTTGCAAATTTTTAGTAGTGACTGTATTAGTTAGTCAGTAACTAAAGGAGGATTTTTTTTCTGACAAGGAAGGCCCTAATTCTATAACAGCATTCATATTGATATACTCTTCTGCCCGTGTGGCTTTCAACTGCATGATCAGAACTTCATGTTATTGATATTACACAGAGAAGGATCGGGAAAGTGGAGGGGTGCACTAGTGCACTTGCACCCCACTTTGATTCCTGCTCCACCCAAAGTTTAAAACTAACTGCCTGGCAGAGGCATTTCTAGTCAGGCAGTGCTGAGGGAGTCAATTGACTTCATGGCATATTACAATCTACCTGATCCCTTCTAAACTCTTAATTCTGCAGGTGTTAATGACCCTCCCTTTTTAAAATGGATTTGATGTTCCACCAGTCAAGCTACTCTTTGTTCTGAAGTGCTGCTGTCTGTTACCTGCTCCTATTTTACAGCCCTGCAGTTGTTTTTAACTCATACCAATGAAGTTATATTTGTTTTTACTTCACTTCTGAATTGAACAATACAGTGCTAGGCTCCTGGCGTATTAATAAAACCTCTAGCTTATTTTTCATTAGAGAAAAATATGTGTTGTTTTATATATGATGATGCACCTCACCATCTGCACTATCCCCATGCCTTTCCTAAATTCTAGATCTGCCCATGGTGTTATTGGAAATGGATCCTTTCAATAAAAGTTAAGATTTTAAAATTTGTTTGGGTATTCTTGACCATTACACACATTGTTGCAAATCTTAGGAAATAACATTAAGGCTAGCCCAGAGGTGTATGTCTGTTGGGGTAATAGGGGGAATGTCACTCTTCTAAATGGTAGCATGTGAGATCTTTATTCTACCATGTTAAGGTATTTTTAAATTTGGGACAGGGAAATACTGAAATATTTAACACTGTTATAGTACATCTCTTTAATAAGTAAATTATACAAGCATAGATCTAGATGTTGGAAGCACATTGATAAATGCCTTTGTGATTAAGACAACCCCATAAATGATTCAATAGATGATACATCAAAGAAAGTTATTTTTATTGCATCTTAGAGCATCATCTGATCCCTTAAGTTTGTGGCTTACTACCCATGCTGAAATGTCATGTACTAATTAATAGGGCTGTGCTAAATTTTGCTGGCTGTTTTGTTTCAACATTGTTTTGACTCATGTAGAGCTTGAAACAGCAAAATCAAAACGAAATGACGGGCTTTGAAAGAGTCTTGAAACAAAACAAAGCTAGTCAAAACGTTTTGAAAGTTTCGAAGCAGTCAGCAGCCAGGTGGTGGGAGGCAGGGGAGAATCAGGGCTGCGCTCCCAGAGGCTCCACAGCCCCACGTGGCTCAGCCAGATGGAAACGCAGCCCTGCCTCTCCCTGCCTCCCATGGCCAGGCTGCGGGAAGCTGATCACAGAGTGCTTCAGTCAGGCTGGGGAAGGGAACTGGGCCCAGCTGAGCTGAGTTCCCTTCCCCAACACTAGGATTAGGCTGGGAAGGCAACAATGGGGCTAGGGAACTCAGGTCAGCTGGGCTCAGTTCCTTTCCCTCCTGGCTTCCCTCCCCAGTACCTGGCTTCCCTCCCTCATCTGGAGGCAGATTGGGGGCCCACAACCCTGGGAGGAATGTCACAGGCCCCACAGCTCTCCCGGGGTTGCGGGCCCCCAATCTGTCTGCTGGATGAGAGAGCCTGTTTCGAGCTTCCCCATTATAGCCTATGGGTGAAATGTTGAAACAGCATCATTGTTTCTACGAAACGAAATGGAACAGCAGTTTCGAATAGAAATGAAATTCGAAATGAAATGCTGTTCCATTGAAACCTCGAAATGCAAGTCGAAACAGAATGGTGCTGTTTTGCTCAGCCCTACTATTTACCTTGCATTACATTGTCGTAATGTAACAGTCTGACCTTTTACTGAAGATTCGATGCTGATTGGGAGAATCAGCGATTCAGCCATTGACACAGCTTTAAATGCTTTTTCTACATACTCCAAGGTACGAGGAGCAGCTCGTGAATGCTGCGATGCTGGGGCAGATGGAGCATCCCACAGAAGTGTGGGGCGGCCGGTCCACTTCTGGCTGAGCGCAGGGGGGCTGAACATAAAAGTACTTCCAGTCCACTTCCGGGTCCACCACCAAACGCACAGGGGGGCCTCCCTGCACCCCCTGGCTCGGTGATCAGCCATGGGGCGAGCCCAGGTGTCCCCCCAGACCCAGAAGGCACCAGTCACTGAGCTGGGTGAGTGCAGGGGCCCCACAGCGCGCTCCCCAGTGGACCTGGAAGTGGACCAGAAGTGCTTCTAGTCCACTTCCAGGTCTGCTGCCAAGTGCGCTGTGGGGGCCCCCCATGCTTCTGTGGGGCGCTCCATCTGCCCAGCATCACAGCATTTACAAGCTGCCTGATACCTTGAGGTATGTAGAAAAACATTTAAAGCTGTGTCTATATCCAAACTGCCGAATCTTTCTGAATCTCTCCAAATCAATTCGGAGGGTTCCAATTCAATTTGGAGAGATTAACGGGTCTCTTGAATCAATTTGGAGATTTCACCACCGAATTGGGCTGAATCTCCACTGTATTGAATCAGGGACGGAAGCTTCACACAGCCCTTGTAAGTATAATAGGAACCATCATAGAATTAGGAAAGGAAGATATGGCTTTTAAGGAGCCACTGGCCATCTGACCTGCCAAGTACCAGTAGAGTTGTGTTAGGCTGGGTATAAGGCTGCAGCTGTCCAATGTCTGTTGCTGCTGTCCTCCTCCCTGATTTTCACAGAGCTTACTCAAATGCTTGAAGTTAGTACATTCTTGAATAGCTTTGCTGGACTGGGATGTAGCACTCATTTCTTAGTTGGCTATTTCCAGTCACATCTGTATGTGCTCTAGTCCTTGTGCCATATTGGCAGGGGTGGGGTGATTAGTCTCTCCTTAATACAATATGCCAAGTTGTGTGCATTTTGCGGAATAGAATATACCTCATTCTCTGCATGCCTGAATTTCATATACTGTAAATTAAATCAGGAATTGCCAGAATTCCTGGCAATTCCCCAAGGCCCACTGCACCAGAGTCCCCTCCCCTCTGGAGCTCTGCAATAGGTATGAAGCTCTTGCAGCCCCAGTAGAGCCTGCAGAGCTGCCAGCTCCTGCAGGCAAGGGAGGAAAACTAACAGCTACCATCCCTACTTTCCCCAAGAAGAAATACAGAGTGGTCATTGTGGGAGACTCCCTCCTGAGAGAGACTAAGGGAGAAATCTGCTGCCCCAACCCCTTACCCAGGGAGGTCTGCTTCCGCCCAGGGGCCCATATCCAGGACATAGCTGAAAGGATCCCCAAGTTTATCTAGTCCTCCAACCACAACCCCCATGCTCCTTATACATGTGGGCACGAATGACACAGCTCAGAGTGATCCCAGCTGGGTCATGAGTGGCTACAGGGCTCTGGGAGCGGGGGTTAGGGGGTTGGGGTTGGTGGTCTTTTCCTCGATCCTCCCGGGTACAGGTCATGGGGCTGAGGAGAGAGAGACAGATTGAGGTAGTCAACTGAAGACTGATTGGCTGGTGTCATCGTGAAGGCTTCCACTTCCACGATCACAGTCTGTTCTTTGGTAAGAGAAGCAGCGATCTGCTGGGAAGAGATGGCTTCCACCTCACTTCACTGGGGAGGAAGCTCTTTTCAACCAGATTGGCTGACCTGCTCAACCGGGGTTTAAACAAAGCCCTCCAGGGGATGGGTGGACTACCACCATAGCAAGCCCACCAGGCAACTACTGCAAAACCAGCAGGTTAGGGGATTCAAGGAAATCACTCCTACTCCAGCTCTGGAATGGCATCCTGGGAGTGCAAGGAAGCATAGGGCTTCCAACAGAACACTTACATGTCTGTACACCAATGCCAGGAGCTTGGGGAACAAACAGGAGGAACTGGTCCTCCTGCTAACTGAGAATGACTGTGATCTTATAGGGACAATGGAGGGACTCCACCTATGACTGGGCCATAGGTGTAGACAGTTATACCCTGTACAAGAGAGACTGTGTGGAAAAAGGGGGTGGGGGTATAGCCCTCTATATGTCAAGGGAAGGTACACATCCCTGCAATCTGACTTTGGCACCCATGGAGGATGATTGGAGACCCTCTGGGTTAAAATATGTGGGGAACTTGCCACAGGGGACACAATGGTAGGAGCCTACTACGGACCTCCTAATCAGGACCAAGAGTTTAACCAGGAATTCGCCAGAGCTGCATGCTCTCAGTGCACGGTTGTCATGGGAGACTTCAACTACCCAGACATCTCATGGGAAGAGCGCTTGGCCAAATCCAAACTGTCACAAAGCTTCCTTGAGTGCATGGATGAGCTCTATATGACTCAAGAAGTCTATGGATCAACAGGTGAAGCGCTGCTGGACCTGGTACTGGCCAAAAGGAATGATCTAGTCAGTGACCTAAGAATTCAAGGAAAACTGGGAAACAGTGACAACGAGCTGATTACTTTTACTATCCATCACAAAGCTGGCAAGTCAATTAGAAATGCAGAAGTCCTCAACTTTAGGAAAGCTGACTTTGATAAGCTCAGGAGGCTTGTTGTTAAGGCTCTAAGGGGCCATGACTCAACAGGGAGGGGAGTCCAAGATGAGTGGTTGCTCCTTAAGGGAGCGATCCTGAAACCACAAGGGATGTCCATCCCATCTCGGAGGAAAGGTAGCAAAAGGGCACAGCAACCCCCTTGGCTCAGCAGGGAACTCGTGGACCTCCTATGTCTAAAAAGAGAGGCTCATAAAGCATAGAAGACAGGAACCACGACTAAAGAGGAGTATTCTGTGCTGGTCCATACCTGTAGGGAGCAAACCAGGAAAGCCTAGGCTGCAACCAAACTCCAAATGGCTACACATATCAAGGACAATAAAAAGTCCTTTTTCAGATATGTGGGGAGTCAGAAGAAAAGCAAGAAAGCAAGGGTAACATTGGACCCCTGCTAAACCAAATGGGACAACTGACACCCAGGAAAAAGTCAAACTGCTTAATGGGTACTTCATGTTGGTTTTTCACCAGCTCAAAGGGACTGCCTTGCCCAGCATGATGCAGGACAGCCAGGGTGAGGGTGACTTTGTACCCAATATCAGTTTAGACCTTTTAAAGGAACATCTTGAGAGGCTGGACACCTTCAAGTCACCTGATCCTGACAGCTTGCACTGAAGAATACTTAAGGAGCTGTCAGGCATCATAGCCCAGCCACTGGCAAGGATATTCGAGAACTCGTGGCACTCAGGTGAAGTACCTGAAGATTGGAAGAAGGCTAGTGCAAGAAAAGGAGGAAAGTAGATCCGGGGAGCTATAAGCCAGTCAGCTTGACCTCGTTCCCTGGAAAGATTTTGGAAAAAAATATTAACGAGACCATTCTAGACAAGCTGGCTGATGGCACCTTTCTGAGGACAGCCAGCACGGGTTTGTTGTGGGTAGGTCTTGCCTGACTAATCTCATTTCCTTCTATGACCAGGTGACATATCACCTGGACAAGGGAGAAGAAATTGACATCATATATCTGGACTTTAAAAAGGCCTTTGATCTGGTATCCCATGATCTCCTCATAGAAAAATTGGCCAACTGTGGCCTCGGCTACATCATAGTCCAATGGCTGGGTAATTGGCTCTGAGGTCAGACCCAGAGAGTGGTAGTGGATGGAAGTGAATCATCGTGGTGTTTCGTAACCAGTGGTGTCCTCCTAGGCTCTGTGCTTGGACCTGTACTTTTTAACGTCTTTATTAATGATGTGGACACCGGTGTCAGAAATGGACTGGCCAAATTTGCTAATGACACCAAACTTTGGGGTAGAGCATCCACAGGATAGGCTGGTAAACCAGGCTGACCTTGATAGGCTTAGAAAGTGGGCAGATAAAAAACCTGATGACATTCAATAAGGATAAATGCAAAGTACTCCGCCTCGGGAGGGAAAAAGAAACCCACATTATGCTCATAGGCTCGGCAGTACTATGCTCACTAGCACCGTGGCTGAAAGGGACTTGGGGGTCATGACTGACCACAAGATGAACATGAGCCACCAATGTGATGTTGCAGCTGGTAAAGTGAACAAAACTCTGGCTTGCATCCATAGATGCTTCTCAAGCAAATCTCAGGATGTCATCCTCTCACTGTACTTGGCCTTGGTGAGGCTGCAGCTGGAGTACTGCATCCAGTTCTGGGCTCCACATTCAAGAAGGGTGTAGAGAAGCTTGAAAGAGTCCAGAGGAGAGCTACATGCAAGATCAGAGGGCAAAAGAACAGACCTTATGAAGAGAGGCTGAGCCATGGGACTCTTCAGCCTGGAAAAGCTCAGGCTCAGGGGTGACCTGGTGGTAGCCTATAAGTATATACGGAGTGTGCATCAGGATCTGGGGGGATGCCTGTTCACCAAAGTGCCCCAAGGAATGACAAGGTCCAATTGTCATAAACTCTCCAAGACTGTTTTAGGCTGGACATAAGGAAAAACTTCTTTACTGTCAGCTCCCAAGGCCTGGAATAGATTCCTTCAAGAGGTGGTGCAAGCACCTACTCTGGACTCTTTTAAGAAACATTTGGACGCTTATCTTGCTGGGATCCTTTGACCCTCGCTGACTTCCTGCCCCTGGGGTCTGGACTCTGTGATCTTCCAAGGTCCCTTCCAGCCCTAATGTCTATGAATCTATGAATCTGGCACTATTCACACAGATACAGTTTATGACTCATCCTTGAGTTTCCAAGGGACCAAGAGGACATTATTCAGGGTATTCTTATGCACGCTTTTCATTCATGATCTCTTTACAGTAAGACTTCCAAAGATAAAAGTGAGACAAGTGAAGCAGAGTAGAATAGATTGCAAACAATGTAAGGTGTTGAATGGGAGTTAAGGATGCTTAAGGTCCCTAAGGGGGTGATCAACAGCTGTTACAGGTCAGATTCAGAATGCCTGATTTTTGTGGAAGCTGATAGATGATTCTCTTCTTTTAAGGAGTCTCAGTTTAGCAACGTATTTAAAAACTCAAATCCATTCCATTTCGATTTTATTGCTACATTATTAAAGATTATTAAATTAGATTGGAAACAATCTTTGTTTCATTTTAACACATTATGTTGTTTGTTTACTTTTGAATTTCTTTCGACCTGAACAATGAAAATAAATGTCAGTTTCACTTTTGTTTACAATCACTTTCACTGTCAGATTCATAATGCTGCAGTTGTGTTGTAAATAGTATGAAAGAGTTTAAAAAATCAGATTCATTGTGATCTCTTTGTCTTGCATTTGCTGATTATCCTTCAAATTTGTTAGTTGTGGTGGTTTGATTTTTGAAAAAGGGATGGAAAATAAGGAGAGAATTAAAGAACGTTAAGATTTTTTTTCAAGATCTTGCCTATTTTTTCCTATACACATGCAGGTAGACTGGAATCTGCGGAGATTTCTATTTTAATATAACATTACAGTCATTAATTTTTAATAAATGCATGAGCAATATATTTTCACTATAAGCTCAAACTATGGGTGATGGGCCCAATACTGAGTGGAAAAAGTCAGTATTTTTGTGCATTTTTAATGAGAATGATCTGTGTACATGGTAACTGTGTTATTGATTCTTGACTGTTATTAATACTGGGTTAAATTGTGAGATTTTTACTGAATTTAATCTAGATGTCAAGTAGGAATTTGCCTAAGAAATGACTGAGTGAATCCAAGTGAAAATTTAAGGATTCTGTCCATGGAATAATTATAAATTATTATTAATTAGTTAACTGCTATTAATCACCTCTGTTATAATAGTAAGTACCATTAGGGTCCCTTCCAGCTTTTTGCTTATGTACACTATATGCATACAATGTACCTCGGTGTTCCTTTTATTGTTGTATGTGTGACAGGCCCATGACCTACCCACCACAACATCGGAATCCAGGTGGCTGGCCTGTAGGCAGATTGGCTAGCAACATGTAACTGGAAGATGGCCTGCAGATTGGTCTGGCCCTGAAAAGCTCCCTGTATAAGAAGAGCTCACCAGCTGTATCCTAGAGAAGAGAAAAAGAGCGAGCACTAGACGTGCTGCTGGAGACTCTCCCTGCATTGGAGTGTAACCAGCATGCCCTTGGGGAAGCTGGCTGTTTGGTAAGGCTGCCAGAACTCAGACCACCCAGACTGAAGAACACTGCAGACAACCACGCACCTGTGAGAGACAGACCAGGTGTCAGTGTGGGAGTGGTGACAGGCAGGCCAAAAAGTATGGGGCTGATCTAGCACCCTATTCACTATACCGCCAACAGGTACACTGAGGGTGGCTGGGATGGGAGGAGGGCCCACCCGATAGTGACCAGTGGAACCCGCCACCAGGAAGAACCTGTGTGGTACCCCTTTGATTCAGTCTCCTGCATGTGTGTGATTGCAGACCAGGCCCAGGCTGTAGACCCAGACAAGTCCAAGGTGCTACATCTAGGGAAAAGGAAACTGCAAAATATCTATAGGCTGCGGAACACCCTTCTAAACAACACAGTGGCTGAAAGGGGTCTTGGAGGCATTGGTGAGTCCAAGATGGACATTAGCCACCAATCCGAGGAAACGATCAGTAAGGATAACCGCATCTTGCCATGCGTCTACAGATACATCACAAGCAGGTCCACGGAGATGATCCTTCCCTTCTATTCAGCGCTGGTCAGGCTGCAGTTGGGGTACTGCATCCAGTTTTGGGTGCCGCAGTTCGAGAGGGATGTAGCTAACCTTGAGAGGGTCCAGAGGAGGGCCACTCACATGGTCAAGGGGCAGTAGGCCAGGCCCTACAAAAATAGACTAAAGGGCCTGAATCTATTTAGCCTCCACAAGAGAAGACTGAGAGGGGATCTGGTGACCGTCTGTAAACTCACTGGGGGGACCAGTGGAAAATAGGTAAGGCTCTGTTCCCCCAGGCACCACCTGGGATAACAAAGAATAATGGCCACAAATTGATTGAGAGTAGGTTCAGGCTTGATATCAGGATATTACTTTATGGTTAGGACTGCCAGGCTCTGGAATGGGCCCCCAAGGGAGGTGGTGCTCTCCCCTACCTTGGGGGTCTTTAAGAGGAGGTTGGAAAGGTATCTGGCTGGGGTATTATGATCCCAGCACTCATTCCTGCCCAGGGCAGGGGGTAAGACTTGATCTGTTCAGGTCCCTTCTGACCCTAGAAACTATGAAACTGTGAATTCCCTGATAGGGTTCAGGCTTGATATCAGGAAACATTACTTATGGTTAGGACTGCCAGGCTCTGGAATGGGCCCACAAGGGAGGTGGTGCTCTCCCTTATCTTGGGGGTCTTACAAAAGGAAGTCGGATAAATATATGGCTGGGGTATTATGATTCCAGAACTGATTCCTGCCCAGGGCAGGGGGTCAGACTTCATAGAATCATAGAAGTAGGGTCGGAAGGGACCTTGTAGATCTTCAAGTCTGACCCCCCGCCTGGGCGGGAGAAAAACTGGACTCAAATGAGTCCAGACAGGTAGGTGTAAAGCCTCTTCTTAAAGATCCCCAGGGTAGGAGCCAGCACCACTTCCCTTGGAAGTTGGTTCCATCTCCTAGCCGCCTTAACTGTGAAACAGTTCTTGCAGATGTCTAATCTAAACCTACTCTCCAATAATTTGTGTCTATTATTCCTTGTCAAGCCAGGGGGCGCTAGGGGAAACAGGGTCTCCCCCAAACCCTTCTGGTCCCCCCTAGTGAGTTTATAGACAGTCACCAGGTCCCCCCTCAGTCTTCTCTTGTGAACGCTGAACAGGTTTAGGTCCCGCAGTCTTTCATTGTAGGGTCTGCCCTGTAGTCCCTGGATCATGCCTCCTCTGGACCCTTTCAATGTTGTCCACATCCCTCCTGAAATGGGGCGCACAGAACTGGATGCAGTAATCCAGCCGTGGCCTGACCAGCGTCGCATAGAGGGGGAGGATCACCTCCCTAGCTCTACTTGAGATGCACCTGTGGATGCACGACAAGGTCCAGTTAGCCCTGCCAAACATGACCTCGCATTGTCAGCTCATGTTCATCTTGGAGACAATAACGACTCCAAGATCCTTTTCTGCCTCCGTGCTCTCAAGAAGGGAGTTTCCCATTCTATAAGTGTGTTGCTGGTTTTTACTGCCTAAGTGCAGCACCCTGCACTTGTCAGTATTGAAACGCATCCTGTTTATGTTAGCCCACTCCTGTAACCTATCCAGATCTTGCTGCAAACTTTCCCTCCCTACTAGTGTGCTCACCTCACGCCAAATTTTGGTATCATCAGCGAATTTAAACAGTTTGCTTTTCACCCCATCGTCCAAATCACTGATGAAGAAATTGAACAGCGCAGGCCCAAGGACCGAGTCCTGGGGGACTCCGCTGCCCACTTCCCCCCAGGTGGAATATGACCCGTCCACCACCACCCTCTGAGTATGACCCTTGAGCCAATCTGCAATCCATCTGACTGTGTGGGCATCAATGCCACAGTCGCCTAGTTTTTTAATGAGGATGGGTTGGGAGACGGTGTCAAAGGCCTTGCTGAAGGCTAGAAAGACTACATCTATGGCAACACCTGATCCATTGCCTTTGTGACCTGACTTGATCTGTTCAGGTCCCTTCTGACCCTAGGAACTATGAATTCTCTGATAGGGAAGCACCAGTCTCACAAAGCCCACATGGGCACGAGGGAACATACTGTAGAGTGCTGTGGTACATGGCTGGGCACCAGCCAGTCTAGAGCATCAGCCTGCCTGGGGTATATCTACAGTGGGGGAGCACATGAGAACTGTGTGAAGCATGTCATGCAAAGCTCAGAACTCTGAAGGAAAGTGTTAGATGCAGGGAGCATTGTTCAAGCACTTTCAGTTCCAATATTGTTAAGCTGTGCATTCATTGGTTGAAAAGGCCTAACCTCATTCCTGCTGAGAGCCACAAGGGCAGGCATTCTGAAAGGGCACACAGTGCGTGCAGCCCGTCCAAGATATCAATGAGACTGAAGGACCTGAGTGAATGGGGGTGGGATGTAAGGAAGGAGGAGTCCCACAGAAGAAGTGCTGGCTGAGGTGTCTAGGGTCAGAGAAAAAGCATTGAGCAACACCTCCAGGTAAAACCTCAAATAACATCAAATCATGGAGGACAAATATACCCCTTGTCGGTGCCCAGGTGGGCAGGGCATGGTAGTGGTGGCACTGTGAGCATGGGTCTGCCTCCGTATGCTGTAGCCCTACTTCAAGTAGGATAAAGAATTTGTCCAGCCTTTCTGGTCTGATAGTTGAGGAAAGGGTTGGCAGTCCAGTGAATAACAGAAAAGGAAAGGATATTATTGTACGTACTGGCTTTACATTACTGTTCAGTGCTGTTTAGTCCACCACAGGCTGTTAGTTAGGGAAAGCGTAAATTGTGTATTTAAGTTAATTATTTTTCTAAAAAGCTTGGATCTGATCATTTAAAGGCAATTTACTGAAAAACTGAAATCTCTTTTTGTTTCAAATGAGTTCTGTTGTCAAGGCAACAAAGAGGCAGCATACAGCAGGAGTGCTATTAGTCCACTAGTATTTTGTCAGGCCAAGTATGTCAGCGGCATCCAGCCCTTCTGTGGTCTCTCAGAAGTAATTACTATTCCCATAGGTAGCCCCTTTCTGAAGATGACTATGGTTAGCTTTTGTCCCGTGGATACTTACTGTTTCATGCTTTTATGAGTAAAAAATAAAGTATGAGCCATTTTTTTAAAAGATGACCTGTGTAATGTGATCCACAGTGGATGATGTTCATGAAGCCTCTGAGAAGGCTGTACAAATATTTTACCCAGAAGATAAAAAAAGGAATGAGAAGGAGAAAAGAGACTTTAGTCATGAAGATGGTTTACGTTTTGAATGTCTTGCGCTTGCTTAAATAAATTACTATTGTGGCAGATTAAGACATATTTTCCAGCCATATTATATGAAACAGTGGGTGCATCTACATGTTCATTAATACATAGTGACTACTGCACATTAAATGTAGTACATGGAAAAGGAAGTACTAAATAAATGCACAGTAGGCTGCCATACTGTGCATTAGCATGATTGCATGCTTTTTTGTGATGGCTAATGCACAGTAGACTAATACTACTGCACATTAGCCTAATAGTACATTTTTGCCATGCCACTGTAACGTGCAGTGAGTCATAGATTTAATAGATTTTTAGGGTCAGAAGGGACATCAGTAGATCATTGAGTCCAACCTCCCACCCTGGGCAGGAAAGAGTGCTGGAGTCAGATGACCCCAGCTAGGTGCTTGTTTAGTCTCCTCTTAAAGATCTCCAAAGGCAGGGGAGAGCACCACCCCTCTTGGAAGCTCATTCCAGATTTTGGCAGTCACTGCCAATGTCACTGTAAAGACATTTTCCCCAATGTCTAATTTAAATGTCTAATCTAATCAGTCTACTGTGCATTAAGCATCTTGTCTAGATACGCCCAGTATGAGGATGTACCTTGTACTTAGGACATGGAAAAACCCTTGAGAGAGAAAATGTATGAGAAAAAAATCAAGATGCAGTTTCCTCTCATCTTACTGAGTAATATAAAGTTAGAATACACAATGCTTCTTCTAAGGACAGGTATGTACAAGCTTCTCAGGCACACAGAGAAGGGTAATCTATTCAGCTGTATCTTAGGAGGGTTGTATCCTGTATAGTACCAGGAAATCAGGATTCCAGACTGTCTCACTGATTTCAAGCAAGTTACCTACACTCTTTGTGCTTCACTTGCCCTGATAAAAATGGGACTAATGCTACTTTTTGGGAGGTGATCTAAGTTCTACTTACCACCTCATCTGTATGCCAAACTATTTAGACCACATTTAAATAAGGTGGAGATATGTTTGGAATAGATCACATGTTCAGTGGGCCTGGGAATTTATTCAATCTAAATAATTTTGGTTCTATTGCGGGCATAAAAAAACTGAAAGGATTGAATGAAGTCTTCCTACTACTGCTGCCATCCCCATAACACTGGTGGTCTTTTGCCAGAATATATTTCTTCTGGAAGAAGTGCTAGGAACTATGGGATGTATATATCCAGATGCTGTTGCAGTGGAAAGGGGTTGGAAAATCATTGGTATAGACACAACAAACCAGTAATGGTTCTTGAACTGAAACAGTAATAGCTAATGTTGACAAAATGCTTTTGCTTAAACCAGTTCTGTTCAACCAGTTCAGTTACAAACAGTTCACTTGTACAGTGTTTATATTTGAAACAGGTATATGTACCAAATAAGACTGAACAAAACAGCAGTACAGTTCACTGTATGGATCTTACATTGTTGCCAGAATTTTTCTGATATGAGAGAAGATCTGCTTCACAGAATGGGGTCTTTTGTGTGTGGCAAGAAATGCCCAACTCAGAAAGTAAAAAAGAGAATAAAAGAAAGCAAAAAGCCATGTCAGGTTTTCTTTAAAGAAAGATTATTTTTGCCTTACAGCAAAGCCTTTTCCTCACTGGCACTTATTGAAATATGGATATTTACCACAAAAGGAAAACATGTTTGAAGTATACCACTAAAAAGGGAATTTGGAGCAATTTTATTCTGATAACTTTTCTTCTCTTACTGAGGCTGGGTGGAGAGGAATCCATGCTTTTAAAGTTCATGTTGAATGCTTTCTGCATATAACGAATTGAATCAATCAGTCTGATTTTCCTGCTGAAAGAAATCTGCAGGGGTTTTTTAAACAAGCCATATAGAAAGGGACTGAGAATTACTGTCTGCAACTAATTAGATTGGTTCAGTATCTAAATCATAGAAGCCAACTTTTGAAAGTGTTGAAACTACGTATGCATCAGAAGGATATAAAAAGAGCGAGCAGTACCAAACTACAGTAGCAAGGTCTGTCCACTACCATGTAAGGGAGCGTAGTGCACCACTAGCGAAGAGGGTGTCAACTGTGTGTGTGGTGGGGGGGGGAGGGGATGGGGGGGTGTCTCTATTTCCTCTCCCATTTCTTTCTTACTTTCCTGTATTCTGATTTGTGTGCACATCCTTGTGTGAATCTTGCCTTCATTTGAGAGGTGGAAGTCAGCTGCCTTTAAAGCAACATTATTCTCCACCTTTGAATCTTATGTATGGCAATCTGTGAGAAGCAGGGTCTATGTAGGGAAGAGGGGCCAAGCAGAGGGTAGGAGCAGGAGTGAATGCAATTTGTGTTCCCTCAGAAACCCCACAAAGATCATAAAATCCACAGTTATTAGCTGATTTATCTGAAATGGTAAATTATGGATTTAATCTTTGCCAATGGGAATCCCATCTACTAAGATAATTCAGGTGTGTGTGGTAGGGCTGCATGAAAATTTGTGAGGAAAACCTGTCAGGAAGTTCCAGGGTGAGTGACGTATGTGCAGACTGTATGGAGGCTCAAGAAATTCAGCTGCCAACACAGTTCTGGGAGCATTTGCAAACACAAGTTTTTGTCACTTTGTAAATAACATCTTTAAGAGTGCATTTTGTGTGTGGCTAACAAGAATGCTGTAGTTGTGTTTGTATCTGGAAAGTTGTATCCAACCCTGCTAACCAGTATACAAAGAAACTTTTTACTGCATGTTCTGGGAGAACAAGGATTGTCAGAGGTACAAAATGACAGCAGGGTGCTGAATCCCATGTAAACCTTCTGAAAGTCTTCCTGTGCTATTATCAAATATGAAAGCTTGATACTTTTCTGAAGTGCATTTTAAGGTAAATTACTATTGTTGTCTTTGAGATCTACGCACTAGGGCTGTGCGAAATTCTGCTGCCCATTTTGTTTCGACACTGTTTCAACCTTGAACAGCAGTCAAAAGAAGCAGACTCAAAACAGTGTTGAAAAGTTTTGAAAAATTCAATATGTTTTGAGTTTCGACTGTGAAGCTAGGGCTTGCCTTCAATGGCTTGCCCGCAGGGAAAGAGAAAGTAAAGTAAGAAGAGGGAGGGGGAGGAGGGTGAAAGGTGTGGGGAGGGGGGTGGGAAGGAGTGCTCTTATTATTGACTGTCTAGCTGGCCAGTGACTGTCACCCTTCCCTGAGGTCCCTTACAATCCCAGTGCTCTGGGGGAGGGATGGAAAAACTGAATAAAAGCCAGCATTTTTTGAACTCCCCTGCTTTCTACTTACTGAGCTGTGTGTTCTAGCAGCACACTGTCATGTGACTATGACAGTGCAGCACTGATTTTCTAAAGGATTCCCTGCTTGCTACCCTAGCAAGAGGGATTTCAGAATACCTTTTTCTTCTAGGTGCTTTTATTTTATTATTATATTCATTGATTAATTCTTTTGAATTTTATACTTATATTGGACAGGATTACTATAGAATTTAATTTATATAGAAAGGGAAATACATTTCTATTTTACTTCTATACAGTTAAAGCTTTGCAGCATACCATACATCATACATTATAGCATTTATATAGGAAGAAAGATATATTTGTTCCTTATACGTTCATTCTTTATACCACACATACGTTATTGAATTTATATAGGGAGAAAGATATATTTCTATCAGTTTCATACATTTCTTCACTACACCACACCTACATTTTTGAATTTACATACACAGACAGATATATTTCTATGGGCCTAATCTCATTCCTGCTGAGAGCCACGAGGGCAGGCATGATGGCACCAGCACCACCAGCAAGCTAATTTCAAAATGCAGGAAGCTGGCAGGCTACTTCCACCGGAGCATCAAGAGGGGCAAGATGCTGCAGGATAAACAGAAAGAGCTGAACATCCCACAGCACAAAATCATGCAGGATGTGGAGACTTGGTGGAACTCCACTTACCTCATGCTGAAGAGGCTGGTGGAGCAACAGAAGTCCATCCATGAGATGGCCTTGCTCAGGGAGATCGGAATCAGCGGCCCTCTGAACAGAGCTGAGTGGAGTACCATCTCCCAGATCGTGGTGGTCCTCAAGCCGTTCCTTGAGGGCACAGAGAGCCTCAGTGCTGCTGATGCCCTCTTTAGCCACGTGATTCCCATATTGAGGGAACATCAGAGCCAAATGGAGAGTTTCCAGGGGATCAATGTTCCTGGTTGGGGCAAGCCACTGTCACCAGACATGCAGGCACTGGTGAGGCAGCTGAAGGAGGGCATCAGGAAACATCTTGATCCCTTGTGGTCCAGTACATTCCATGTGCTGGCCATCATGTGTGACCCAAGGGTGAAGGGCACCATATGCAGCAGCCAAATGCTGAATCAGTGGATGGAAGTGCTGGTAAAGAAAGTCAGGGAGGCAGAATGGCAGAGGTGGGGGGATGTGGAACAGGGGGATCCACTGTCTCATGCTATGTCCACCACAGATGCTGCCAATATGGGCTAAGGGCATGGTTTCTATGGTGGGGTCCAGAGCCGCCAGACCCCAGCATCAGGCAGGTAGCCCTCACACCACATAGATGGCTGTCTATTTTGCTGAGGACATTGAGAACTCCCTTCTTGTCAGTACAGAGGCAGAAAAGGATCTTGGAGTCATCACTGATGCCAAGATGAACATGGGTCGCCAGTGTGGGGATGCAGTCAGGAAGGCCAACCATACCTTGTCATGCATCCACAGATGCATCTCAAGCAGGTACAAAGAGGTGATACTCCCCCTCTATGCGGCACTGGTTAGGCCACAGCTGGAGTACTGCATCCAGTTCTGGGCACCGCACTTCAAGAGGGATGTGGACAACATGGAGAGGGTCCAGAGGAGGGCCACTCCCATGATCAGGGGGCAGCAGGGCAGGCCCTATGAGGAGAGGCTATGGGATCTGAACCTGTTCAGCCTCCAAAAGAGAAGGCTGGGGGGGATCTAGTGACCTGTTACAAACTAGTCAGAGGGGACCAGCAGGCACTGGGGGAGTCCCTGTTCCCCTGAGCACTACCAGGAGTGACCAGGAATAATGGTCACAAGCTGGCAGAGGGTAGATTTAGGCTAGATATCAGGAGGCGCTACTTCACTGTCAGGGCTGCTAGGGTCTGGAACCAACTTCCAAGAGAAGTGGTGCTGGCTTCTACCTTGGGGGTCTTTAAGAGGAGGCTAGATGTACACCTTGCTGGGGTCATTTGACCCCAGTACTCTTTCCTTGGCAGGGGGTCAGACTAGATGATCTACTCAGGTCCCTTCTGACCCTAGAAACTATGAAACTATGGAGCTGCTGCTGTGTGACCCCTTGACCTACTAGGCAAGCTGCAGCCAGGTGTGGCCAGATCTGGTCGCAGTTGCCCGGGAACACCTGTCCTGTCCACCGACCAGTGTTTAGAGTGAGAGGATGTTCAGCATTGCTGGGGATGTAGTGACACCCCACCGCACCTGCTTGGATGCTGGTGTAATGGAGAAGCTGGTGTTCCAGAAGATGAACCTCCCACTACTGGGGTTTCCCAAGCTCCAGACACAGATGGACTGAATGCTACCCTCCTCACTTTGTCCACACCTATTTTCTTTTTTCCTTTTTTTAAAAACCAGATAATGCCCTGCTCTCAGCTGGAGGGATCACTCACTACATCACCAGCCAGCAGGGGATGAACATGTCCCCTGCCAGGGCAAATTTGGAGGTATGGCCTGGGGCTATGGGGAAGGAGGAGGCCCCAGGTCCTGGGCATGACCACTAAAACTGCACCCTGCCGGGGTAGGGAGGCCTGGTGGGACTGCTGGCGACATGGCAGCCGTGTAAATGCCAGGACCAACAATCCCTTGGTGAAAGGTGGGTAGGAGGCACCATAACGCAATCACGCATACAGTCCTAGCTGGGGAAAGCCCAGACCTGTCACGTCTATGACAGGCCTGACACTTCTCAGTTGCAGTGCAGTTGTGAGGCTCCCAGTAAGCTCAGCTTAGCTGCCCAGAATGCCAGCTTTTGCATTGAAAAACTCTTTGTCAGGCTGAGGAAGTAACCTGCAGTTCGTTTATCTCCTGGTCCTGCATGGAAGGGATAGTAAAGAAGTCAGAGGCTGGCCTTGCAAGCAATGCAGGTAAGAAAGACAGTCAGTGAAAATGGAAATGGAGGTGTCAGGGGATGAGGGACAAGCTGGGTGGGGTGGAGGGGGAAAGAGGGATGTAGCAGCACAGGCAAAAGTGCAGAGGTACCTGGGAAGTCAGATGTCTGGCAGGTTGCAGTGTGTCAGAAAATCCAGTGTACTGAAGATAGTTGGCAGGTTTTGTGTTTTGAGCTGTAGGAAGTTGGCTTCAGTTCTGGTAATGAGGTTAGGTGCTTGTTTGAATGTACAAACCACTTTTCAGAGCTGGGCCTATGAACTGCACATCAACAGCCTCCTAGGTAGTAGGTAAAGAAACTCATGGACTCAATTACACAGTGGAATTCTAGCACAGTGCAACCTGCTGGACATCTGACTCCTCAGGTACCTCTCCACTTTTACCTGCACTGCTACATCCCCCTTCCCCTCCCCCACCCAACCCAGTCTTTCCCTCACCCCCTGATGCCTCCATTTCCATTTTCACTGATTAGGTTTCTTGCCTGCATTGCATGCCAGGCCAGCCTCTGGCATCTTTACTATTCCTTCCATCCAGGACGAGGAGACACCAACTGCAGGTAGTTCCTCAGTTCTGACAAAGGGTTTTTCAACCTGAAAGCTTCCTAAGATATATTTCTCTAACTATTCCAGTTTTTTTCATAACAAACATATAAACATAACAACACAAGATAAGCCATCACCATGAGTAACATATATCCAGCACAACATCTTTACTTCTTGCTGTCAGTTCCTTTATAACAAGAAAGGTTCTGTGACAGGTCTGTTTGGCTACCTTTGATGCTGCTGGTACTGACTGCTGAGCCACTTACATTATTTTCACCGGCTGTCATTCACAGTGGTGGACTGGACCAAAGCTGTAGGGGAGGAGGAAGCCTCACTGGGGCACACTTCCATGTTGCAAAGGCCCTACCGCCAGGACGGGCGCACCTGAACACACACACACAGTGTTGCAGCAGGGCCTGGCAGGCCTGCAGTAATTTTTTTCACCCCCTCCCCCTGTTTCCTAAAACAGACACAGCTGGTAGTCTTCATGGCCACAGCAGGGCCTGGCAGCCAGGCCTGCAGTAATTTCCACCCCTCTTTGCCCCAAGACAGACAAAGTTCCACAAGCACCCATGTCATGAGTTTTGCCTGTCAACAGCCAGAGGTGCAGGGCCCCAGAACCCAGAATCCCCCTGCACCTATCTACTTGAAACTTGGCAGACTTTGTGGCCTCAGCAGGGGTAGCAGGCCTGCAGTTTTGACCCTGCTGTGGCTTAACACATACAAGTAACAGGAGTTCTGTTTTCAAGACTTTGGGGTACAGTTTCCCCAAACCCCTGCACCTTGAAACTTGACAGTCTTCATGCCCTCAGAAGTGGCTACCATTCCTGCAAGTTTCACCAAAATCAGGCTAGAAATGACAAAAGTTATTGTCTGTTTTGACCTTCCCCATTATATCCTATGGGTGAAACAGAGAAACAGGCTCGAACTGGCAAAAATGTTTCAACGGAATGGAATGGAACAGATAGGGCCGTAGAAATCTCTGATAAGCCAACCACAGTGAAAAGGTAATCACTAGTCCTCCCTATTAATGTCTGCTCTCTAATAACTATGAGTAGAAAGGTTCTTTGCGAAGCAAAAATAAAAGCAATAATAAATGGTAATTCCCACTTGGCACTAAGAGCATAAATACACCATCTGATATAGTCCACATGTATCCCAGTTCTATGGCTTAACTTCTAATGGTTACCCAGATAATAGCAAAGAAATAGTCTGGTTATTCATACAGTAGAAACCTGAATATATTAAAGCGTGTGTTCTATTTTTAACCTCAGCAGGACCAGGATTTCATTTCATATGTAGAGTCTTTCTTCAGAATCTGTCTGCCCTTATATCTCTCTGCTTCAAAAAGCCCCATTTCAATAGCTCATATATTTTAGTGCACAAACTTGATCTAATATCAGAGTGATTCAGCAAAAATGGTTCTTGTTTCAATTTGGATTCTCTTGAGAGGATGTTTCACAGGGGAAAATTATTTCACACTTGTGTTTCATGCTAAATAAACAGACAAACACCCCGCCCCAACCCTCAACAAATAAAAAAAAAATCTCTCTAGACTCTTCTACAGTAAATAAAATAGAACAAATAAACAGAAACATCATGCAGAACACACATTGCAATCTCAAACTCCATATGGCTTTTTAAACTCTGCAATGAACAAAAGCATCAAAAAGTACAGTTTTATTTCTAATAATGAGTGGAAGAGGAAAACTGTATTAAAGTTCTGATTTAGTAGGGAAGGTGTAGTGAAAAAACAGACTGGAAACTTTTCAAATTGAAAAACTAGCAGTCAATCCTCAGCATCAAAAACAAATTTTGCTGATGGGTGAATTTCTTTAGAAATAAAAATTTTGCTGAACTAGCTAATATTTTCTTCATATATACTCTCCTGGGAAACTGCAGAACTGTAACTGAAGTTTCTGTGAATAAAGACTGCAGATTTAAAACCTATACAATTAATTTCCAGGTGCAAATAGTTATGCTGAATTTTTTAAAATATGTCCTTTATTATTTCTCATTAGGAATTGTTACTTCCATACTTGTATGTAACTTTTATCTTAATAATTTTTCTCTTTCTCTTCTCTTTCCAGTATAACAGGAGGGCAATCCCTTGATATGAGAATGACAGTCTTCCAGTAAATAGGAAAGTTATTGGTAAGTCTGTAGTTGACTGAAGAGGCTGATCCGAGATCTGTATATCTGATTGCAGATGTGGGAAGAGTTCTAGGAGGAAAGAATGATGTTGGGTGATGTTGGGACACATCTCTTTCCTTTTGTTTCTCTTGGCTATCTGCCTCCATAGTAAGGTGAGTTTGCTCAAAATGAACTGTGCCTCATTTTACATCATAGTGCCACTGGGGACAGTTCTGTGCTTGAGTCTTCCAGATATTGATGTTAATATTATACATCTTCAGATTGGCTTTCAAGGTGTCCTTGAATTTCTTCTTTTGTCTGCCACTAAGCTGATGACCATTGGTGAGCTGAGTGTTTTGGGAGCTGGTTGTCAGGCATCCTTATGACATAACAGCTACATCAACCCAAGTTAGCATGTCTGTTGTGGCATCTCAAAGCAGTTTGAGATGCTAGAGGAGGCACACAATGAACCTAAAAATGTTCCCTGCACTGCATATTTGCAGCACAGACACTAAGTTTGCTCCTGAGGAAGCAAAGGAATACACACTGGTAAAAATGGTTCATGGTGTGATTCTGCAGTGTGCCCCAAAGCAACTCGAGGTTGGGTCCTTCAGCAACATGCTCTAGCTCCCAGCCAGAGCATCTCTACACCTGCTGCATGCCCCTGCTGCTCTGGCATGCTGCCTCAGCATGCTGGAGGAAAGAGAAGCAGGGTATGGCTGGCAGCAGTGGTTCAGAGCTGTCTGGGACCCAGGCTTTGTCCCTGGCAGGGACATGGGGGTGGTGGGGACTATGTGAAGGTGGAGGGACTATGAACTGTGTGGGTGTGACGGGGACTGTGTGGGAGGGACTGTGTGGGAGGGATGAGTTCCCTGCCCACCTCTCTCACAGCTCACAGCCCCCACTGCCAGCACCAGCAGTGGGCCCTTGGGGCTCTCATGGCTTAATGCAGGCAGAGCTCCTCAGCCATGATGCCATCCAAGTCCCAGAGGTTTTACATGTAGCGCATGGAGCTGGCCCAATCCGGTGACACACGCCTTCAGGCAAAACCAGGCCAGCTTCAGCTGCCACCCAGGACTCCTGGCACTGCAGGCAGGAGCCCTGAACCATCACGCTGGTTTGGCTTTTGATTCCACATGCCTGCCACATGGAGGCAGGACCCGGCCCAGCCTGATGGTATGAGGGCCACATGGAGGCAGGAGAGGCCACCAGAGCCAGCTTGGGAGCCCCCCAACCCTCTAGAGCAGCCTGCACAGGGGAAGGCTGGCTTGGAAGGTAAGGGGTATGCCCAGCCCAGTTCCTGAACCCCAGTCAAGAGCTTCCCAGGAACAGCATAGGGTTTGCTGGGTCCTGGGTACAGGCACAGGAAGCAGAACAGCAAGGGCTGGCACTACTCGGAGCTACAAAGCAGTGGGTGGGACAGCTACAGCTGGATCTATGTTCTGATGCTGGGAAACAGCTGCTGTCAGGAGGGAGCCAGTGGGGGGGCAGGAAGGGCCTGTGGGTCAGGAGTGAGGGGCACAGGTGGGGGTGTGGGTTGGGAATGAGGGGCAAGGGTAGGGGCAGGGCATCAGCATATCAATGCTGTCCAGCACCACAAAGCAGCTGTGGGTCCAGCTGCAGCTGTCTCCACAACCTGGTGAATGAAGGGGGCAGAGGGACCTCTGGTTTTTTATGATAAAAAAACCCCAAAAGCAAATGCCAAAATGTGAGATATTTAGAATTTATTTTATTATTGTGATAAAGGCACTGGTAGGCTTCCAAATTGCTTTAAAATCATAAATATATCAAAAAAACATTTCCCTGATCTCTCTTTCTACATAGTGGCATTTCATTTTAATCATGACATGGGTGACACTATGTGTGTTAAGGCGCAGCAGGATGAAAGCTGCAGGGATGGTAGCCCCTGCTGAGGCCATGAAGCCTGCCAGCTGTCAAGAAGATAGATGCAGGGGTTCTGGGGCCCTGCACCTCTAGCCGCTGACAGACAAAACCCATGACATGGGTGCTTGTGCAACTAACTGTCTCTGTCTTGGGGCAGTTGATTGTCTGTATTGATTCTCTCCTCTCCTTAGTCTGTGGTTTTGTAGGTGTTAATTGTTGCTAATTAACTGGTTACATTAGTTAGCAACTGTGTATTGAGCTAGTCCCTGAGTAAATCATGACTGACTGGTAACTGGTAACAGGGTAGCTTAGCAGCCAGGCCTGCAATAGTTCCCCACCCCAAGATAGAAACAGTTGCACAAGCACCCATGTCTCAAAAGATCTGGCATCACTCCTCCTGCATATTAGTGGTTATTTTGCATTTCTTTCTTTATTTTAGTGTTTCTTCGTGCGTTGAGCCCCATAGGCGGGGCTTCCCAGTCCCACTTCTCACTATCCCCGGGACAGGGTGCTTGAGTTATTAATGGAGTCTGCTCTAACGCACTGAAATTACAGTGCATAGGATCAGCCTCCACACTTGTGTATAGGCACCCTTAGATTCCAAATGGGAAATTCCAGCTATCGGAACAAAATTCTGTCCTTTTATTTTCAAAGAGCTCCATATGTTTTCAATAAGGACTTGGCAGTTGAGAATTTGCCTCATATGAAAAAAAAGGCATACAGATAATCTAGAACATGATGTTTGGCTCATCTGAGGAAGATCACCAGAGCAGGTCAATGTTTTCTTTCACTTGATGCCAAAATTTTTCATCCATGTATCAAGAAGGAAAAATCACTGTTACTGAGTCAAATAAGGAGCAATGCTTGATTCTACAAGAGCTTATCTGCTATTGGATAGATGCAGTACAACAGCAGATGTGATCAACTAGCAGCAGGCTCAGCCTCAAACATTAGTAAGGGGCTGTCTTGGATTCTTTGTGGTCTAATGCACTCTTTCACCTATCCAGTGTGCAAGGATAAGTGAAATATGCTTTATCCCAAACAGGCAGCATATGGGTTTCTGTGAGCACACATCCTCTAGGAAATCATTTTGTCATTAAAGTGATAAAAAGACCCCTCCATGTGTGTTTATAAATATGATTTTTCCCACTGCTACCTACCAATGTGTTGGTGGCAGATTATTGCACGCTCAAGTGAGGAGCATATGTGGAGTGCTTTCAGCTTAGTTTTGAATTTCCCAGGCTTTCAAAATGTCCTAGTTGACCAGCAGAGTGGGCAAGTCACTATTGACTACCAAGATCTGTCAAAATTATGAAGTGGTTTCATAAAAGAGGGCAGCAGATATTCAGACTATTCACCATAGAGTAGACTGGGATTCCTCAAGCCCTGGTCTGCTGGCCAAAACTGACCCGAGAGCCATGACATCTAGCCCACAGGGATTCCCAGGGATCTGGACATGTGGCAGCAGGGGCGTGGTAGCAATACTTGCTACTCCTCTGCTGCCAAATTTGTGCACCCTTGGGGAGCCTTGTGGGTCAGATAACACATTGGGTTTGCATGCAGAGGTGGTGCAGGGCCTGATCCAGGGACGCAGGAGCCAACCCCAGGATGTATTGTGTTTTCTGGGAGATGGTGTGAAGCATTTAGATGTGGCTCAGAGCCCCAGGTGCTGTGTGGGGAGCTGTGCCATGAGCCCTCATCCTCCACCTGCTCTCCCAGCCCCATCAATGGCTGCCCCTGTTACACAGGGACTTCTTTAAGTACCTAATTAAATAAGATCACTCAATGGGCTGTACCTTATATTGTCCACTTACATAAAGGCAGATGTTTCTTGGCCCTGAGGCAATTAACTGGTAAACCAGGGTATATCTATCACTACCCAATTTACCAGGCAATTAGATGAAGCTGGGTTAACTACCACACACACTCAATTAGCACTGAAACAAATAACATGGTTTATTAATAACAAGAGCAATTAACGACATTTAACAAGTAATATTAACCAGAACTAATCAACAAACATTAATCAATTAATTATAACAGGGAGGAAGAGGTGGGATATATTAGAGGGCAAGAGTAATTTTTTTTATCTCTGCCACCGTCTGATCAGTCACCAGCCAGCTGTCCTCCAGTACAGGTCAGCGGTGGCTTACCTCCCACCTTGCTGCCTTTTTAACAAGGGTGCTTAACTGATAAAAAGACAGAAAAAGGAGGGAAGGGATTGAGGTGATACATACTAGTAAAGTAAAAGGGCGGCTCCTTGTCAAAAACACATACACCCAGGGAGGAAAAGTCTGGGGAGCCAACTGTATTTACTTTGGTACAGAAGCAGAGCCAGAGAGGAGCAACCACAAGGAGACCTTTAAGCCTCTAGAGTATACACAGCACAGCCTCCATGGAGTGCCTATGCCAGGGTGGGCAAAATGCAGCCCAGGGACTGGATGCAAACTGCCAGGCCATTCTATCCAGCCTGTGGGGCCTCTAAAAAATGTAGAAAATTAATATTAATCTGCCCTGGGCCGCCTGTCATGTGGCCCTTGATGGCTTGCCGAAACTCAGTAAGTGGCTCTCTGCCCTAAATAATTGCCCGCCTCTGGCCTATCTTCTTCTTCAGTCAGTCTCTCCCTATGCTCTCACACCCTAGTCAATCTCCAACACAGGCCTCAATCAATCACACTCCCTTGACCACACTACACACATATGTGCCCTCAGCCACACAGACCCAAAACTTCAGCCACACATACACTCATAGCAGCCATCAGGGCCTCTGCCGGCTTGTGCCAGAGGCCCCTCATGCAGTGCAGGGCAGTGGGAGGCTGTGGGGATGGCCCCCTGCCTGGCAGCAGCTGATAAGTGCAGGATTTTTTTTTTTTTTTTTTAATGAGCCGGGGCTGGGAGAGAGGACGGGGGGTGGGGTCGAATCGAATCACTGTCCCTAGAACCAGCCAAATCTGAATCCAAACCAAATACTAACCTAATACCTACTACTGTACAAAGCCTCTGCGCTGACATCCAAAATTTATTAGTACAGAACTAGAAAGGTTCCAATGGAGTGATGTACATTGCCAAGTCGAAGCAACATTATTTAGACAGTACAGATGCCCCTTCTGTAAAGACCCTATTTCCTCTTATTTTGGATTACCAGCAATCCCTATAAGAATTTGGGCCTATTTAGCAGCTGTGTGAGGTGCACTTAGGAACAATATCAGATCAGTCTCCTTCAGGCTAGAATCATGCAACATTTCCCATCCTACAGCTGTAAAATTCTTAAAGGACCTCCTGGTGTCTGGAAGCCCTTTCCTTCCTGGGATCTTATTATAGTTAAAGGGTCCTTCCCTCAGATCCTTAGTGGCATGTTCCTGAACCATCTGTCTATTAAAAGAGCTTCTCTATTAGTTACAGTTTGTGCAAGTTGCAAGTTTTCTGACACAACACAGGCTTGTTGGAAAATGCTTGTTCATCGAGTCTGAAATGTTTAGTTAGAAATATCATGGGTTTAGTGAATTTTTGTCCAATCCAAACCAGGTTCTGATGGCAAGCCTGTCTCAATTCCCAGTGAGTGGGGCCAGGGAATCTGGAAGCCATGATTTCCAGTCTTTGGAGAGTTCCCCCTGGTAAGTAAGCATCAGATATATATGACCCTTGAAGGTTCCAATTCCTTGGCTGTTAATCAGTCTGCCTGCTATGCAGTCAATCAAAGATCTACAGCATCCAGGGCCCCTAGCCTAGAAGCAATCTGCCTGGTGGAATTCATGAGTCATGGTTCTGAGGCAAACCCATTAGGCAGATTGCCTTAGGTTCAGGACCTTACTATTACAAGCTCCGTAGCTCCAGGACAGATAGCTATGTTAGATTTTCCAGGCTTTGCCCAGGACCTGGGATTCTGAAAGCTCTGGGCACCCGGGCTCCAATTGGAGCTTGGCTGACAGCTCCACAGCAGGGAGTATGAAAGCATTTAGAACTCCCTTTGGAGTTTCATTTGGGGTAAATAACTATCATTTCCAGCATCAGAGCCAGCTGAAGGAACTAGCTTGGGTTATCTCTGCGTAGCACTGCACTGGGCCATTTGGATATATCCTGAAGTGCTTGAGGTGAACACTTCTTAGTGAACCACAGCACCCATAAGGTAGATAACTTATTATTTGTATGAGCAACTTTAGTACACTGAGTGTGTGTCTACATGTGCAATTAATGCACAGTAAGGTTACTGTGTGGTAAAATAAGGTTCAATAATATGTTGCCAGGGCGTATCTACACGTGAACCCTGTTGGGTGCAGATTTGTGCCCAACAGGAGCAGCCCAGTCCAGGCCTGCACCTGCCCTGCTTATCTCCCCTGCAGCAGCTAGGGGGAGCTCTAGACTCTACCAAGTGCCAGCCTGGGGCTGGCAGGAGGGCACAAGAGCCAGTTTTGATGTGCATGGGGTCAGAAGAGCTATGCCAGCTGCAGGTGCAGCTTTCTCTCAGCCCCATGCAAATGGGAATGGTCCTGATGTGCATGGAGCTGGAAGAGCTGTGCTAGTTGCAGGGGCAACTGTCTCCTGGCCCTGTGCAGCCAGCCTACCTCTCCCTGTCCTGTGCACTTTGGGACCAGGAGAGAGCTGCCTCTGCAGCTGGCACAGCTCTCCAGGCACCGTGCATGTTGGGACAGGTCCTAAAGTGCATGGGCCTGGGAGACAGCTGCCTCTGCAGCTAGCATAGCTACCCCCACATCAGAGATTAGCCAGGCAGCAGTGGCCCCTTGCTGCCTGGGCTATCAGCATCTCCACATGTGCTACTGTGCATAACCTAATATGCCATATATCTAGTACCTGTATGTGCTACAAATGGAACATTTTACTAATTTAATGCACAATAAGTCCAGCACACTTGTAAATGGTGATGCTTTGCTTTGCAGTAGTCTAATGTGCCCAGAGGCATGTCAAACTGCAATTCAACACCAAACAGATGTAGCTAATTTGCTTTTTATTGAATTTGAATTTGACATAGAAGCTGTACATTTTTTTTCAAATGTATATGGGAACAGATTTTTGGTGAGTTCATATTTCCATTGCAAAATATAATCTTAATGCAGTTATCTCATACATTCTTATTACAGTGCTGTGTACTCTAATCCTGGTTTAGCAAAGCTCTTAAGTATATGCTTAACTTCAAGGCATCTTGAATAGTTCCAGTTTCTGGATACTCTATGGAAGGAAAAAAATGAATTCTAATAACTACATGTCTTGTGCTGTTTTTGGTTTCCTAATATTTGTGTTAGAAATACAAATGGCAAATGCTACCAAAATGGTTTATTAAAATTACCTAATAAATTTATTTATTGATGTTGCCATAAATACAATAGAAAAGCCCTTCACTGAAAGGTGTCCCTAGCTATTTATGCCACCGGAAGCCCAGAAGCAACTTGCAGAGCATGTCAACCTTGTAAACATCTTGAAAAAAGGTGGACAAACATTCTTGATAATGGAGACAAAGCCTCAGTGTTCTTCCTTAGCCAATATTGCTACTTTGTTTGGATGAAGCCACAGTCAACTGTTGTCTTTTATGTAAGCCATTAATTTCACACTCATACAAGTCTGTCCAGGTCAAGATGGAGATTCACACAGGCCAGTGTAAAGAAAGTACCTATGTCAGTCTGTTCTGTAGGTAAATCCTCCCCTGTTATTTGTTGCCTCCTTATGTCAGTGAAAAGAATCTCACTAACTTCAAATGAATGAAATAAAAAAATATATTAGTTGTGAGGGCTGGCAGTCTTGCCCTTTAAACTAGCACTGGCTTTATCTTAATAAGAAGTGGAAGAAAAAACATTAAATTGCTTTAGTGATAAGTTTGTGCCTTTATACGTCTTTAAAATGGTGTTATGGAATGGTAATCCATGATAATGGTCCTTTTTTCCATTTTAAAATAAATGATAAAAAAACCCTCAGATTATTATAAGCCTTGTAAAACCTTTTGTGTGTACAGAGATTTGTATCTGACATGTTTCCATTAAGCAGAATATCTAAATATGATTTGAACACGTTTCTACAGGAAAACTGTTATGATATTCAATGAGTAGGTGTAACAAGCTGTGGGAACCAAGAAATTAAGAAAAATATTACAAGGCTGTCAAGAGTAGGCGTAGACATTTTGTACCTGCTAAACTAAAATGGTGGGCCTAACATTTAAAAGAATATACCAGTGCAGTAGTCAAGCAGGAAAGTAATTCAGATAATGATCTTTTCTCTGCTGTTCAGCCAGGCCTAATTCTGGTTTCTCACTGGCTGCTTCGAATGCTCCAGTACTGCTAACACAAAGCAGCCAGAAGGTTGGTTTTACTAATTACTTGGGACTTTGCTTTTCACATAGAGCCAGCATGGCAGTTGTGTACCACAAACCCTCAAGTCACTCCTCATGGAGTCATAATCTGGGGAAGAGGGCATGGCTAGATTGTTTGCTCTTAATTATTCCTGGATCCTGGAATTGCCTATTGGCATTACAATTAGGCTAGGGACAAGACTAGTTTACTGCTGACCCATGAATCTAGGGGCTATCACAGATGGTGCAAATTCAGCCCTCACTCAGAACTTGTGCCCCTCTCTCCACAGCAAGCCAATATAGTCAAAGTTAAGCAAAATTCACAATAAAAAACCCACTTTGCCCTGTAAAGACACATATACCAATAGAATTTAAAAACTTTAATTTCATATTTAAAGAAACAGAAGAGTGCTTGTGTTAGGTATCTTTGCTGATGTGTTTTATTTTTTTAATTGAAACATTTTTAGATTAAATGAACAATAAAACTTGGACCTATAGAAAAACTAAGGACTTTAAATAGAAAGAAGTAGGTATAGGTAAATAAAAGATTAAACTTTGCAATATTTTAAGATAAACAGTGTTTCACAATTTCAGTTTTTACTGAAACTGACCAACAAATTCCCTGATTTTTTTATCGAAGTTATTTGGTATTTACTGATTTACACCCATTTTTCAGTTCACTCAATTTTACTGGGTACAGTAAAATCCCTGTTAACCAGCACAAGTGTAGAATAGCTGAGGTGCCGGTAAGCTAAAAGTGTCAGTTACCCAAGGTCCAGGTTTCCAGCTGGACATGGTGGGGAAGGGGTGTGGTAGCTGCCACATGTGGAAAGGGAGGTGGTAGCCGCAAAAGGGGTGGAGGAGGTTGGCTGGAACTGCTGCTTGGGAGCTGCTGGGGCTCTCGGGTGTGAACCCAGGCCTGGCAGCTCCAGCTACGGCCCTGCCCCAGGTGCTGGGAGCTACAAGCCCTGCCAGGAGGGGAGGCAGGAGAGCCTGGCCCTGCACCCTGCAACGGATGCTGCACCCAGCCATTCTGCATGGGCCCGCAAGGCTGGAGCCACTTTCCGGGGTCATGGGGCTCCCGCCTCTGACCATGGGTGGGGCAGGAGGTGCCAGTGCTTGTGCCAAGGTCTGGATTGGGTCTCCCCCACTCTGCGTCCAGCTGCGCAACTCTCCCCCCAGCCCCTGGGCTGCGCCGTGCCGTGCTGCAGGCAGGTGGTGTTGGTTGCTTCCAGGGCTGCTGCAGCAGAGGCTGGGGTGAGTGGGGACAAGCTGCACAGCATCCCTCAGGACTCCATTTGTTCCCACTCACCTCAGCCCCTGCTGTAGTGGCCCCATGAACAGCCATCGTCAGCTGCGGAGGGAACTGTAAATGAATGGGTGCAGGGCGCAGGGTGGGGGTCTGTGGCTCTTGCTGTTCTGTGCACCCTAGGAGAGCTGCACCGGGCTCTTCCCGCGTGCTGGATGAGATCTGCACGCTGGTTGACAGCAGGCTGCCGCCCGCCCTGAGCACCAGGAAGAGCCTGGTGCCACTGCCGTCCCCAACCTAGAGGCAACCTGCTCTTGTCCTGCATGCAGATCTGGGGGAAAGCACCCCCACCCTAGGAATAGCCCGGTGCAGCCCCACAGCCTGCAGCCCTCCTGGGGTACACATAGCAGCAAGAGCCACCCCGCCCTGCCCTACATCTTCTGACAGTTCCCTCTGCTTTTCTCTGTGCTGCAGCCCCAGGAGCGGCAGATAGGCTGCATGCACCCCCCACCCCTTCCCTAGTCCCAGCCTTACTCTCTCCCTTCCTCACTGACACGGGAACATATTCTTTTCCCCATTTTTTTTCTTTTCTTCCTTTTATCCCAATTTCAACCCAGTTTTTATGTTTGGAAAATAAACCCTGAAAAATTCCCAATTTGTTTTTGAAAATAAAAACTGAAAAAGTGGAACACTAAAGAAAAATCTTGATGTATGAGCTACTTAAAATGTATTTGACTTAAGAAGAATAAATATACACATCAATTAGGACCCAGTTATACTGTGATCACAGACACTCCCCACCTCCCCTCATTGATTTCTTCTGGTTTTCAATTCAAGTCAATATCAGTTAAATGTGTAAAGGCTGGAGGCATAGTCCCATTTATTCTATGAAAAGAACCACATTTTGGGGCTCATTAAAGCTAGGGTTTGCCAAACAGGATTTGTGCTATAAAATCCAATTAGCAATGTAAAATTCTTGGAAGGCTGCCTGGGATTCCCAGGGGTTGTCTATACTGCAGGAAAATATGTTTCAGGGATACTGAATGCATGGAATGGTTTGTGATACCATAACTTGTACTTGCAATGATTTATCATATCCATGTAGTAGCATTATTTCTGGCATAACCATTTTAGTGCCCTCTTGAGCCATCTATCCATCTAAATTCAGCAATGTTTCTGGGAGCAAGAGGTTCTGAGAATTTTTAATATGGGGAAACCCTGCACTGAAGGGAATGGATTAGAAGAGCTTCCTGAATGACTTGTGGAGGAGCTCTAGGCTGAAGGTGCAAGATGTAGGGTACATAAGTTGCTGGTTCTGATGGTTTGAACCATTTGAATTGGTTAGAACTAGTATCAACTGCTTCTGACTGGTTTGAACCTGTTCTTAAAGTTTCCAAATGGTTTCAACCAGTTCAGAGAGATTTTGACCAGCTTGAACTAGTTCTGACCGGTTTGAACAGTTTTGAATTGGTTAGAACTGGTTTGATTGGTTCTGACCAGTCTGAACCTGTTTAGTGGCAATGCATAGTGGTGCACAGGGATGCACTTGCATCCCCTGTAAGTGCTGGTGCAATTCCTGTCAGCCCGTGTTCCCAGGCGGCGGGGGGAGGTAAGAGTGCCAGTGCCCCCCTGAGAGTGCCGGCTGAGGAATGCAGGCACCAGAAGTGGTCTCCCCACGGCCAGTCGTGCTCACCTGGAAGTGTCAGTGGCACGCTGCTGCCACTTGTGGGTCAGAGGAATTGGCCCCAGGGAGACTCTCCCAATCTGTGGGATTAGATGTGGGGGGACCCTCCCCTCCCCAGTTGGCAGGATCAGCTGTGGGGGGACCTCCCCCTGGTTGCTGACTGTCCACTGAGAGAACAAGTGCCCCCCCAAACCCAGGAGGCACCAGTCACCCATGAACCTGGTTTGAAAGGTTCTGCCAGTTCCTGTTCCAACTGGTTCCAGCTGGCTTGAACCCGTTTCGGGTGACTTTGACCAATTCCAACTGGTTCTGACCAGCTTGAACAGGTCCCAAGTGGTTTGAACTGGTTTTGGGTGGTTTGATCTGGTTCTGACCTATTCCGGCCAGTTTAAACCGGTTCCCACTCTTTTGAACTGGTATTGACCAGTTCCACCTGGTTTGAACTGGTTCTGACCAGTTTGAGCCGGTTCCTACCAGTCGTAATGGCTTTGAACCAGTCTGATGGTTTGAACTGGGCCCTACACTGCAGAAAGGATGTGGACAAATTGGAGTCCAGCTGAGGGCAATGAAAATGGCTCAGGGGCTGGGGGATTTGGGTTTATTTAATTTGGAGGAGTAGGGACAGAAGAGACTTAATAGCAGCCTTCAAACTCCCTGCAGAGTGGTTCCAAAGAGGATGGAGCTGGACTGCTCTGTGGTGGCAGATGACACAACAAGGAGCAACGGTCTCAAGTTGCAGCAAGGGAGGGTTAGGTTTGTCACCAGAGTTGTGAAGCCCTGCAACAGGTTACACGGGATCCGAGACACGGTGGAGTCTCCATCTTTGGAGGTTTTTAAGAGCAGACTGGACAAAGCCTCGAGTGGGACGATAATCCCTCTGGTCTGGTCCAGCCTTCCTGTCTCCGATCCGATGCCGCAAAGCACCAGCCGCTCCGCGATGCTGCACAGTCGCTTCCTCAAGGTATTCACTCCCACCGCCAGGCTCCTGGGTGCGACCCGCCCGTGGGATCTGGAAAGGAAACAACCACTTTCCCCTCGGCGCTTGAGGCTCCCAGGCCTTGCGGCTTTGCATCAAGGGGAGGCGCTGCGCGGGGCCGGGTCTTCGGTCAGCTAGAGTCTGGCTGGCCTCAGGCAGCGAGCTCCGCGTGAGGCTGGGCCTGCGCTGCCGGCGCCTGCCCCCAGCAGGGCCGGGGCGGGGCTGGGGCGCCGTTTGGCAGGGCACGCCGGGAGTTTCGAAGGCTGCGGCGGGGCCGCGCGGCCTGGGCCTGCCCCGAGCGGGAGAAGCCGGCAAGAAGCGCTTTGCCCTCCCGCGGCGGGTGGATCTGGCCTGGGACCCCCACCCAGCATAGCAGGGCACTGCAGAGGCGCGGGGTGCAGAAGCCCTCCCACCGTCCCGCGCGCAGCCAATGGCGTCACGCGACAGGATTTAAATGCAGCTGGGAAGGGGCGGGGCAGTTGCCCAGCAACCGAAGGCGTCGGGGGCGGGGCAAGCTGGGCCATTCGGGCCGTTGCCTGCGTTGCCGCAGGCGGGTAGCGCGCTCCGCTCCGCCCTGCCCCGGTTGTTGCTGCGGATGGAGGCGGTTTGCGTTGGTCGGTGCCGGGACCCGCCCCGTCCGAGCCAAGTCGCCTGCTGCCTCCAGCGCTCCCGTGGCCGGAGCGCTGGCGACGACTGGGCAGGAGCAGAGGCAGGCTGCTACGGCGATAGTTACCCAGCCAGCACCCTCCTACCTGCCGGTGTAGGGATGGCACCAGGCGCTGGGACTTACCTGTTTTTGCCTCCTGTGCCAGGATAAGTACAGAAAAGCGGCGACCATGAGCTATGCGAGGAAACGCGAGTTGCAAAGAAGAGAAGGGTGCAGAGCAGTGACTCAGCCTGGGGCACTTGAGATCCGCTGAAGGGTGTCGTGGGGTTAGCCCTCTTAGCAGAGTTAAGTGTGCAGACGTGATTTGCAAGATAAACTGGGAGCTTTCAGAGTTCATTGCAACAAAAGAGTTGCTCTATTGTCAAAAAATAGAGTGAAAATTAAGAGTTGACATTTTCTGAGGGTGCCTTGAGTCTAAAAAAAAGTGGGGGAGCAGGTTCTCAACATCAGACCCACAGAAATTTTGTCCTGTGAGGCTCCCCATGGCTCTGGAAATCCAGTGGTGAGAGAGCAGCAGCAATTAATACTGTCCCCCATCCTGCCAAATTCCCAAGCCTCAGGCAGCTGGTTTGGGGCTGAGCCATGCACCCTTTCCACCCTTGTATAGCCAGATTAGGGTCAGCTGCACTCCATATTTGGATTGGATCCTCAGGCAGGATCTGGCCAGTAGACAGCATGGGTGCAAAGAGCAAAACAGAGAATGGGACAGCTTATCCCCTTCTGTCCTTCACTGAAGTCTTGCTAATGGCAGGCAAATGAAATTGCCCTTGATGTCAGGCCTCAGACACACACACACATTCATACCACCCTCTTCTTACTAGGGCCTCTCACGCTCCATCCCTTCTCATAAGGTCTCCTTTACACATCAACAATTTGTACTGCCTTGCTTCCTCTTGGAGCGGGCCCCTTCAGCCATAGGCTTTAGCTAGCACACACCTTGGTTGGCAGACGTACCATCTTTTGGGCCTCTCCCACAGCCTTCACCAGGGTAGTGGCCAGCCAATTACCTGACCAGGGCCAAGCTTGCCCTGGCTCCTCCCATGGCAATTATACACACTCACACTGGGCTCCCAGCCCTCTGGTTTTCCACTCACTGGGTCTCCACATTTCTGTCCCCTCTCACTGGGGCCATGGGACTTCCCTCCCCAGTGGGGGCTCAGGTGGCCATAGCCATGCCTGGTCCCCTTGTACTCAGTGTTGTGGGGGCTAGAGGTTAAGGCACCCCAACCCACCTTTCACTAGAGTGATAACTGGCCTGGTATTTCCTGGGGGCTCCCACACCAATGGGAGCCCCACCAGGCCACCCACTCCTGGCAGTGTACACTTTTAGGTCATGCCCAGGACCAGGAGCCTCCAAACCATCTCCCTAAGCTCCTGCCCATACCTCCAAGATGCTTCATGTAGCCTTTCTGCCTGGCCTGCCAGTGGTGAACTGCTCTATATAGGTCTCCAGAGTTCTAAAATGGCCACCATAATCAAGCACCTGCTGGCTGTTTGGCTCAGCCCTTAAAGTGGCAGGTACCAGCAGTGCTCTGCCACAGTTGGGAGAGGCAGTTACTTCAACCTCTATTTTGGGAGGAATCAAACGCTTGCTAGCAGCTGTAGCTTCAGTCATATAAAGGTGCATATTAATTGTACCACAAAACCTCAAAAATATTCTGAGGCATAAGCAAGATCTGATGCAAATACATGTGCATCTGTGCAACACAGATATGTCTCTGTTTCAAAATCCAGAAGTACTCATAGCCCTATGTTTGGCTGTGGTCAAGCCACACCACTCAAACCTGATTTACAGCTGAGTCCCCAGCTCTCTGGCAATGTAAAGTTATGCAACTAATAACCCAAAGGGAAGGGGAAAACAAGGGTCTGTAGAAACCCTTACAGACAAAGAAAGAAGTAGCTTGGTTATGTTCACTTCTGTCAGCTGCTAACTGCTGACCCTAGTAGCCCTCTTGGTAATATTGGTATTGCAATAGCAGGTCCCTCTGGCCGTGTGCGATACTCTCTTGTTGTCTTAGCCTACACCCTAGTAAGAGTTACCTTCTCTTAATTCTCCATATTTATATGTATTGGCATTCTCCATACTTACATTAATTGACATTTTAATTTTCTGATATATACATGTAAGAAAGTATGCCCTATATTTCTGGACTCCCAAGGAAACATTATTGGCTGTTGCATTTCAGTGAACATGGCTAAAGGAACTTTTTATTTCATCCTTTTGGATGAAAAATCATCTGTTACCTTTAATGGTTGATCTTTAAACTATAATTGCTAGTTGACATTTGGCTTTCAGTTCACTTTAACTAGCATTAAATTTGCATCCAATTACAAATACAAAAGATGGCACTTTTTAAAACATTTTTCATTTTTAGGCGTTAATTGATTTCTATAAGAATATAGAGCAAAAGTTGAGTCAATTGATTTTTATACCTCTTTTTGTAAGATGACCAAAGAAGGAAAACTGAAATGTGTTTGTTTTCAAATCTTTTTAATCCCTTTTGCACGTGCAATGTTTCCGTAGTTCCCTACAGCCCCCAAACCAGCCATAGTTCCACCTGGTGCCCCACCCCCCAGTTGGGCAGTTCCTGCCCCAGCCCCACTCCTCCCTCACCATGGGGCGTTGATCTGCACCCCCCCCCGCTTCCCTCCCTCCTTCCCTTCTACCACAACAGACCAGCTGGAGGTAGCTCTTCAAGCTGCAGGGCTGTGTATTGGAAATCGGATCGGTATCGGCCCCTAAAATCTCACCCCTATCGTTTTCTAAAAGTGGTGACTGAGCACATACATGTTTCATGCCCTTCTGGTGATTCAGTGAGTCACTGTCAATAGCTCATTTTGGCTCAGCATCTAATTCTCTAGGTCTTTGTACTTTTCCATATTCTGCACTGTATATGAAAGATGCTAATTTTAAATACTTCAGTAGGCCAAACAACTCAACACAGGACTAGGGGTACCAAACACTTCCTATGATGTGGTAAACAGTGCCTGCTAAAAATACTTAATAACATTTCTGTGCTGTTAATCAGTTTTATGTTTGGTACCTTGTTTTTTTTAAACAATATTGTATGCATCTTGACACCTAGAAATGCAGCATTCAAGAAAAGATCAACTTTGAAATCTGCATGCGAGAAGGAATCTGTAAACTGCTTACAGTGAGCACTCAAAAAAATTAAATTTGGCAAGCAGTTAAAAACCTGATGGTTTGCAACGCTCGTATACTTGTCTACAGGACAGCGCTCAAGAAACAAAAAGAGCCAATCACACATGCAACTGAAGGATGGTTAGTAGAAGTTGGGAGTTTTCTATTACAAACGGAGACTCTTGATATTCGTCCATTCAAAAAGGTCTGTGGTGGGAATTTTTGCTGATCACGAGCATGTATATATTTTTTTATAATATAACTTATGTCTGTCGGCTTCTGTATTGGTATCAGCAGAATTAAACCACTGTAATTATAAATCTGTTTTGTTCACGTTTAATGTCATTATGGTTCAGTCTGCTTAACTGTTATAGGATTGGACAAATGTAACAGTAGTCACAAGTAACAACAGAATAACAAAGGATTCTGAGATATAGCTGTGCGTACCCTGACAGATTGTATGTTTGTGGTTTTATTGTTGTTTTTTTTCAAAAAGGTAAATTGGTACTGTTACATTACAATTTATCCTCAGATAATTAGATCCAAATAAAATCCCCAAACTTTATCACTGCATTAATGCTCCAGTCCAAATCTTCACTTTATAATTTCATTTAAAACTATCTTTTATTCTGTCAGAAATGAAATTTCAGATAATTTGGTTTTCAACTAGATGGTATTATGGATTTATGTATTAGCATTTAGCACATGAGTGTTGGTAGCCCCCATGGGAATGTTGTATTGATTACAGTGAATATGCCTAGAGTTGTCAGAGTGTATCTGGATGAACAACGCATGAAAAACCTTGTAAGAATACTTCTCACAAGTAAGGATACCCTTATTTTTTAGTTTTCAGTATTTTCCTCTAAATTTCCTTTAATGGTAGAAACACAGTGGTTAATTGGTACCCTCTGCTGGCCACTTTAGTCAACTACATCAAAGTAATCAAAGTATAGAACTCCATTAATGAGAAGAAAAATCAGCAACTCCTGAGGGAGCTAAAGCATAAAAAGCTTATTTGCATAATGTTTCTCTGCAGAGTGGAATAGAACTTGTATGCAGTATTGAGAAGAGTGGTACAGAGTTACTATTTCTCTCAGATTATTGTTTTAATGAAGTATTCTATAGCAGCTTGGTGCAGAAACTCTTCAAGTATGTGCTTAGCGCTAATGAATTGTATCTATAGCAACAAACTTCTGTTAACACTCCACGTATAGAAATGTTGCTGTTTTTTATTGGGGGGGGTGTGGTGGCGAGATGCCCCCACAGGCTCGTGAAAGGGAGAAGGTAGTCCCTGTGGGACCCAAACCCCACGAACAGTCCCCCCTGCAGGGGAAACTTACCTCCCCTGGGCAGCTGGAGCTGCAGCAGGAACTGCGGCCATGGCTGCACGAGCCGGCATTACACCAGCTGTTTAATCAGCTGTTTCCCAGGTGAGGAACAGCTGAGCTGATTGCAATGGCCATTCCGGCCACTGTGGGAAGATTTAAAAGCCCCACCGGTACCCAGGGGACGAAGCAGGTGGGGAGAAAGCAGGTAGAGAGGGAGCACACTGGCGGAGAGCACACCAGGCATGCTGAGACTCCCGCTATAGAGAGCAGCAGTGCAGCCAGTGCAATGCTGGCAGGCGAAGTGGGGGGGGGGGCAGTGGAGCCCCTTGTAGGAGATTGGGGGAAAGGATGCAACTTCACACCCCTCTTCTCCCCAGGGGTTTATTTCTTTTGAGAAAAATAAGAGAGAAGAGTCGTAACAGCAAAGAGCCCTACTCAGAGGCACTGGAGTAGGCACCAGCTTATGCACATATAGCTGGCCAGTCTCTAGGGAGGGAAGGCTACTTGTCGAGACAGAAGGGGCAGCCAGACAAGTACCAACAAAGCCCACCTGGATGTGGGACCCCGCTCGAGGCAAACTGTGGCCGAACCAGCAAGACAGGCACCATTGCTAGTGCCCATCCGGTTGGTGAGTGGATGGGGTGTAGGGGAGGCGGAGTCCTGTGGAACATCACACCTGAATTGTGAGTACTGCCGTATCCAGGCAGCCCCATGAAGAAGATCTCCACTGAACCCTCTCTTTATATAATAACATCAAGTCGTGGCAGGTGAGTTGAGGGGAGGAGCTCTACACCCAGCGGGTAGTACATCACTCAGGGAACCCCTCTTAAGGCACCTTACATCATCGTGGTGCATTGGCCCAGAATTTTTCGGCTTTAGCGGGACAGAGATCCCAACCCAGGCACCAGCAGAGATGCAGCCACCAGCAATAAATAGCCCACCGCAGTCAGTGGGGACACCAGCTAGGGACTTTAGTGATAGATCAGGCTCAAGCCATCTATCAAGGGAGGATGCCTGAGATTATGAGGCTGTCAAGGCAGCGATCCTCTATAGGCTGGAAATTTCCCCGGAAATTTACAGACAGGCATTTTGAGCACAGAAGCCAAAAGAAGCTAAGCAGTCCCTGGGCTTGTTGCAGTCTCTTCGGGATTCGCTTAACAAATGGTTACCGGCTGGCCGGTTCATCCGGGAGGGGGTGATGAACCAGATCTTATTAAAGCAGTTCCTCTGGGACCTGGAAGAAGACACCCAGAGGTGGGTACAGAGACACTGACCTCGGACCAGTGAGGAGGCCCTCCGCCTAGCTAAGGCCTTCGCAAACTCAGAAAATGAGAGAAGGTAAGGGTGAGGCACACGTGCCCCAAAGGAGAGCCCAGTGAGTGAAGGGGAAAGATGGATGGGTCCACGAAGAGGGGCATCGAGAAGTGTTGTGTGCTATCAGTGTGGACGAATGGGGTACATCTCTTGGGAATGCGGTCTGGTCCTGAGCAAGCTGGGCCACAGGCCAGCTGTATATATGCTGCCCCATGAGAAGGGCAAAGAGACAGAGAGGGGAGAGCCTATGGATTGTAGTTTTGGGCTCGTTGCACAGGAAGGAGGATGAAGCCACCCCGTGGTGACTGCCTGGATCGGGGATGAGGCAGTCAGAGCAGCCCTGGATACGGGGTGTTCCCAGTCCCTGCTCTGCACAGATCTGGCCCTGTGGACAGGGAGGAAAGAGGCCGGACCCATAACGACGACATGCATACTGGGCTGTGTGGAAGAAATCAAACTTCACGTTGTGGTTGAATCAGAACTGACAGAGCCAGCGTTTCTTTATTGAGGGCTATACTGTGATCACAGGGAGAATTCCACACAGCAGGGGAATCACTCACTTGTCTGTTCAAAGGAATCCTCCCCCTCCCTCAGTTTCTAAGCATTTTTATACTTAAGACAGATAAAGAGAAAAAAAATACGACCTTGAAGAAACTAAAACAAACTTACTTAATTGGACATCTGTGCCCAGAGTAATAATGCAGGAATTTTTTTTTTCTCTCAAAACGTATAACTGAAATAAGCAGTATTAGCACTTCTGGTCTCTGTCTGTTTTTTTCTAGTCAGACAGGCGAAAGCCTGACTAAATTCACTTTAACAGTGGTGAGATGCATTTTCCGAGTTGTTATCTGCCTTTTAGGGTGATGGAGTTCTGTGGCCAACTGCGAGTTGGACTGGCACCTGCCTTAGCCTGTGAAATGATCCTCGGAAGAGAATGGGGACCGTTCTACATAGTGCTTGAACAGATACGAGCTATGGAGAAAGAAAGAAAGTGGCTCTGAAGGGGAGAAAACTTAGCTGGTGAAAACCCACCTCACCAGAGAGAAGTGGCAGGCAGTATTAACCTGGAACAGGTGGTTAGCGCAGCACAGTTCTGTCAGGTCCAACAAGAAGACCCGGAACTCCAGCGGCTATGGACCGAAGACCCCGGGGAAGGAACATTGCAAAGTCATCCTGAGTTAATCGGGAGGTATTATATCGGGTCCAACAGGGTGAGGAGGATGCCTCAAAAGGGAGACAGTTAGTGGTCCCGTCCTCACTTCGCCACGCCATTTGGAGATTGGCTCCAGACTCCCCAGTGGGAGGCCATTTAGGACACACCAAGACCCCAGGCAAGGCTGGTCCAAGACTTCTTTTGGCCGTGTCTACAAGACATCGTGGAAGATGGGGGACCGCTTGCCCAGAGTACCAAAGGGCTCAGGAATGGAAGCCACGTAGGGCACTGTTGCACCCCATGCCATTCTCCAGAATTGCACTAGACATAGAGGGCCTCCTACCCAAGTTGCACAATGGTTATCAATATATATTGGTTTTAGTGGCTTATGCCACCCGGTTCCCGGAGGCAGTACCACTTAGGTCCATTACAGCAAAACAAGCAGCGGAAGAATTACTAAAATGGATAGCGCGGGTCGGCATACTGTGTGAAATACTCACTGACCAGGGGACGAATTTCATGTCTGGCATGATGAAAGCCCTGTGTAAAACCCTCAGCATCACCCAGTTGAGGACATCAGTGTACCATCCTCAGATGAACAGTCTAGTGGAACAATTAAATGGGACAATCAAGCAGTTGTTCAGGTGGTGCTCGCAGGAAGACCCCCAGAGGTGGGATACCATCTTAATGTCATTGCTGTTCACCTTGAGGGATACCCCCCAGGAATCGATGCAGTATTCCCCATTCTAGTTAGTATACGGCCACAACCCTCAGGGGCTGTTACAGGTCGTCAGAGAAGAATGGGAACGACCGGTAGGGTTCGGAATATCCACGGAAAGATACTGCCAAGAGTTGTAGGACTGGATCAATGAGGCCCAACAGGTTGCCAGCCAAAATTTGAGGGCTGCCCAAGAGCAACAAGAAGCCCACTATAATAAGAAGACAAGAACCCAGACCTTCCACCCAGGAGATATGGTTTTGGTGTCGCTCCTGGCGACCTCAAGCAAGCATCTCACAACGTGGCAAGGCCTGTTTAAAGTAGTTCATCAAGTGGGGCCAGTGGATTATGAATTGCTCAAGCCGGGCCACTGCCAGGAACACCAAATTTATCATGTGAACCTCCTTAAGGAGTGGAAAACTCCACAGGGCTGGCTGGTGCAAGAAGAGGAGGTGGGGAAAGACCTGGGACTGTTCTGTCCTGTGTTGAGTGAATTCACAGGGGAAGAAAAAAAAACAAAAAAACAAAACACTCAGGTAGGCTCCGGAGCGGTGAGAGACGTGCGGGTGAAGCCTGCTGCGCCCCCCGCTCCCCGAAGCCCCCCAGACACCCCCTCAGCAG